>NC_040085.1:40604495-40907525 GCF_003369695.1 Bos indicus x Bos taurus
CAGATGTGAAGGGCCTTGACTTTATCCTGCAGGCCTTGAAAAGCCCTTACCTAGTTTTACACAGGAAAGATTTATTTGGGGACAGTATAAAGGATGGATACCTATAGAAAGTGTGTTGAGGAAAGACTAACCAGGTGGGGGTTAATGGTAGTAATCTAGACAGGAGGTAACAAGGCCTAAACCGAAATGATGAACAAGAGTCCACTGGGTTAGAGGATCACTGTAACATGCAGGATATCTGTCAACTTTTTACTGCAGCAATTTTTTAAATTCGGTTATACCTCATCTTATCCTGGAGAAGGAAATGGCAACCCACTCCAGTATTCTTGCCTGGGAGATTCTGTGGACAAAGGAGCCTGGCGGGCTACAGTCTATGGGGTCGCAGAGAGTCCAGCGTCACTGAGCGACTAACACTTTCATCTTATATCTTTTCTGTTATTACTTCAAACTGCCTTGACGAGATTAATCACTTTTTGGGGGGGTCTTATTCCCCCTACAAAATGATAAGCTCCTTGAAGACAAATTACTTTTATAAAGATGTTAAAGATGATTTAATTAAAAGAATCTGTGCATGGGGTCATTTATTTCAATGATATAGCTTATGAAGACAAAAAAAATACAGTGGTGTTTTAGAAAACTATTTTTTGATAGATTCTTGTGTAATTTAGGAGAGTTTATACTAATTATGTACACTACCAACTCTTAAACGTGTGATCATTGTATCACGGGGACAATATTCATCTGATGGATGAAAAAGCAGTTTGAAATATATTGGCTTTTTTTTATAGGCATCTTTGGATAAAGGTGAACTCAACTATTTTTTTTTTAAAGAATACAGTACAGTTTATTTTTAAATGTTCAAAAGCAAGAAGACTAAATATATTTTTTCAGATACACACATGAAGGTAAAACTTCCAGGTTTTAGCATCAAAGTAAAACATCTGTACATGTTAAAAACCTAACTTTCAGACCTGGCTAACCCAGGGACTGAACACCACAAAATCAGGGCCACAGTTTCCTGTGGGGGAGGAGTGGGGAGGAGCAAGGGACTCTAAGTTCCTGCTCATGTTCCAGTTCTTAAGAAACAAGGAAGATGGGTTGTTACAGTTGCAATTTTAGATATGGTACACACATTTTTTAGATAAGTGACATTACCTCACATTAAATAAGAACTGTTTTCCTTCCTCTCAATTTCAAGATTAAATTATACTTTCCATCCCCAAAAGCGGCCAAGATGACAAACTATAAAGATTAGTCCTTACACTGCCAATAAATAAAAATAAAAACAAAAACAACACAGGCAGAACACTTTGACTGAAATCACAGCAAGATCCTCTATGACTGACCTCCTAGAGTAATGGAAATAAAAACAAAAATAAACAAATGAGACCTAATTAAAAGTTTTTGCACAATGACAGAAACTACAAGCAAAGTGAAAAGAAAACCCTCAGAATAGGAGAAAATAATAGCAAATGAAACACGGACAAAAGATTAATCTCCAAAATATACAAGCAGCTCGTGCAACTCATATCAGAAAAACAACCCAATCAAAAAGTTGGGCAGAAGACCTAAACAAACATTTCTCCAAAGAAGACATACAGATGGCTAATAAGCACATGAAAAGATGCTCAACATCGCTCGTTATTAGAGAAATGCAAATCAAAACTACAATAAGGTATCATCTCACACCAGTCAGAACAGTCATCATCAAAAAGTCTACAAACAATTAATGCTGGAGAGGGTGTGGAGAAAAGGGAACTTTCTTGCACTGTTGGTGGGAATGCAAAGTGATATGGCCACTATGGAGAACAGTGTGGAGATTCCTTAAAAAACTAGGAATAAAACTACCATATGACCCAGAAATCCCACTACTGGGAAATCATAATTGAAAAAGACACATGTACCCCAATGTTCACTGCAGCACTATTTACAATAGCTAGGACATGGAAGCACCTAGATGTCCAACAGGTGAAAGGATAAAGAAGTTGTGGTCCATATACACAATGGAGTAATACTCAGCTATAAAAAGGAACACATGTGAGTCAGTTCTAATAAGGCTGATGAACCTAGAGCCTCTTAAATAGAGTGAAGAAAGTCAGAAAGAGAAAGACAAATATTGTATATTAACACATATATGTGGAATCTAGAAAGATGGTACTGATTCTATTTGCAGGGCAGCAAAAGAGGTGCACACAGAAAGAATAGACTTTTGGTCTCAGTCAGGGAGGGAGCAGGTAGGAGGACTTGAGAGAGCAGTACTGAAATGTACATTACCACATGTGAAACAGCCAGTGGGGACATGCTACATGATGCAGGAAACCCACTCTGTGACAACACAGAGGGGTGGGGTGGGGAGGGAGGTGGGAAGGAGGTTTAAGAGGGAGGGGACATGTGTATGCCTGTGGCTGTTTCATGCTTAAGTATGGCAGAAACCATCACAATATTGCAAAGTAATTGTCCTCCAATTAAAAATTAAATGTTAAAAATAATAAATAAAAATAATGCTGTTAGAAAAAATCAAAAAAGCATGTAGCTAGTGCCCGAACCCTAACCCTATAAAAATTCACTTATATCAACTATACAGCAAAATTATTAGTATAGTAACAGAAAAATGAATTTTATACAAGCTAAATCCACTCTAAAATTCAAAAATACCCTAACTGTAATTCTTACTTTCCTAGGTCTCTTTCATCACAGTGTCTAACAGTACCTTGCCTTTAGAAGGTACAACATAAATTTCTATTCACTGGAATTCCTAAACCAGGGAATTCCACTAGGGATGACCATAGACCAGAAGTCTGAACATTCAAACCAGACACATACCTGAATATAGGAAGAACTGGGGAGGGTCTCCATGAATGCCCACTGTGCCTGGTCCCAAGGAGTCAGACAGGGTATTTACAAAGGAAAATACGCCACTCATGATTCCAAAGCCCAGGCCAGAAACTAAAGAGGAAGGAAAACACTGTTAAACCTTATTCACACTATGATTTCTCTTCAAATCACATCCCCAAGGACTGGGGGACACTATTTTGCTGAAGGAAAAAGGGTGCACAGACTGTTGGAGAAGCAGTGGGAAGTTGTCTCAGAAAAGGCAAGTGTTTGGCAAAATGATGAACTGGGGTGGAGGCGTGGGGGAATGGACAGTGAAATGTAGCAGAGAAATGAAAAACGACAGAAAGAGATCCAAGAAGGCTCTGAAGTGACAGGCGAGACGGATATGATATTAAAGCTCTGACTTTAATTCATGATAACAGAGTCTACAGAATTAATTTTGATGCAATTGAGCTTGAGGGGTGACTGCATTGTAAAGAGGGATCCCTCAGTCAAGCTGGGTGACTCAATTTAGGAACCTAGATCCAACCTTTAAACCATAATTCTGAAAGAAAAATATGAAAAGGTATTAACTGTATTAATATGAAGAGTTTTCCCAGTACAAATTCATGGAATCAACCCAGAGAGGGTAATAGTAACATCACTTGGAAACTGTTAACGGAGTGTATACATGTTAATAAAAACCTAACTGTCAAATTTGGTTAATAGTTAATGGACACACAGATAAGAGTCAATTGAAATCACTTTCCTTTATAAAAGGGCTCTGCTACTACTGCTAAGTTGCTTCAGTTGTGTCCGACTCTCTGTGACCCCATAGACAGCAGCCTACCAGGCTCCTCCATCCCTGGGATTCTCCAGGCAAGAACACTGGAGTGGGTTGCCATTTCCTTCTCCAATGCGTGAAAGTGAAAAATGAAAGTGAAGTTGCTCAGTCATGTCTGACTCTTTGTGACCCCATGGACTACAGCCCACCAGGCTCCTCCGTCCATGGGATTTTCCAGGCAAGAGTACTGGAGTGGGGTGCCCTTGCCTTCTCCATATAAAAGGGCTCTAGAAAACAACAACAACAAAAAATACACCAATAGGTCAATGCAGTAATACTACTAGAAACCCACAAAGCTATAAAAGATAAAAATGGCTTTTAGGTCAAGTTTTTTTTTTGTTTTTTTTTTTTTTTTATCTTTACAACACTATGCAGCTCTAACTTACCATAAGCCAGCAATCTCATAGAGGGTGCTTTCTCATATGGGTTTATAGTCTTCAAACCCTCACTGGCTTTTCTAAAATAAAAACACACATATAATTTTTTTATAGTAGTATATCAGAAAAACACATAAGGTATCTTAAAATTCAGATACTTAATGAGGTTTTTGATCAGATTATACTCTAAATCTAAAATCCATTTAAATGAGTACAACAAAGCTTCAAATAACTAAAATCAACCAAAATTTCCAATCAACTTTTGCCTTTTATCTGACATTCACAAAGAATAGGAAAAATAATATAAGTAAACAAGCCATCAGTATTGGGTTTAATAAGGGGGAAAAAAAGCAATACTTATGACTAAGCTTGTGTGTTAAGTGACTTCAGTCATATCTGACTCTGTGCGACCCTATGTACTGTAGCCCGCCAGGCTCCTCTGTCCAGGATGCTCCAAGCAATAATACTGGAGTGGGCTGCACCACCCAAGGACTGAACTTTCATTTCTTATTCTCCTGTACTGGCAGGTGATTCTTTACCACTAGCACCACCATGACTAAGCTTCAGTATCAGTTCACTCACTCAGTTGTGTCCAACTCTTTGCAAGCCCATGGACTGCAGCACGCCAGGCCTTCCTGTCCATCACCAACTTGAGGAGTTTACTCAAACTCATGTCCATTGAGTCAGTGATGCCATCCAACCATCTCATCCTCTGTCATCCCCTTCTCCTCCCGCCTTCAATCTTTCCCAGCAGCAGGCTCTTTTCAAATGAGTCATTTCTTTGCATCAGGTGGCCAAAATATTGGAGTTTCAGCCTCAACATAAGTTCTTCCAATGAATATTCAGGACTGATTTCCTTTAGGATGGACTGGTTGGATCTCCTTGCAGTCCAAGGGACTCTCAAGAGTCTTCTCCAACACCACAGTTCAAAAGCATCAATTCTTCGGCACTCAGCTTTCTTTATAGTCCAACTCTCACATCCATACATGACCACTGGAAAAACCAAAGCCTTGACTAGACAGACCTTTGTTGGCAAAGTAATATCTCTGCTTTTGAATATGCTGTCTAGGTTGGTCATAACTTTTCTTCCAAGGAGCAAGCGTCTTTTAATTTCATGGCTGAAATCACCATCTGCAGTGATTTTGGAGCCCAAAAAATAAAGTCAGCCACTGTTTCCCCACCTATTTGCCATGAAGTGATGGGACCGGATGCCATGATCTTCGTTTTCTGAATGTTGAACTTTAAGCCAACTTTTTCTCTCTCCTCTTTCTCTTTCATCAAGAGGCTCTTTAGTTCTTCTTTGCTTTCTGCCATAAGGGTGGTGTCATCTGCATAGCTGAGATTATTGATATTTCTCCCAGCAATCTTGATTCCAGCTTGTGCTTCATCCAGCCCAGCGTTTCTCATGATGTACTCTGCATAGAAGTTAAATAAGCAGGGTCGACAGTATACAGCCTTGAAGTACTCCTTTTCCTATTTGGAACCAGTCTGTCTTAGGAAGTACTTAATTCAACATGCCATGGCATCTACCACTCTGAACTGTTCCTCTTCCCAAAGTACTGTATCTTTAATTCCACTTTCTTAGTACTTTGCTGCATTTCTGCCTGGGTTAGACTTATTGTGCCACCCTCCCTTCTACCTTCCACTCCGTAGAACCTAAATGGTACTCATTCCTCAAAGCCTAGTTCAGGCAAAAATTGCTCAAAAAAGCCATCTTTACCAATGATTGATAGTTATTCACCCCATCTCTCTCTAGTCTTAGGTTTGTTTGTTGTTGTTCTTATGGGGATCTTTCATGTGGGATCTTAAATCCCTGACCAGGGATCGAACCTGCCGCCCACACTGGAAGCCAGGTCTTAACCACTAGACCACCTCTCCTTAAGGAAGAGTTAAGGAAGTCCCTCTCCTTAACTTTAAAATCCTGTTCAGACTGATGGTCTGAACTCTCATATGGATACCTAATCACATGGTCTTCTGATTCTAAAACAGTTCTTTCATATCCCCAATCAGGCTTCAGGGGAGAATAAAATGCTACCTTCAGAAAAGAAGATAAGTGAATACCTGAAAGAACCACTGCTCAGTAAGAAATGATCTTCAGAGTGATTGTATCCAGGCTTCTGTTGTGGACAACCTGCAAACTTAGCATGAGTCCTGCCCCCCACTCCGCCACAAATGTGTCAGGACTGTGGCCAGGTCAGTTTCACTCTCGTCACTATTACTATCCCTTGTTGGTTAGAAAGTCTGCAACAATATTCCTGACTCAAAGGATATTTAAATTATATTTACCATAAAATACATTTTGTAAAGCAACTAAGGAACCAAACATTTTAGAATGACTTTTCAACAAGTGCTGAAACAAGAGTGAGTGAGTTTAAGAGTAGAAAATTAGCCAGAACACAGAACTTATATTCTGGGTTATTGTGTTAATTAAATTTCAAGGTATGCATATTCACTGCAGTGAGCCTATCTCATCACATAAATATAAGTATATATTTATATATATTTGCTATATATATATATTATTTAATGTATTAAATAAGGCAACACAGAATTCAATCAAATAGTAATAAGCATAAAGAAAAATGTCTTTGGGATTTCCCTGGTGGTCCAGTGGTTAAGTAAGACCCAACACTTGTATTACAGGGGGCACAGGTTTGATCTCTGGTCAGGGAACCAAGATCCCACATGCCACACAACAAGACCAAAAAAAAAACCAAGGAAAAGAAAAATTTGCCATTTCAGTGCTCTCCATTTGGAAGCATCATTTAGTAGCAGGGACATGAGCCAGAATTTACATGACTGTGATCTTCTTTCTCTGGAACAGTAACCACCTGAAATGCCCAAGTAGCCTATATAAACTCACCTATCACAGGAGTGTTTTGAAAGGCTAATGAATGCTTACAGACCTACATAAGAGCAATAATCTCCATCAACAAACAGATATAATGGTATAATAGAATCAGTAAATTTTGGAAGATTTCTGTTTTATATAAATTGCTCAGTAATGAATAAAAGATTTTTGATATTTAGTATAACAAAGTACTGCTATCACAAATATATTAAGGCTGTAAACTGAAAACTTTTGTAAATGTCCTCCTCCTATGAGGAAGGAAAGGTCTAGTGCACCAACAGTTCTCAGCGCCAATACCAGGAAGTGAAAAAGTAAAAGGCACCGTCATCTGCTTCCAAGTTCCTGATGGAACAACACACAACTGATGACGTGAGGGACAGTGATTTTCATCTCACCATTTTACTGAAATGGAAAAATTCTGTTTGCATTTATTATTGTTTCTAAGAACAAAAAAAGAAAAAGCTCAATTTTTTGAAATATAAACTGAAAAACATATGATAAATCATACCAGCTTTCTTGTTTGCTCTGATTCAGTGCTACATGCGTAAGTAAGAGAGGGAAAGTACCACGGAATATGCATGTAAATGCACTATTTTAGAAATTTTTTAAAATAGACTTATGCCTTTTAAAAGGTTGTAGCAATGATTATCTTATCACTTCTTCTATAAATGATTTTTAAATTACCA
This sequence comes from Bos indicus x Bos taurus, assembly GCF_003369695.1. Lineage (NCBI taxonomy): Eukaryota > Metazoa > Chordata > Mammalia > Artiodactyla > Bovidae > Bos > Bos indicus x Bos taurus. Next base: position 40,612,068 of record NC_040085.1, read on the forward strand.
AATCTTTATGGGATCAGCATTATTAGACAACTGAAACTACAAAAGCTTCACTCCAAGCCAAAAAAATTCTAGTGTATATTTTAGGCAATACGCAGGACCATAACTTGGATTTTTTTTTTCCTTCTAATTAAGCTAGAAAAAACTATCATTTGTGGCCACGTGTCAATTTCTCACAGTGCAATGCTTTGCTAGGCTGAAAGTTACGATTCATTCATTCAAGATGAAGCACTGTTCCTAAGGCCTGAGTCATGAAATAAATTCATATTGAACTACAATGATAAGTGGCCTTCCCTAGTGGCTCACGGTGGTAAAGAGTCTGCCTGCCAATGCAGGAGACGCAAGTTTGATACCCGGGTTGATACCCTGGAGAAGGAAATGGCAACGCACTCCAGTATTCTTGCCTTGAGAATTCCATGGACAGAGAAGCCTTGAAGTCTACAGTCCATGGGGCTACAAAAGAGCTGGACACTACTGAAGTGACTAAACAACAATAAATACTTTGATTCGACTCTCTCTATATATATATAAAACTGGTGCAAGCTCTCCACACTTAAATCTTGGCACCAAATTCAGGTAGCAAAAATATTATTGAGGCAGTACTTTAAACTTAAAATTTCAAAACCTACCTTGGCAGTGGAGATAGTTAAAATATTGATTAAACTGAAGTTCCTATATTTAATTTGGTGAAGCCTAAGAGAGCAACTTAAATATATCTATATAAATGTTAGTCATGAGTAAAGTACATAATTTTCAAACTTGTTTTAACATGTAACTATATAACATCCAACATTTTAAAAATGTGCTAGGAAAATACTTATCATATTCCAAAGGTTTGTTGCAGATCCATTTTGTAAAGGCAAACAAAGGCACCTGTTAATACATATTTGTCCTATTATTTATCTGCAAATCTCCAAAGGTCCTTTTGGAGGACCAAATATGGTTTCCCCAGAAGGCCAAGGAGGTTTCTCTGAATTCCCTGGCCTGAGAGCCTGCAGACTGACAGCAATACTTCCTTCCGCATGTGGTCCTATGCCCTCACTGCCCTCATTAAAAAGGGCAACCCATGGGGAATTCCCTCGCAATCCAGTGGTTAGGACTCCGCACTGTCATTGCCAGGATGCAGGTTCAATCCTTGGTCAGGGAACTAAGATCCCACAAGCAGCACAGCAATAGCCACCATTCCCCGCCCCCACTCCCCACAAAAAGGCAACTCATGTTGGGCTTGTTGTCTTTTGGAACCTTGGGTTGCTGCTGCTGCTGCTAAGTCACTTCAGTCGTGTCTGACTCTGTGCGGCACAGACGGCAGCCCACCATGCTCCCCCATCCCTGGGATTCTCCAAGCAAGAACACTGGAATGGGTTGCCATTTCCTTCTTCAATGCATGAAAGTGAAAAGTGAACGTGAAGTCGCTCAGTCGTGTCCGACTCTTAGTGACCCCATGGACTGCAGCCTACCAGGCTCCTCTGTCCATGGGATTTTCCAGGCAAGAGTACTAGAGCGGGTTGCCACTGGAACCTTGGGTTAGAGCCAATAAAGCTTTGCATTTCAGGAGGAAATCATGAAGAAACACAACAGTAAAGAACAGCAGATACTCAGCCAATTCAGGTAACTGAGGTTGTAGAATCTCAAGACCTAAAGGGTTATTACTAAAGCCAGGACCTATCTATGAAAATCTACTGAAATCAGAAAACGCAAAACCAATGTGAGCCAATGACGATGACGTTAGAGTAAGAAAGTCCAGTACAATCAGAAGCTGGCTTAAGAGAAAAGTGCCCTGTCAACGGTGGGAAGGGCCCTGCTTTCTGAACCACTCTGACCACAGCGGGGCACTGTGCTGGGTCCTGGGCACAGGTAAACCCCGGGCACTGCCAGAAAGGGGTGTGTCCACTGACATAAAAGAACAGAGACAGGAAAAGATTTGGAAGTCACATCCGTGTCTTCTAAGGGCCAGGTGAGAAAATGAGGAATGCACAGTCTTGAAAGAGATAAGATGACAACCATGCGAGAGACTGCTTTTGCCTGTGCATGGTAGAGGTGAGACAGAGGGGAGATTTTTATTACCTTAACATATTCTACAGTAAAAATTAAATTTTGGAATGGCAGTTAACTGCTGCATGCCAGAAATATTCAACCATAGCTGAATGTCCATCTCTTAAGGATACTGTAATTCCCATGGAACCTGAAATGTTATCTTTGATTTTTATCTGTTGCTCTTTAATATTTCCAGGAACTAATGGAACTTTCATTTTTAAACCTTTTCTAAGATACTACTTTTGCTTCTAAGCAATGGCTTCCTGGTTTTCTACTCGTGGTTTAAACTGCTTCATTATTAAAATTTCAGTATCTGTTATTAAAAGCATCAAGTAAAAAATACAGAAGCCTTGGCATTTTGGCAGGAACAAAGGATCAGAAGCCTATTACAAGAGATGCTATTGAGGTCCTTTCTGTCTTGGTTGCACCCTTGAAAGTCATAAAGTGCTTTAATGAACTCATTTGCAGAAATGAAAAAACAGCACATTTATCAGCCTACTAACTAAGCATTACTACGTAATCAAAGCCAAACTCATGACTGCCGGAAGGAAACTACTGCTCCAAGTTCAAGCTCTGCTTTCAAATAGTGGTTTCACGTGAGCTCCTCATGGATCCTACAGATGACCTGCTTCCTGGCCTAGAAAGGGAACTCACGCCCACTTTTTTTTTTAAATGTATTTTTCTATTACAGACATGAAATCATATGACATTATCACAAAATGAACACCTGTTTCCCCAATACAGTCAAAATTATGGCAAGCATAACTGCCATAAGAATTATCTATTTTAGGTGATGTCAAAGAGAAGCACATATAAATTCTGATTTGGAACAGTTTTTGTACTTATTGTTTCAATGACTTGCTCTACCTTATTTTTCTCTATGGCACTTATCTTGTAATATATGATATATTTTCTTATTTATTCATTTGTTGTCTCTTTCCACTATAAGGTACCACCACCATGAGACTGTCTTTTAATCATGAGGTATCCCCAGTACCCAGAGTAGTGCATGGCATTAAGCAAACTCTCAAGACATATTTTTTGAATGAGTGAAGGAAGGAATGAGGGCCCACAACTCAAAATACTCAATATTTTCAGGCTGGAAGTGTACCATCCCCTGGCTTGGAACTATGTAGGAAGACACGGACCTTCAAATACAACAACATACTAATGTTTCAAATTACTAAATAATAATTCAAAAAACACTGGGGAAAAAGGTAAACCAAACACTTACTTTAAAAGTTTATAATATGCAAACCGGAACATTTCTTGGATAAGGACTGAGATTAACACTCCAAAAATCAGCAGATATTTCTCTCTTGGTTCATCTTTGTTACCAATAAGGGTTGCTGTCGTGAACCAAATGAGGGAAGAAAACAGCAGAGACACCAACCAGAAGAAAGCTCTGAAAATTGGAGGGGAAAAAAGTTATAAGTGAACAGGATCAAAAATGATTTAAAAGCAGGAAAGAAAAAAGGGACTTCCTTGGTCATCCAGTGGTTAGGACTCTGAGCTTCCAATGCAGGGAGAGCAGGTTAGATTCTTGGTTGGGGAATAAAATCCCACATATCACATGGCAATAATAATAATAAAATGTACAGGCTGCCACATAACACTGAGCACGATTCCATGTGCTATACACAGTTGCTGCTGCTGCTGCTAAGTCGCTTCAGTCGTGTCCAACTCTGTGTGACCCCATAGACGGCAGCCTACCAGGCTCCCCCGTCCCTGGGATTCTCCAGGCAAGAACATTGGAGTGGGTTGTCATTTCCTCCTCCAATGCATGAAAGTGAAGTCGCTCAGTCGTGTCCGGCTTTTCACGACCCCATGGACTGCAACCCACCAGGCTCCTCCATCCATGGGATTTTCCAGGCAAGAGTACTGGAGTGGGGTGCCATCGCCTTCTCCAAACACAGTAGGTTCTGGTTATTCATTTTAAATATAGCAGTGTGGTTTGGGGGAGAATGGATACGTGTATCCATATGGCTGAGTCCTTTGCTCTTCACCTTAATCTATCACAACATTGTTAACTGGCTACAGCTCAAAACAAAGTAAAAAGTTAAAGATAAATAAAACGTATAGAGCCAAGATATACTGCTTACAGCTGAAAGAATTATAAATAAAATAAATAAAAATAAAACCCTGCTTGAGAATAAAGAGATTTCCTGACAGAAAACGTTCAACTGTTCTTAATTAATGTGCGGTTTCCCTGGTGAAACAAACATGCAGTCCAAGAGGAATTTGAAATTTTTCGTAAAAAAATCACGTTTTTCACTGACCCCTCTTTTTGTAAGTACATCTGAAGACTATTTGCCAAGGACTGTCTGGCTGGAAACTTCGTTATTTGCTAATTAAGCTTCCTAACTAAAGCTTTGTCCACTGATGTGTAAATATTTTTTCCAGGAAAATATCTATGTCTCTATTAACAGAACAGTTGTTTAAAATCCAGATGTTGAAAGCCTGTGCTCTGATCTAGATCAGTTTCCCACGTCTGGTTTTTACAACATTCCTGTGGAGTTTAATGATTATAACAAGCTTTACAGACCTTCTGCCCAAATCTCTATTGTATTTTTTGTTTTGTTTTACCTGGCCGCATAGGATCTTAGTTGTGGCCAGCAGGCGTGGTTACCCCAAGGCAGGCATGTCCCATCTTGGTTCTCCAACCAGGATCGAACCAGAGTCCCCTGAACTGAAGGGCAGATTCTTAACCACTGGACCACCAGTGAAGTCCCTCTATATTGGTTTTTAAATGACTCTTGTGATGCAGCACTTTCAATACAGTGAGAGAGGTGAAGAAGTTCAGAAAAGGTGGGACTCACTGGCCTGGCCTGGCCGTTTCTCCTGATGCCAGTTGAGACTCAACAGCACAGAGGGTCATGGGGAAGCTCCAGTAAGAGCTGCCAGATAGGTGAAAACTGGCATTATGATCACATTCGCCACAGGAGTTCGGTATTGACCAAGCTCTTGCAAAGAGATGTACTACAGGTGCCGCGGAGTTTTCACAGGCTTCTACCCCTTGGCCGCATACCTGGATCACCTGGGTCTTTTAAAATAAATTGCGTGTTCTGAATCCCACCCCCTATACATTCCTATTCAGTTGATCACGGGTAGGGGCTGGGCAGGAGTGTGTTTTAAAGCACCTGATCCCCAGGTGCTTAAGGGCTCTTAACTAGCTTGGGATTATAGACGCCTGTTTGAATCTGAGGCGCGCTCTCTCCAAAATAAATCAAAGATGCATATTTGAAGTTATCCACAATTCTTTACACAGTTTTAATGTATGACGAACGCCCGCCCACGGACCCTAGGCAGACTACCGAACCAAGCGTCAGAGTTTTCTGAGACCCACGGTGTTAGCTCCTTTACGATGTGAGCTCGCTCTCTGAGGTCGCCGACCCTCGGAGGAGGGCAAGAAGTCCCAGGGAAAGGGGTCTCAGCTCTCCCTCTTCCAACCATTCTCCGCTCTAAAGCCCAACGTGATCAAGAAGTTTGGTGGGGCGCCAGGGATCGCGGGTACCCCCAGCGGGGGAGGGGAGCCGCGGGTCCGGGTTTCCCGGCGCAACCGCCTTACCCAATGATGAGAAAGATGATGCGTAACGGCTCGGTGACGATGGTGAAGATGTAGAGGGCAAGCGCAGGCCCGAAGGCAATGAAGGCGCAGCCGAAGAACACGGCCGCCGTCATGGCGACCGCAGAAGCCGGCCGGGGGGCCTGGCCTGGACCCTGGGGCACAGAGCGCCGAACCAGCTGTGCACCGGGACGAGGGCGGAGCAGTACCAGGGACTGGAGGCGGGGCGAGAGCAGGGCGCGGCGGAGGGCGAGGGCGTGGTGGGGGCGGGGCGGGGCGCGGCGGTGGGGCGGGCCGCTGCGGAGGGGCGGGGCGGGGCGGGGCAGGTCTGGAGGGGCTCGGGGGCGGGGTGGGCCTCACCGGGCTTCCGCTCTGGAGGCTCTGTTGTTGTTTGCTTACTCAGCCCTCGTGGACTCTGCGAGCCCTTGGACTGCAGCATCAGGCTTCCCTGTCCTTCACCATCTCCCGGAGTTTGCTCAAATTCTTGTCCATTGAGTCGATGATGCCATCCAACTATCTCATCCTCTGTCGCCCCTTCTCCTCTTGCCTTCAATCTTTCCCAGCAGCAGGATGAGCTGGCTCTTCGGATCAGATGGCCAAAGTATTGGAGTTTCAGCTTCAGCATCAGTCCTTCCAATGAATATTCAGGATTGATTTCCTTTAGGGTTGACTGGTTTGATCTGCTTACAGTCCAAGGGACTCTCCAGAGTCTTCTCCAATAACACAGTTTGAAAGCATCAATTCTTTGGTGCTCAGCCTTCTTTATGGTCCAACTCTCACATCCATACATGACTACTGGAAAAACCATAGCTTTGACTATGTGGGCCTTTGTCAGCAAAGTAATGTCTCTGCTTTTTAATGCGCTGTCTAGGTTCCTCACAGCTTTTCTTCCAAGGAGCAAGCATCTTTTAATTTCATGGCTGCAGTCATTTGCAGTGATTCTGGAGCCCAAGAAAATAGTCTGTTGTTTCCCCATCTATTTGCCATGAAGTGATGGTACCGGCTGCCATGATCTTAGTTTTCTGAATGTTGACTTTTAAGCCAGCTTTTTCACTCTCCTTTTTCACTTCCATCAAGAGGCTCTTTAGTTCCTCTTCGCTTTCTGCCATAAGGATGGTGTCATCTGCATATCTGAGGTTATTGATATTTATCCTGGCAATTTTGATGCCAGCTTATGCTTCATCCAGCCCGGCATTTCGCATGATATACACTGCATATGAGTTAAATAAGCAGGGTGACAACATACAGCCTTGACATACTCCTCTCCCAATTTGGAACCAGTCCGTTGTTCCGTGTCCAGTTCTAACATGTCTCAAGGCGTAGTAGCTTCTGATCCAGAGGCAGAGATCGCTGGAGATTTTAAAATTGGAGCAAAGCACTCAGTCCCCTGCTGCCACTAATCGTATACATCAGGCTGGCCAAGGACGCCAGCCGTGAGGTGCCTAAGAGGAGTGGAGGTCCCCAACCCCCTTTGGATCCAGGACAGGGGAAGATTCCCGATCAGCTGAAGAACACGCAGGACATAGGCAGGATTCCATTTCTAAACAAAGGAGTCTTTTTTTTAAAGGACATTATGCCATTTGTTGACTGTACAAAACTGTAGCTGGGGTGACTCTGATGACCCAGGTGATAACCCTCAGCCTGTAAAAGGCCCATCTCAGGGTTGTTTAGGTGAGCTAGTTTTATTTGTACTCCACTCCTGCCAAGTCTTTAAAAAATTGTTTTGAAGGCATTCTTTGATTACCCCATAGTAACAGGAACATCTCCCTGCTCAGTTTTTACTCGTTTGTCTCTCCCATTAATACATAAAACTTTGGAGGGCAGGGTTTTTGTTTTGTTCTTTGCTGTTTGCACAACAGCAGTGGCTCAGATGGTAAAGAATCTGCCTGCAATTCAGGAGACCTGTGTTGTATCCTGGGGTTTGGAAGATCCCCTGGAGAAGCGAATGGCTACCCACTACAGTATTCTTGCCTTCAGACCAGAAGAGGGTGCTCACTAAATACGTGTTCAATGAATGAAATAATTTAAAAAGTGGAATTCACAAACATTTGCTATTTTATATTAATTGAACAGTTTCTGAGAGTTTTACAAATTAAAACCAGAAGGTTTATTTCCCTGATCATTCACATCTAATAAGATTTATCTCCATGTCTAACAGTCTGGTCTTAAGTCGCTCAATCTTGTCCAACTCTTTGTGACTCCATGGACTGAATGGAGCCCGCCAGACTCTTCTGTCCCTGGAATTCTTCAGGCAAGAATATTGGAGTGGGGTTATCATTCCCTTCTCCAGGGGATTTTCCCAACCCCATGATTGAACCCAGGCCTCCTGCATTGCAGGCAGATTCTTTACTGTCTGAGCCACATTTAATGGGGATAATATTTAACATATTATGGGTTATTTTGAGAATTGTGCCTGCTTGGTAAGTGCTATATAAGTGTTAGCCATTTCTACTTATTCTTTATCTATCATGAATAAAGCTCTTGGGAATCAACACTGAAAAGACAAAAATTGGGACCTGACTGAAAATGTTTTGCGGCTCATTTCTTTATGGTAAAATGTCATCTTTGTCCATTTAAAAGAGACATATATAGTTTCCTTTTACTCCACAGAATTTTTCTTCATTTTGAAATGTCTTTTCCAGTATCTATTAAAACTCAGGTTGAGACAATAGTTGAAACTGATAAAGTGATTCACCATTAGATAGATTCCTTTGGTTCTATCCTGAATCAGATTTGCCAAATGTAATTACATTATTTCAGGTCCATGCAGAAATGCCTTCATGGAAGCATATCATACTCATGTCCTTGGTGTGAAATTAAGCTTTTTTTAATATGAGAAATTGTAAGCAGATACAATAGAGGATCCCCTGAGAAAGAGAAACAGGCATGGCTTTATTGACATAAGAAAAGCCATTTTTGGCTTAAGCTATTTTGTCATCTAAGCCTGGACACAATGCTTGTCCTTGAACTGGTCTTAGTAATTAATAATCTTCTTTTAAAAAATATTTATTTCTATTTATTTGGCTGTGTTGGGTCTTAGTTGTGGCATGTGGACTCTAGCTCCCTTGCCAGCGACTGAACCTGGGCCCCCTGCATTGGGAGCACACTCTTAGCCACTGGACCACCAGGGATGTCCCAGTAATTAATAATCTTAAGGAAACAAAAGAATGCACGACTATTATCAGGCAAGAGAAGCAACAATGGTAAAGATAATACATCAGCAATAAAGACTGTTTCAATGGTAAAGATTTGCCTGAAACCTCAACCACCAGATCAACTGGAACCTGAGGGATGATGCATTTGACCTTTCCTGACCTTCATGACTTCAATCAACTTAAGCTTGGACTACTGTCAAACTTAGTCTCCATTCTATGCTGAATTCCCCTCTGCTCAAGCCCCTTCATGAATATGCATGCACAGTTACCTTGACATTTCCCCAGTTTTGCTGTCTGTACACTGTTTTGAGAAAGATCCCCAGTGTTCTCCATACTTGCTGCGAGTAATAAATCCTTCCTTCTCCTGATCTTTGGCTTCCTTGTGTTTTTTTGCATTGACGTCCACCAAGAGGTGAACCCAGTTTTTCATGTAGCAAAATGGCTATCTACATTTTTCTTGCAAATTTCACAAAACTATTTCATTATCATTATTCAATATCTCTAATTTACTTTTTAAGTTCAGGGCTAGGAAAAAAGTTTTATTTTGCCTGACAAACGCATATGCTCAGCCTGAGAGCTAACTTATCATATTCAGGGTTTATCTTAATTCCCAGGAAGCTTGGAGCTAAATCTAATAGTCGATTATAGCAACTATTCTTCTTCGTTTTAATTACAATTACTGCCATGACTTCAGAATATGGCTTATTCTTTTATCCCTATTTTGATTTGATTACCTTGATTTTAACCAAGATCTGTGTCTCCATTAAAGCTGCCTCAAATACTTTGGAAGTAGGCAACTCAACATAGAGAGCTATAAGTTGGGGGAATTTGTACTTATGATATCTTGACTATATCTCAGTTCAATTTTAGTCTTCAAGTCTAGTTAAAAAATGGGGAGGCAGTGTAAAACCTATAATTAAGTTAGGTTTTCATCATTGGGGAAATGATGTTTTAACAATCAGTTATCCACTCTCCAAAAAATCATACCTAGGCCTTACAAAGAAATACGAGACAATTGTATTTAGCAGCTCTAATTATGAAATAAATGGCAACCCACTCCAATGTTCTTGCCTGGAGAATCCCATGGACAAAGGAGCCTGGCAGGCTACAGTCCATGGGGTTGCAAGAGTCGGACACAACTTAGTGACTAAACAACCACCACCAATGTAAAATGTAATGAATCTGCCCCCTATCTATGAAGATATCTTTTTAAAATTTATTTTTAATCAGTGGATAATTGCTTTACAATGTTGTATTGGCTTCTGCCATACAACAACGTGAATCAACCATATGTGTGTATATGTGTGTGTGTGTGTGTGTGTGTGTGTGTATCTCCCCTCTTAAACCTCCCTCCTACCCCCACCCCCAATATTAGGACATCTTTAACTGATATGTCTGTTGGAATAGAAATTAGCTAGAACAAACCATCAAAATCATCAACAAGATAATCTTCAGCACTCATGGTTATTTACTAAAAACACTTATTTCAAGCTTTGTCTGAATTACATTTATGTAATGCATTGCTGTTTAAAAAGCACTTTACACTGATTTTAGCAATTCCGTTTACAAGTGAGGACTGAGAAGCTAAATAGCAGTGCTATTGACTTCTCAAGTTTTTATGAACTTACTATGAGCTTTCTCCAGAAACTCGAAAACATACTAAGTGATGTTGGGAGTTAAGTCTCGAAAAGATACCTGGGGGAAGGAGGCTGACACGTGCTATGGACAAGAATACAAACTGCTGGAGGAGTGGGAGTATAAAAAGTAATACCACATTTTAGCAATTTATCCAGTAATGCTTGGACATAGCTACTAGTAATTCATAATATGCTAATGAATTCACTTGAGCTTTATTTTCTGATAGTGCTGATAGATTATACTCAACCATTTACTTATTCATTCAAAATGCATGTTGCATGACTATGACGTATCAGGCACAACGCTAGGCACTGGGAGTTACACCAATGAAACAGCTGTGCATCCTGTCTTCACCGAGCTTACAGTCTAGTGAAGACACCAGACAGGAAAGTGAAAGTCGCTCAGCTGTGTCCAACTCTTTGCAACCCCAGGGACTATACAGTCTCCAGGCCAGAATACTGGAATGGGCAGCCTTTCCCTTCTCCAGGGGATCTTCCCAACCCAGGGATCAAACCCAGGTCTCCTGCATTACAGGCGGATTCTTTACTAGCTGAGCCACAAGGGAAGCCCCAAAATACTGGAGTGGGTAGCCCATCCCTTCTCCAGCAGATCTTCCCGACCCAGGAATTGAACCAGGGTCTTCTGCATTGCAGGTGGATTCTTTATCAAGACAGGCAAGGAGAAGGATTATGAGGATATAAGAAAGGGGAAAGTGAATCCATGTAACTCAGATTGGACTCAAACCCAGTCAAAACCCATGGTCTTTTAACTGAGATCACACACTTGTTTTCAGAACTTAATGAAACTCAGGTTTTGGATGTTCCACTGCAGAAAGAATTCAGTGAAAGACAAAAGTGATAAGTAAAAAAGTGGATTTATTTAGAGAGAAACACACTCCACAGTATGTTGGCCATCTCAGAAGGTGAAAGTGGCCTTGAAATATGGCATGGTTATTTTTTATGGGCTGGGTAATTTCATAGGCTGAGTGGGAGGAGTGTTCCAACTATTTTGGGGGAAGTGGTGGGGATTTCCAGGAACTGGGCCGCTGCCCACCTTTTGGCCTCTGATGGTTGGTCTCAGAACTATCATGGTGCTGCTGGATGTGTCATTTAGCTTGATGATGTGTTACAATGAGCATATAATGAGGCTCAAGGTCTCGTGGAAGTCAACCCATCTGCCATCTTGGACCTATTTGTTTCTTCATCCACCATCTTGGACCTATTTAGTTCTGATCAGTTTATGTCATGTCCTCGGGCTATGTCATTTTTTCAAAGGTTGTACCCTGCCCTCTTCTCTCCTGTTTCAGAAGGAGAGCCAATCCAAATTTGTGAGGTATTGCTAAAGAAGATGACACCCACTCATTCAGGACTCGGCTTTGGAGTTAGTAAAGCTAGGAAGTAGGAGAGACATAGAAAGACAAGAGAAAAGGCTTCAAAGTGAAAGAAAGCAGAGCATTTCTGAGCATAGGAAGTAGGTCAGGATGTCCTCGGAGTGTGAGGAGAGATGAGACAAAAAAGGCCAGCAGGTTAGAGTTCACCTCAAGTTCCAGGCTTATCCAACGGAGTGGCAGGCTCTGATCTCCTTTGCAGATAATGGGAAATGGGATTCCAGATAAGAAGTTCTTGGCATCTGCAGGTATGAATCAGGGAAATAGCAGGAGTCTGGAGAAAAGCAGACAAACTCAAAAGAGATTTAGGAATTGTGCAAAACAAAAGTTAGTTACTGATGGGCTCCATGGAGTGAGGAAGAGGGAAAAATCAAGGATGATGGTTTCTGCAAAGATATATATATATACACACAAATTAATTAATTTTACTTGTGTTGACTGAAAAAAAAAAAAGGCACAACCTAAAAGTTGAGAATTTTGTTTCATTCAGCCGACTTCATTCATTAAGCCCATAAGACAGCCTCTCAGATATTTCTGAGTTACTGATTCAAAGAGGCAAGGAAGGAGCCAGATATATAGGAATTTTTGAAAAAGCAAAAAACCTGGTAGTCAGAACATCAAAAAGATTACTGTTCATGTTAATGAATTTAGCACTTTTCTACAGATGGGAAGATGCAAGAGTCTGGGCTCACTGAAATCATTTCTTAGGTATGTACCTTACCTATCTAGATCTAGAGTCAGCGTCCTGCTTTTCTTCATCCTGAATCCCATCTAGGTGCTGTTTTGCGGGGTGTGTGTGTGTGGGGGGGGGTGGTGGATGCAGTGGCTCATGGCTTGATGGCCACAGTATCCTTTGTTTGCTGATATGGCCATTGATGTGTTTCATACATACTTGCTGTGGGAGTATACTCATGTATCCCTGTAACTAGTATTAAAAAACTTAAATTTTGTGAATAGGAAACATTGAAGAGAGGGGGAGAGGATTTACTCAATTTACTGATATATAAACAGCATTCTGGGTGATTTGTCTTATTAAAAGAAGATCCTTCTGTATTTAGTAAAGGTTAAAATAGTGTAAAATATTTAACAAAGACTAAAATAAAGATGGGGGCCAGATAATGAAGCTTCTCTTTTTATTGCCAAACTTACTGAGGCTCTGATGAATTTACTTCCAACTTAAAAAAAAAAAATTATTATTTATATTTGGTTTCTGTTGTAGCACCCGGGCTCCAGAGCATGTGGGCCACCCATTGGGCATGTGCGGGCTCAATGGTTGAGGCCCTTGTGGGAGCATGTGGGATCTTAGTTTCCTGACCAGGCATCAAACCTGAGTCCCCTGCATTGGAAGGAAGATTCTTAACCACTGGACCACCAGGGAAGTCCCCCTTTACTTTTAATCTTTCTTCAAATTAAAAAGTAAATGGAGAACCAAACAACTCCTAATTTATACTTAACTTTCTTTAGTGACAGTTGATTTTGATGACTGCTGAAATTCACTCATTTTTTTCCCCAACATTTCTTTAACACCTACTATATGCCAGGTCCTTTGTCTGATACTGTGAATACAAAAACCAAACACTCAGTCCCCAGCCTACAAGAGCTGAGTCTAGTGGGGAAGGAAAGTAAACAGATGATTCCAATCCAGGGCCGTGAGTGACACTTTGGGCAGACATAGGACAGGGTTCCTAACCATGGATGGGGTTGTTGCTGAAGTCTTCCCACCAAACCCTTACTAAATATTGAAAGATAAGGAGAAGTCAGTCAGGCAAGGGGTGGGAAGTCAGCAGAAGGAGCAGCCTAAGGAAAGGAATGACAAAGCATGTTATGTTTGGAGATACAAGTACTGATGAGGCTCAAAAGATATGTGTGAGTTCAAGTGTGACAAAATCAAAGGCTGGAGAGAAAGAGGTGGAGATCGCAAAAGACTTTGCAAGGCTAAAGGGTTTAAATGTGGCAGTGACAGATTTAAAAACCATTCAGCACAGTGAAAATTGGAGAGGAGGAAAATAAAATTAGAGACTAGAAGACTGGTTAGGCGAGATTACAGAAATCTAGGCAAAAGATAAGGAGGCCTGAACAAAGAGAAACTAACATGACATTGTAAATCAACTATAAATCATCAAAACTGCTGCAAAATATAAATAAAATTTCCCTCTCCCAAAAAACAACAACAAAAAAGAACTCTAAGTCAGATGTAAAGTTTGCTAAAATATCTCAGGTCTACCATGGTTTGTGACACATACCTAGCAAATTAGAAGAAACATTTTTTAAATGTGCATTTCAGAGAGACATGAGTATTTTCATTATGTAGTTTTTATTTTAGACGAACATTGTAAAAAAAAGTTCATCTGGAATAAAATCCATTTTTTTTTCTTAAAAAAAAAAAAAACACCCAAAACATAGCATCATTATCAGTACACAGTTAATGACTTGGCTTAAACAAGATTAACAACATGACAGATCCATTTTATCTGCAGGTTTTTCACATTAAGCCGTTGGAGCAAAGGTAAAGTATGCTGAAACATAGACAGGAGGACAACTCTATGGAAAAAACAGGTATTTCCCACTTGGGACATGATTTTAGTCAAAAACTTTAAGGTACTTTGCTTTAAAGGAACAGTGTCAGCTGCAAATAAACAAAATAAGACCCATCTGTAAGGCCATAGGAATGAATTATAATTAAATTCACATTTTAAAAAAAGGTAAGAAATGAAACAAGAAGTTCTATTAGTTCTTGGCAATAAGAAATGCAATTGCGTATGGCACAAGCATTTTAAAAAATGAAGTAAAATTTGAAAATATACCTAAAACAATTGCTTGCTGATTTCCATTTCTGCAAATTTCACTTACATTTTTTTCATCGTGATCATGACATTAATTTTATTAGTCTGAAAAAAGACCGTTTCTACTGTAAAATTGTGCTAGTACTTGAAATTTTATTAGCATATCCTCTCCATCTACATCTCTACCGGACAAGGCATTTTTTAGACATTCCCCCGCCCCCTTTTGGATGTAACAAGAAGGCAAAAGCAATGTCCTTTCTGTTAAAAGAAAAAATCTAAAAAATCTGATATGAGAAACAAGTGCTTAAAATCTGAGATAAGTAAACCAACATAACAAAATACTGTTCTAAAATGTTAAGCTTAGAAACTCATCTTTCAAGATTAAGAACTAAATTTATAAAGAAATCAAAGTTATGAACAAGGAAAGAAAGTCTGCTTACATGTATCACTTACTGCTCACAAGAAAAACTCAGTAAGCCTTAATACAGATTCTCAGCATTCAGAACCTGTAAAATGGAGTTATAATCTCTTATTTAGAAATTTCTGCAAACATTTATCTATATTGCACAGCTAAATTTATTAATGGAGACAGGAAGATAATACTTTTTTTTCTGCGCTATTGGATAAGACATGTATGATCTATCCTAAACTACCTCCTACCTTTTCCAATGATGCTTTAGTTCAAAACAAAACATAGAGTCTAAATTGTGCTGGATACTTAAAGACTGGCTCACTGTTTTTCTACTAGGTATTAGAATACTAGTTAGCTAAATGAGGTATAATTAAAAAATAGTCCTTCAAAGTAAAGAGTATAGTCTTCTGAAAATTTGTAACAAAGACTGCACAAAATGTTCATGTGAAGAGAAAGAAACCTTGCAGCACCGCCTAACTGATGCACAGGTGGATTATTTTCCCATCATCTGTCTGAAGAAAAATGTAGCTAAAGTAAGTTCCCAGGGAAACATTTTATAATTAACTGATCTACATGCTACTTAGTTACAGCACATTTGCATTGTCTGATAACCCTCAGACTCTTGTTTGAAAAGGTCGAGCCCAATCATTGTCAAAAATCAGCACATTGATAATAAAATGCAGCCACTGAACCACTAACACTGCTGCAAAAAATCTTCATGTATCCTGACCCATAAAACCACAAAAATGTTCACACAAAACTAGATTTCTTCGGTTTCAGCAGGGAAAAGACAATTATCTCTCACTAAATTCATCTACAAATAGAAAAAATAATGCACTATATGTACATTATTAAGCAAAGTGGAATATTTATTGGGGCAGTGTTACCATGCAGAAAGTGAATTTCCTATGGTCTTAGCTCAAATTATATACAATTTAGCAAAGCTAAATGTAAGAAAATAGCAAGGACAATTTATTTCTATATAACAGAGTATATACCCCCAGTTTGCTGCTACTTCAAAGAACACTTTTAGACTCATCTAACTTTTATAGGCTCTTTCAAAGGGAAGTTCATGGAGACTAGTTATTAACCCATAAGCAACAACAGAAGAGAAAAGGAAAAAACAAAACAAACAAAAGCAAAGCATTCTGTTAAAAATAAAAAAAGGCTAACCACAGATTATGTCAGTTTTGGTTTGCAGACAACCCCTGAGATATAAACCAAAGTGTTAAGACACCAAAGAGTCCGAGGTAAATTACTAAGAGGGTTACATTCATATGTGGTGTCATAGCACTTGCCTTTTAGAAATTACCTTGTTACCATCCAGAAAGCTTAACTGCTGGGATCTTTTTCTGAAAATTAGTGAATACAAGATGTTTCTAAGAAACTATTTTCTTCATTTCAGAAATATATCAATATCTAATTTTAAGATGGTAGACTTACAGTCCACTTGTGATCAAGGAACTACGGATTTTACTGGTACACCAATAAGTGCTTTTAAGCCTATGAGTACCAAAAAAAAAAAAAGTCAAGGAGATCGAAATTTGTGAATATTAAGTTTAGAGAACCCATCAAAACTAGCTCTGGTATATATTTCCTGCCACTAAATTGTGCCTAAGTTTTCAAACAAGTAGTAAAGACTGACTAGGCCAAGTATTCCAGTGATACATCCTAATTTGAAGCAGAATTCTCTGCAGTAACAAGCAATCCATTTCCACTTTCATCTTCCAACCTTAACCATCAAGCATGATGGCAAGCATTGTGAAACAAAACTGGCTTAACAGGAACTATAATTATTAGTGCCTAATCACCTCGTTATTACTCTCTCTGTCTTATGACACTGAAGGCTGGAATAATAGAATGAATTTGGCACCTAAGTTAATACTAAATACTTTCTTTTTTCCTAATGTGACAGATTCATCTACAAAAGGCATTACCAGTACCAGTGTTATGATGAGAAAGGCAGCTAAGCTTTTGGTTGGCTTTGGCCCAAATGGCTGGACCAAGTTCTATAACAGTGAACCTGAACAGATGGATCTGGGTTCTACACATTCAATAACAGCTGTTGTAAAACTGAAACCATGCTCTTATTTTCTCTAATGAAAAGGTGAGACTTTTCCTAGAGGATGCACTAGAACTAATTACTCTTAATAATAATAAAAGTCCAATTAAAAAAAAAATCATTTCTACCATTACCAACAACTATCTCTATAAAATTACATCCACAAGTTAACCTCTCTCCCTATGGGTAAGCTTTCTGTGAACTGAGTCTGAATCTAACTCTTCAGACAGGGATTATGGTAAGAACTGGACATTACTACTAAACCAGCAAGCTAAGAGCGAATCTAGGAAGAGCTATATGACATATGCTGATGTGACAAAACATCAATTAGATGCTGAAATAAAACCCTAAACTAACTCTCTGCCTATGTAAAATTCCAGCTCAAGAAGTTTACATGTAGAAACAGACAGCAGTGTTCAAATATGTCTTAGGTGAGTGATTATAATAGGTCAAATGTAGGAAAGAGGAGGGAATACAAATCTCAAGAAAAGTGACATTAAGATGGTTTCCAAATGCAGCTTCAATAGATTAGGCAGAAGTAATCAATTAAAAAAATGATTTATTCAGCTACTCAGACTCTTCGGCAAAAAGGTCAGGAATGAAGAAAAACTCTGAATAATCTAAAGAAATAAACTGTGGCCTTTGATGGGCATTTTTAGGAATTTCTAAGATAAACTTTTATCAAAATTTAATGACTCTTATTTAAGAAAACCAGAGCCTTTAAACAAATGCTATCAATGCAATAACATTTGGCCATATGAACCAGACCAAATGTCCTAAAATTTTAGTATATTAACTTCTGCTTTAAATGTTCTACTCTTTTTTAAAAAACATTCCCCAAAGCAAATTTGTCTAGAACTTCATGTCAGAAGTGTGCAGATATGAATCTCAGATTGTGCTGTAACAATGAAAGGCTAACACTGATGTGCAAAGTGAAAAAGAAAAAGATAGCAGCTTCTGCAACACGCAATAAAACAGAGGAAAAACAAGTTAAGTCCGGCACGTGTCTCCACTTCATGGCTTCCACGTTTGAAGAGAGAAGCCTGTTATCCTGATGGGCCATAAGGCTGGAATCCACTGCACACTCAGTGTGCAGAATCTAGGTATAGGTTCAGCGGTGCTCTCAGTAGCAGCCAGGCAGGATGGTTCTGAGGCTGGGTGACCTGTGCTTTCAGAGAAGCAGGAGAGGGTCCTCAAGGTGTGCTGCAGTCTCTCACAAAGAGTTCATCAAAGTAGCAAACAACGGAAGAAACTGGTCTTCTTCGATCGGTTTTCTGTTATTTTCACTGGTCCACCTGCCCCTGATGAATTGCTGTCGTTCTGAAAAACAGAAAATGAAGTTACCAAGGAGATAAAAGTCTCATGGTTTGAGCCCAATTATCTAAAAAATAAAAATATCTAACCATGCTCATAAATTTGTACTCAGTAGGAAGGGAACTAGCTAAGCTCTTATGTTTTTTATTTCTTTGGAAACGGTGGGTTAAAATGGGAAAAATATTTTAAGGTGAGCACCTAATACATTAACAACATTTTGGTTAGGAAGTTCCTATTTCCAGTCCAAAGAAATTATAACCACAAGAGTGTAAAGTATCAAGGATAATGATGGAGATGATGTTAAGATACTACGCTTACTCCTTGGAAGGAAAGTTATGACCAACCTAGATAGCATATTCAAAAGCAGAGACATTACTTTGCCGACAAAGGTCCGTCTAGTCAAGGCTATGGTTTTTCCTGTGGTCATGTATGGATGTGAGAGTTGGACTGTGAAGAAGGCTGAGCACCGAAGAATTGATGCTTTTGAACTGTGGTGTTGGAGAAGACTCTTGAGAGTCCCTTGGACTGCAAGGAGATCCAACCAGTCCATTCTGAAGGAGATCAGCCCTGGGATTTCTTTGGAAGGAATGATGCTAAAGCTGAAACTCCAGTACTTTGGGCTCCTCATGTGAAGAGTTGACTCATTGGAAAAGACTCTGATGCTGGGAGGGATTGGGGGCAGGAGAAGGGGACGAGAGAGGATGAGATGGCTGGATAGCATCACTGACTCAATGGACGTGAGTCTGAGTGAACTCCAGGAGTTGGTGATAGACAGGGAGGCCTGGTGTGCTGCGATTCATGGGGTCGCAAAGAGTCAGACACGACTGAGGGACTGAACTGAACTGAACAGGCAATCCTGTTAGAGGCAAGAAGAGCTGGTAACATAAGGTATACAATTACATGCAAGATTCAGGGTAAACCAAACTTTTCAGGTTGTCCTAATGAGTCATCACTGAGATTGTTTCAAATTGAAGCAGACTTGAGCAACTTCAAAATCATAGTTATATACAGACACAGAGAGAGATTAAAATATTTAATTTGTGCCATTATTACTTTAATTATTCTGAACAAAATTCAATCAAAGACCACTTATGGAGCCAGAGGAAAGAACTGAAAGAGTTGCAGTTCAGAAAAAAAAAAAAAAATCGGAGGAAACAGAAATAAGAATCAAAATTTAACTGGGATAAAAGGTAAGACAGGGAAAAAATGACTTAATGTGAATATATGCCTTTTCTTTAATTAAATAAATAACATAAATAAGAAAATTTATTTAAACACAGCATAAGGAAAATAAAATTATATATTATACAAACCATTTTTCTGTTGAGTTTTGTCATTATATCTCGTGCAAGTGTAAAAAATGCCTAAAAGATAAACCAAAAGATTTCATTATTATATGTTTATCTTTTAAATTAGAAATGTAGATTTATTTCATTATAGAATAAAAATATATTACTTTAATGTTTTTAATTGAGAAAAAGAACATAACTGCAATCAGTAGACACATGACTACTGTGACTTTTCAATTTTATCATAAAGGTTTTCCAATATAATCAAACTGTCATTCATCAAATATTTTCTGCACATAACATCTGGCACTGGGACTTCCGTGGTGGTCCAGTGGTTAAGATCTACCCTGCAATGCAGGGGACACAGGTTCGCTCCCTGGATGGGGAACTAAGATCCCACATGCCACGGAGCAACTAAGCCTGAGCGCTGCAACTGCTGAAGCCTGCATGCTTTAGAGCCCATGTGCCACAACTAGAAGAGTCTGTGCACTGCAACAAAAGACCTGCATGATGCAATGAAGACCCCACAAGATGCAGCTTAGACTCAACGCCGCCAAATAAGTAAAATATTAAAAAAAAAAAAAAAACCCACAAACATCGGCACAAGTTCCGAATATGACACCTGTTGAGTTGCGAGGCAGAGGCTCTACAGCACTTGTGTGTCCCCAAAGTCAGGGCATAGTTTCTGGTATAGGAGATGATGAATATCTGCTTAATAACTGAAGCAATAATTTTCCCTGGTGGCTCAGACAGTAAAGAATCTGCCTGCAATGCAGGAGACCCAGGTTTGATCCCTGAGTCAGAAAAATCCCCTGGAGAAGGAAATGGCAACCCACTCAAGTATTCTTGCCTGGTGAATTCCATGGACAGGCTACAGTGTATGGAGTCACAGAGTCAGACAGAACTGAGTGACTAACACTTTCATTTCACTTTCACAGCTCTGAAATCTATTTTCATAAAAATTTCTACCCTTTATTCCCAACTTCCTCTCTTTCAAATGACTTTCACTCTTATCCCTGAAAACATAGAACCTCTCATGTCTCAACCCCCCCAAATCTCAAGAGTTTCTACGCTCAACTAAATTCCCCACTATGGTAATAAGTTCCAGTGGTGGCAGGACAAAATCTCAGTGGCATTTTACGCCTAGTGTGTCTTGACCCAACTCTAAGTCAAATGTTTTTAAAACTTATCATCCTGACTTTGCTTCTACAGAGCCAGGATTCTTAAGGCTTCTTCAGTTGTCTCCATGCTAAACCCACTGCTATGTCAATCTGTTCCCAACAATTCCTCACGTCCCCAAACATGTCCAGCAGGGTTATTATTCCCAAACCAGTCAAAAAGAAGCAATACGATAACTACTATTATCACTTTGTCAGTGTCTCACTGTCACACTGGTCACCTGTGAGTCAAAGTTTCTAAGTAATCCTATCCCAGTTTTTGAGCTTAAGTTAAAGCTCTGGGAAAACTGCTAATCTCTGCAGGAAACCTGACTAGAATAAGCAGCCTGAGCAATCTCCAGGTCAGTATTTCCATAGAGAGAGCTCAGTGTGCTCTCTTTCTCTTTTTTCTTTGGCCATGCCACGTGCCTTGTGGGATATCTTAGTTCCCTGACCAGGGATTGAACTTGGGCCCTCAGCAGTAAAAGTGCAAATCCTAACAATTGGACTGCCAGGGAATTCACAATTCAATATTCTCTTTAAGTCACAGGTGAGATCAGGGCACAGGACTAGTGGAGACTGTAGTCAGGGTACAGAAAATGTTCTGTGGCACAGTCCTACCACATCTCAGAGCAAGTTTCTCTCCTGTCTCCACCATTAAAGCTGACTGAAGAGGCTCCTCTCTTTTGCATGAAAGGAAATCCTTTTGTTGCAAGCAAAAGGAAGCATTTTTCTACTTTTCTGTTCTCCAATAAATAAATCAGAAGAGGTTTCCTGTTTCCTAACACCCCCTACCTGAAAAAATGACCATTAGTTATTTAAAAGAAAGAAAAAGTTCTGATCAGTGACCATGAGTCAAGTCATTAAAGTCTCAATTTGCAGTCATGATGTCACGGTGAACAGTGACTTAGCTTGAGAAAGTAAATGTTTACGAAACCCTCAGTATTACTGTTAAGTAAATGACATGTATTAACATATATGTATTATTTTTATGATCAATTTAAAAAATGTTTTTAAAAAAGAAAATATTATCAACATTCTGCCCTTCTAAAGAAAATCTATTTCTTAGAAGACTTTAGATAATTTGGTTTTAACAGTTAACTCACTGAAAACTTATTAAAACTACTCTCTGATAAACACAGTTTCTTATATCTATTTAATGCCATTGTAATAAAAGGGATCATGCTTAATTGACTTCAAGCATGTATTCTAAGGGAATCTGTTCAGTAAGCTAACAGTTGAATTGTCTCTTGAGAGTGCAGACATGAAAGGAATTAAGACTCTGTTTTACAAGTTGGTGTAGGATGACATGAACAATGATGAATGAGCAGAGACCACAGCAGCAGGATTTCCAGCTTCCCAAACAAAGGGCAAAACTGCACTGAACCTGAACTGCCATCTTCTGTCCAGTGACTCTAATGAAGTGACCTAATATATGCCAAGTGAAAGACAGGTGCTAGAAATCTAGCAACCACGGTCCTCGTAACAGAAGCACAAAAGTTTATGAAACGGAAGTGGAAGCATTCACTAAGTCAGGAAATATCAAGGCTCGGAGAGTTGAACGCAGGCACCAAGACACGAACACGAACGCTACTACGTAACGAGTCATCAAACATTTCCTTCTCACCTCTTCTACATTCATACTGGATTTTGCACTCGTCTCCAAGAATTTAATCCCATAGTCAATTGCTAACTGAAAGACAAAAGAGGAACAATGAAATTCAGGGCAAGCTTCTTGAACATATAGAGCATTTATATTTTTTTAGGTTTTCCAAAGTCCCAAAGGGAGAGTACTTAGTTCAGAACTCCTGTGGTCCTCAAATTTCTTTGCTTTCTTCTATTGTGTTTGAAATTTAGAGATCCGATTCCATCATCATAAGTAACTAAAATGGCACCACTTCCTCTCAAAACATAACTTGAGTACTTCTCTTTTTTTCTACTATATCTTTAGTTCTCTAATCACTAGAAAACATATTAGACACTCACCTCTACCATAAATTTGGGATACATTTGCCTTCAAATTACAAATCTCCAGCAATTACTATTGTAAGTTTTCATTATTTTCTTAATACATTGGATATTTAAGATAATACATATTATTTTAATAAATAAAATAAATAAATTTTATTAAACTGCATAAAAGAACTAAAGCTTAAAATACTAAAACTTAAAATCTCATTGCTTGGGTTTCTATTATCGTGGCAAATTGTGAATTCTTCTACATTCCCATCTATTTCCAAAGAAATCCCAGTTCATTTGCAACAAGGCTAAGTGTTTTCAGGCGAGAAAAGTGTGTAGTCAGATTAAAAAAACAAAATGCATTTTGCCTGTACCCCTAAAAAAGAAAAAAAAAAAAAAAAAAAAGCTAAAGCAAAATTCCAAGACTTAAAAAATTGAAGCCTTTAAGTCAGTTTGGAAAATGTCATAGAAATGAATATATATGTATAATAGACTTGTTTTGCAGGACACAAAAGAGAGAAAGGGTTATAAATATAAATATCTACAGCTCAATGAGTTTAAAAAGAGTTTATTCATAATGACCTAAATCTAATGTGTAGTAAAATATTCTTGGAAAAAAAAATAATGAACTGAAAAATGATTACTGTTGAAACTTTACCTATCCTCTGACTTTTTTTCTAAGAGAAGGAATTGGTTTAACTTCAGAACTGGGCATTTGCACACAGATATGGAAGAAACAGCCTGAACTCTCAGCTGCACGAATCTGAAAAAGGACCAAATTGTATCTCCCAGAAAAGAGCAAATTCTTGAAGAATGAGTCATGACTACACAGTGTATGGAGTTGGAGCTTGAATACTAATTCATACCATTCAAGTATGGATTACAACTGTCTGCTGGCTTTTTAATGGATTAAAATATAGATATTTCAAAAACTTAAATCAATAAATAATAGTATGAAAATGAATGCTTAACATGAACAGACTCCAATCTTCATTTATTCAGTTCAAATTTACCTTCTCTCCTCTTTCTTTTGATACTTGTCTTTTGTCATTCATATCACATTTGTTACCCAGGATCATTCTTTCAACATCTGAAGAGGCATGCTGCAGGGATAAAGCAGTATATTAGGAGACAACATGAGAAAAACACAGCTGTCCAGTAGGCAAATCTTAACCTGTCAGAAGCAGATCCATAAATTTAATTGCAAAACAAATAGTCTCTTACTCAACACAAAACCTGATTCAGAGGAAAAATTTTTAAATGAGAGGAGGGGAAAGTTATAGCATAACTTTTCCCCCAAAGGCCTTGTAGTCATTCTTAGGTCTTCTTTGGTACATGAACAAACAAAAATAAAACCTATAGTTATCCAACAATAAAACTCCCAAATGTTAGTCTGGGTCAAAGAAAGGAGAGAATCTCAGTACCAAGAGAGCCAATGCAGAAGGTATTCTGGATTTTGAACTACTTAAACAATAAATTCACATGGTTTAATATAAATGTGTATGAAATTATTTCAGAGTCTGAAATGTCAGAGACATTAAAAAAAAGGTCTCAGTACCAATCAAAGTGGAATTAAATCAAATTTTAAATATCTAAGATGAACAAAATATTAGAAGGGCAAAATGAGTTACCAGAATAAGGACATATTTCTTCCAGTCAAACAGTATGAGGGAACAGACAGAACCCGAGAACCAGACAATCCATGGGGTCGCAAAGAGTCAGACATGACACAGAGACTGAATGACAACAACTCCTTTTTAAAGGCTCTAAGAGCACATGCCAAGTTACCTCTTTCTGACCTGAGTCTTCTCATGTGTAAAAGAGGGGTTTTTTAGATTAAATTATTTTCAAGATTGGGAACAAGTTTAAAATTCTGTGAAACTGCACCTCTGTCTGCACTCCCTACGCCAACGGAGCAGTCAGACTGGCAGTACCAGAGATGTTACTGTCCCTGGTACTCCTCAGAGTGAAGGGTCTAACCTGCCTGCACCCTGCTTCCAGCAGCTCAGCTACGTGACAGGGAGACAGAAGGAGCGAGCCCTCTATAAGCACCCAGCAGGATTCTTCTCCAGTATCCACTGTCTTTCCCATACCTACCTCTTCAATGTTTCTTATCCAATTTTTAATATTGTCAAAGGACTTCTCATTTGTGATGTCATAAACAAGCATAATTCCCTATAAGAGGAAAAAAAAAGATCTTTATTTAGTGCTTTATACATTTTAAAGCAAAGAATATCACATCAATGTATCTTCTCTTCCAGGAACTCTGTGTTCGTCCTTTTTCTGTCTTTATAAAAGGAATTTATAATAAAAGTTTAAAATACAGAGAAACAAAATAAATAAATAAAATCTTCCATTGTCTCACCATGTAAATAAATACTGTTTACATTTTTTCACTGTTAACCTTTAATGAATTAGTGATTATGGTAAAGGTGATACACCCTTTCTACCTGACCTCATAGGATGAGAACTGGTACCAATTAAAGCTAGCAGGATATTTACGTTAAAATAGAGATAACACTCGGAGAAGGCAATGGCACCCCACTCCAGTACTCTTGCCTGGAAAATTCCATGGACCGAAGAGCCTGGTAGGCTGCAGTCCATGGGGTCACTAAAGAGTCAGACACGACTGAGCAACTTTACTTTCACTTTTCACTTTCATGCATTGGAGAAGGAAATGACAACCCACTCCAGTGTTCTTGCCTGGAGAATCCCAGGGACGGGGGAGCCTGGTGGGCTGCTGTCTATGGGGTCGCACAGAGTCGGACACGACTGAAGCAACTTAGCAGCAGGAGCAGAGATAACACTGAAGGTAAGAGGGGATCACTTCTGCTGTGCACTTATTTATTCTAAGCAGAAAGTATCTTGCTTCTTACTCTTTAAAAATTTTTTTAAAATTTTTTTGGCCACATCACACAGTATGTGGGATCTTAATTCCTCAAACAGGGATTAAACCTGAGTCTCCTGCATTGGAAGCATGGAGTCTTAATCACTAGACCACCAGGGAAGTCCTTTTGCTTCTTACACTTATTCTAAGATTATAACCACACAACTTTAGAGTTATTTCTTTTTATATGAACTGATCAAATGTTACTAATCTAAAAAAAGTAAATCACAGACACTCAAAATATAATGCATTTGTTACACAGTTTAACGAAGGCACAATCATCATATTTTGGAAGACCCCATGTCTGGTATTTTAAACAGTTAATCTTCTAAATGTTTCAGCTGACACTTGTATGCTACCCATTTCAAAATCTATATCACAAGACTGCACTTGCATATTAAGTGCTAGATCCACCTCTATCTATCCATTTCAACCTACCTACTATGTGCCTGATAGTGTAACAAATGCTACCAGTAGTAAATAAGACAGACAAGGTCCCTTCTTCTTATGGACGGTTGGCAAAGAAAACAACGAACCACTAGTTATATAATTAATTATAATTTAGACAATCTATAAAGAAGGCTGAGGAGTTCTGAGTGAAAATGCTAATCTAATCTGGTTGAGGGGCTAGGGTGGTTCACGGAGGGTTTCCCTGAGAAAATGACATTAAAGCCAAGGCCTGAGGACTGAGAAGATTTGAACTTGGCACAGGGATAGAGGCTGGGGTGAAGAGGGGAAACCCTCAGTGTCTGGAATATCACAGAAATGGGATAAATTATCTTGCTCTCCAGAAAGGCCCAGAACCTATTAGATTGAGTAAAGACGGTCAGCGTGGCAAGAGTGCCCCGGTTTGAGGGACTTTACTGGTGGTCCAATGGCTAAGACGATGAGCTCCCAATCCAAGAGGCTGGGGTTCGATCCTGGTCAGGGAACCAGATCCCACATGTACCAACTAAAGATCCTAGAGACTGCCAGGAAGACTGAAGATCCCGTGTGCTGCAACTAAGACCCAGCACACTCAAATAAATGAATAAACATTATAAAACAAAACAAAAAAAGAGTGCCTGGATCCAATGGGAGAAGGGCACAAGATAAAGCTGAAGACAAAGACAGGGGTCAGGGTGCCCTGGAGAACACTGATTGGACATCAGCTCCCAGATGGCCCATTTGGTTACCGAAAACTCAGCTAAGCGAAACAGAAAGTTGTCTTTGTCCCCTCCAAATCTTCTCTTTCTCCCTCCGCTCTCAAGTGCAGTACAACCCTGTAGGGCTCCCCTTGTGGCTCAGCTGGTGAAGAATCCGTCTGCAATGCGGGAGATCTGGATTCAATCCCTGGATTGAGATATCCCCTGGAGAAGGGAAAGGCTACCCACTCCAGTATTCTGGTCTGGAGAACTCCATGGACTGTATAGTCCTGCTGCTGCTGCCAAGTCGCTTCAGTTGTGTCCGACTCTGTGAGACCCCACAGACGGCAGCCTACCAGGCTCCCCTGTCCCTGGGATTCTCCAGGCAAGAACACTGGAGTGGGTTGCCATTTCCCTCTCTAATGCATGAAAGTGAAAAGTGAAAGTAGTCGCTCAGTCGTGTCCAACTCTTAGCGACCCCATGGACTGCAGCCTACCAGGTTCCTCCATCCATGGGATTTTCCAGGCAAGAGTACTGGAGTGGGGTGCCATTGCCTTCTCCAACTGTATAGTCCATGGTGTCGCAAAGAGTCAGACATGACTGAGCGACTTTTACTCACTCACTCAACCCTGCCAGCCTGCACAAGCAGACCCCTGGAGTAATTTCCTCTACCACCAGTCAGTCACTAAGTCCTATGGACTCAACACTCTCAATATTTCCACAATCCGATACCCTACATGCATGGCCTTATTCACATTTTCATCAATTAGCCTTTACCTGGGTGACTTAGGTCTCCCTGCTTTCACCAGGGTTATCACCTCATTGCTTAAAATCCTTTAGCATCTCTCCATTGTACTCTTAATTATATTAAAATTCCTTAAATAGTAGGCAAAATCTTTCAGGGTCTGGTTTCCAACTTTATAAATAAAAATAAAATATAAATATAAATAAACATAAATCATATACAACACACATGTACACGTAGATGAAAGAATTCAGGAAACATAGCAAAATGTTAACAGAAGCTATGTCTCACGTGGGGTTTTAAGATGGTTTCTTGGGATTTTTAAAGCTTTCGAATTCAGCAGTGGCCACAAGACTGGAAAATATCAGTTTTCATTCCAATCCCAAAGAAGGGCAGTGCCAAAGAATGTTCAAACGACCACACAATTGCGCTCATTTCACACACTAGTAAGATTATGCTCAAAATCTTTCAAGCTAGGCTTCAGAAGTACATGAGCCAAGAACTTTCAGATGCACAAGCTGGGTTTAGAAAAGGCAGAGGAACCAGAGATCAAACTGCCAACATTCGTTGGATCATAGAGAAACCAAGGGAGTTCCAGAAAAACATCTACTTCTGCTTCACTGATTATGTTAAAGCCTTTGACTGTGTGGATTACAATGAACCATAAAAAATTCTTAATGAGATGGGAGATCACCTTACCTGTCTCCTGAGAAATCTGTAAGTGGGTCAAGAAGCAACAGTTAGAAGCTTACATGGAACAACATACTGGTTCAAAATCGGAAAGCACTAAAACAAGGCTGCATATTGTCACCCTGTTTACTTAACTTATATATAGAATACATTATGCGAAATGCCGGGCTGGATGAATCACAAGACGGAATCAAGAAAAGGATCAACAACTTCAAATACACAGATGATACCACTCTAGTGGCAGAAAGTGAAGAGGAACTAAAGAGCCTCTTGATGAGGATGAAACAGGAAAGTAAAAGAGCTGGCTTAAAACTCAACATTCAAAAAACTAAGATCATGGCATCTGGTCCCACCAATTCATGGCAAATAGAAGGGGAAAAAGTGGAAGCAGTGACAGATGTTATTTTCTTGGGCTCCAAAATCACTGTGGACAGTGACTGCAGCCATGAAATTAAAGCACTCTTGCTCCTTGGAAGGAAGGCTATGACAAACCTAGACAGCGTATTAAAAAGTAGAAACATCACTTTGCCAACAAACGTCTGTATAGTCAGAGCTATGGTTTTTCTAGCAGTCATGTACGGATGTGAGAGATGGACCATAAAGAAAGCCAAGAACCGAAGAATTGATGCTTTCAAACTGTGGTGTTGGAAAAGACTCTTCAGAGTCCCTTGGACTGCAAGGAGATCAAATTAGTCAATCCTAAAGGAAATCAACCCTGAGTATACATTGGAAGGACTGATGCTGAAGCTGAAACTCCAGTACATTGGCCACCTGATGCTAAGAGACGACTCAGTGGAAAACTCCCTGATGCTGGGAAAGACTGAAGGCAAACAGAGAAGACAGAGGCAGAGGATGAGATGGTTAGATAGCATCACCAACTCAACTGACACGGATTTGAGCAAACTCCAGGAGATACTAGGGATTCCCTGGTGGCTCAGATGGTAAAGCATCTGCCTGCAATGTGGGAGACCTGGGTTCGATCCCTGGGCTGGGAAGATCCCCTGGAGAAGGAAATGGCAACCCACTCTAATATTCTTGCCTAGAAAATTCCATGGATGGAGGAGCCTGGTGGGCTACAGTCCATAGGGTCACAAAGAGTCGGACACGACCTCACTTTCACTTTCCAGGAGATTCTGAAAGACAGAGAAACTTGGCGTGCTGGAGTCCATGCAGAGTGGGACACGACTTAGCAAATGAACAACAACAACATTACATGTAAGCTTTTCACAAGCAGAAAAATAAATATTCTTTAAATTTAAATGGCAAACAACATTTTTCTTTACCCTCCCTCCTCCTAGCCTCAAAAGGAAATGTTTAACTTTGACTACACTGTAAAGAAGATTTTACAATAAGCAAATTTAATTTAAAAAAATCAAAGTGGAGAACTATACACTTTGGCTCAGATGGTAAAGCGTCTGTCTACAATGTGGGAGACCCAGGTTCGATCCCTGGGTCGGGAAGATCCCCTGGAGAAGGAAATGGCAATCTACTCCAGTACTATTGCCTGGAAAATCCCGTGGACAGAGGAGCTTGGTAGGCTACAGTCCGTGGGGTCGCAGAGAGTCCGACATGACTGAGAGACTTCACTTCACTTCATACATTTAAATGCTAAATTTTATATCACATATATTTTACAACAATTTTTAAATGCCTCAAAAAAATGCAACCTGAATAATTCCTGATTCAAACAGCTTGGCTGCCTACAATTAAAATTAATCAAAATACTTCCAGAGCTCTACTACCTCTTGGGCTATACAGTCAACCTGGATCTTCACTGCTTTCTGTCTGTGAAGTAGTACCTGGAGCAGTTAGCACAGGAAGTAAACCCAGTGTAGTGGTTAAGGGCACAGAGTCTGGAGTCAGAGACGCTCAGGCTGGGCTTCACCACATGCTACCTGGGAGATGCTGGAGAGATTACTTTGTCCCTCTCAGTCTGCATTTACTCATTTGGGAAGTGAGGACAGAATATTTTCCACACTGCCCTTAAAAAAAAAACACACACACAATATTTATTTATTTACATTAAAGATATGTGTTATTTATTTTTATTTATTTGGCTGCATCAGGTCTTAATTATGGCATGCAGGACCTTTCGTCGTGACATGCACACTTCTCCAGTTGTGGCATCTGGGCTCTGGGGCATACGCACAGACACAATAGTTACCGCACGTAGGTTCAGTTGCTCTGTGGTATGTGAGAGCTTAGTTCCCCAACCAGGGGTTGAACCCATGTTCCTTGCATTGTAAGGCAGATTCTTAACCACTGGACCACCAGAAGTCCCCAGATTGGATTTTTGAGGATCAACTGACATATTATTTGTAAAGTACTTTACTTAGAACCTGGAAGTTCATGGTTCACGTACTGTTGAAGCCTGGCTTGGAGAATTTTGAGCGCTGCTTTGCTAGCATGTGAGATGAGTATAACTGTGCGGTAGTTTGAACATTCTTTGGCATTGCCTTTTTTTGGGATTGGAATGAAAACTGACCTTTTCCAGTCCTGTGGCCACTGATGAGTTTTTCAAATTTGCTGGCATATTGAGTGCAGCACTTTCACAGCATCATCTTTTAGGATTTGAAATAGCTCAACTGGAATTCCATCACTTCCACTAGCTTTGCTCGTAGTGATGCTTCCTATTCTTGACTTGACTTCATATTCCAGGATGTCTGGCTCTAGGTGAGTGACCACACCATTGTGGTTATCTGGGTCATGAAGATCTTTTTTGTTTAGTTTTTCTGAGTATTCTTGCTACCTCTTTTTAATATCTTCTGCTTTTGTTAGGTCCGTACCATTTCTATCCTTTATTGAGCCCATCTTTGCATGAAGTGTTCCCTTGGTATTTCTAATTTTCTTAAAGAGATCTCTGGTCTTTCCCATTCTATTGTTCTCCTCTATTTCTTTGCACTGATAGCTGAAGAAGGCTTTCTTATCTCTCCTTACTATTCTTTGGAACTCTGCATTCAAATGGATATATCTTTCCTTTTTTCCTTTGCTTTTAGCTTCTCTTCTTCTCTAAGCTATTTGTAAGGCCTCCTTAGACAACCATTTTGCCTTTTTGCATTTCTTTTCCTGGGAGATGGTCTTGATCACTGCCTTCTATACAATGTCAAGAACCTCTGTCCATAGTTCTTCAGGCAGTCTATCAGATCTAATCTCTTGAATCTATTTGTCACTTCCACCGTATAATCATAAGGGGTTTGAATATCCATGAACTTCCATATGTTCGAGCTGGATTTAGAAAAGGCAGAGGAACCAGAGATCAAATTGCCAACGTCCGTTGCATCATAGAAAAAGCAAGGGAGTCCCAGAAAAACATCTACTTCTACTCTATTGACTACACCAAAGCCTCTAACTGTGTGGATCACAACAAACTGTGGACAATTCTTAAAGAGATGGGAATAACGGACCACCTGACCTGCCTCCTGACAAATCTGTATGCAGGTCAAGAAGCAACAGTTAGAACTGGACATGGAATAACAGACAAGTTGGCTTAAAGCTTAATGTTCAGAAAACTAAGATCATGGCATCTGGCCTCATCATGGCAAATAGATGGTGAAACAGTGGAAACAGTGACAGACTATTTTAGGGGCCTCCAAAATCACTACAGATGGTGACTGCAGCCATGAAATTAAAAGACGCTTGCTCCTTGTAAGAAAAGCTATGACCAAGCTAGACAGCATATTAAGAAGCAGAGACATTATTTTGTCAACAAAGGTCCATCTAGTCAAAGCTATGGTTTTTTCAGTAGCTGTGTATGGATTCGAAAGTTGGACTATAAAGAAAGCTGAGCCCTGAAGAACTGATGCTTCTGAACTGTGGTGTTGGAGAAGACTCCTGAGAGTCCCTTGGACTGCAAGGAGATCCAAGCAGTCCATCCTAAAGAAAATCAGTCTTGAATATTCACTTGAATAGGACCAATGCTAAAGCTGAAACTCCAATAGTTTGGCCACCTGATGCAAAGAACTGACTCATTGGAGAAGACCCTGATCTGGGAAAGGTTGAAGGTGGGAGGAGAAGGGGACGACAGAGGATGAGACAGTTGGATGGCATCACTGACTCGATGGACATCAGTTTGAGTAAGCTCCAAGAGCTGGTGATAGACAGGGAAGTCTGGTGTGCTGCAGTCCATGGAGTCACAAATAGTCAGACACGACTGAGCGACTCAACTGAACTGAACTAACTTACCTAGAACCTAAAACACAGCTTGGACTCAATGATTGGCAGCTATTACTAATTTATATCTGGTTTCAGTAGCAAAAACCCTTTGACTACTTCCTATGTTTTTAGGCTAATTGATACTATGAATCAGTTGGAAATACAAATTCAGGTACACCAGTTAAAAATTTTATATATTTAGTATACAGACCTTTAACAACAACAGCCAGACAGTACTGAGAAATGTTGAATATGGTCCCTCTTCTCCTCAGAGCCTGACTGTCCATCAGGGTTACTGCTATGCCTACACGTGTTGCTGAACAGTATGAAACAGGTCCAAGGACTCCGTCACGGTGGCAGACAGCAGTGTGCTTGCCACTATGCTGTGCACCTGAGCCAACCCAACTAAACCTGCCAGAACCACCAACTGTGGAAATGAGAACATGATGACCCCACATCCCACTGAAATGGATGACATGCAGGATCCAAGACTCAAGTAGAGCAGGGTTTCCTGAGGATGTGTCTAAGACTGTTTCTAGGTCTGAAATTTTTCACTGATTCACTCCTTTGGCAAGTATTTATTGAACATCTACTATGTATAAGGCCCTGGCATCATAGCAAAGCAAGAGAGACAAAAAATCCCTACCGTCAAAATGGAAAGGATGATATATTTTAGAATAGCAATGATATGTAATTACTTGCTATAATGTGAAAATGGCTAGGCAGTAGATAAATGAAAAAGACAGGCCATCTTCAAATCTCAAAGAACATATTTCAATGACCTCTTGCTTTGTACCATAAGCTAGAGCTACACATCCAAGGCAAACACTTGCTTCACACTCTAAGTGTTCTTGCCCACTGTCTAGTGAAAACAAGCTTGTAAGTGGTATCGATACATTACTCCCCCAAAATAAAAAACTGTGTTTAAAAGATGCCTCTAATCAAAATTACCTATGAACTATTCTAAATCATCCCTGTTAAGATGTTCTTATTTACCCTTAAAAATCCTTTCTGGGGGAAAATAAACAACAAACAAACTTCTTCACACAAGGTAAGTCCCTTCCCTTGGATTCTAATCTAAGCAAAATAGAGAGTAGTTGACAACCGCCCTTCTTAAAATAATGACTTTTAAAACCTTAAAGTATTATAGGATGGAGAACATATATATATGTAATGCTTAGTTGTATATAGTTCCCAGGCAGGAGAGCTTTAAAAAGGAATTCCCAAAAGGAATTCCCAACCTCTGTGGGGGTTATTACTGGCACTCAAATAATGGAGGGTAAGTGGCAGTGAAGGAGGCGGGGGGAGCAGCATGACAACAGAGGGACCTGTGGGTTCAAATCACAACTGCCTGCAGCAAAGGGACAGCCATCACCCCTACAGCTCCAGCACCTCCAGACACTCTCAGCACCAAGTCTTTTACACAACAAGCTAGGTATGACGGCAGCTGGCACCCCAGAGTCTACCAGGTTGGTCTACCTGATCTCGACTGTGCAGTCTTCTCTCCGAGCATACGGGATTTCATCATAATTTAAAGCTCTAAGTTATACGTGCTGCTGCTGCTGCTGCTAAGTCGCTTCAGTCGTGTCCGACTCTGTGCAACCCCATAGACAGCAGCCCACCAGGCTCCCCCGTCCCTGGGATTCTCCAGGCAAGAACACTGGAGTGGGTTGCCATTTCCTTCTCCAAAGTTATACGTGACTTAGGCCTAAAAGCCAGAGATAAAGCCCTACTCTGGGTCTGGCGTTCTAGGTTTGGTTCAGTAGAGCTCAGTTTCTACACTGCCTTATTCACCATTGTACTCGCAGCACCACAAAGAATCCACCATGAGCCAACAATACAATGGGTTGTGTAGATGAAGCATCTTAGGATGGAAAATAGCCAAGTGACGAAATTATGATAACAGGGATAAGGCAAGTATGTAGCAAGGAAGGACTTGGTAGTCAAAGATTCACCAGATGCTAAGCCTCAGATAGTCACACATCTTTCGGCTAGTTCCTGGCCCGCTGGCAGAAGACTGGTGGAGGAGACTCCAGAAAGAGGAGCCAATAGGAGTGGATGTTGTAGATCTGGTGAGAGACAAAGCATGGTGGTGGCAGGGCTGAATGGGGGAGAAGGTGCAAGAAATGAATACTTGGTCACAGAGCTTGCGGTTTGTTCAGATTTGGCAAAGGCATTAATAAAAGGACAAAGCACAAAAATATATGATCACTCAGAATGCGTGGAGTTCTAACCCATCTCCAAATACATGAGTAATATTATGAAGACCAATGGTTGAGGACACAGCTACTAAATGCAGTATAAAAACACCCTTTAAATGCCTTGTTTTCACATCAGAAAATCTATTTTCTTCAATGTACTAGACTCCAGCTTGAATCCTACAAACCTGACAAATGAATATGCATGTTTTACTTCCACAAAACCCTAAAACACACTCACCATGGCTCCTCTATAGTAGGCTGTCGTGATGGTTCGAAATCTTTCCTGACCCGCTGTGTCCCTAAGATTTGAAACAAAGGAAAGAGTAGTTAGAAAAATCATCAACAACATCGCTGACGAGAGACTCTGAGCTGCAGGAAGATGTAATTGCGGTCTGCTCACAAGTGCAGTGGTTTCAGGGAAAAGGGGGCAAGACACAAAGAGAGCCTGTTGTGCGTCTGTGAACTGGAGGCGGCCGTGGCCACGGGCGCCTGTCAGGAGCTCACAATGACTTGGGTGAAAAACTTGGACTCTGATAACAAAAGCAGCGACAAGAAAACGCACAGCCCGAACAGGCACACTGTGTTCGTCAACCAGAAGAGAAAGAGAATAGAGAATAGTTGTAAATTCTTGGACTCCTAGAGGCAGTTCAATTCCTTTCTATAAATGCCTAATCATTAGGGCATTTTGCTCTTTTGATGGAAAGTCTGATTTCTATACAAAGCAAGCAGTCAGGCTGGACTTACTACTGTGCAAATTCTGCTCAGTAGAGCATGCTAAAATGGATCTCCTCAAGAACTTTTTCAGCTCTAGAGCCCATGATTAAATGAGACCCTGGAGTTCAACATGCAATTGTTGACCAAGAATTCAAAATATGAACAACACCTCCAAGTTATATAAACTTGCATTTTATTCTTACTTTTTTGGCTAATGACATACCATTAAAATACATTCTGAAAAATGTTGACATTTCAAATTACATTTACCAAAGCAATTCTTATAAAGGAAGTCAAATTTCCTTGGTATCTGGGAAAAATCAATATTCCTAAATTTTCCACTTCCTGCCAGAACTAATTTCACTCCCTGTGTTACTAAGACAAAACTAAATTGTTTAATTTGATTGCTTCTAAAAAGGATGCATTTGTGGAAATACACTAAAACTCTAATATGTGCATATCAAATTTAAGCGCGATGAAGGCCCAAGGAAAATATGGTAATTTAAAATGTTAATAAATACCTTACCATTTATGTATACCTTACAAAATACTTTCAGATGGTGTGCAAATGATGCCCACCACAGCCCAATGCGGTAGTTTTGCCATCATCCATGTTCTCCAGAAGAGGAGACAGGCTCAGGTGGGCTGTGGGCCCAGCTCTGCCACTAAACAGCTCATCTGAGTGCTGAGTCGATTCAGTCGTGTCCAACACTTTGCGACCCCATGGACTATAGCCCGCCAGGCTCCTCTGTCCATGGGATTCTCTAGGTAAGAATAGTGGAGTGGATTGCCATGCCCTCCTCCAGGGGATCTTCCCAACTCAGGGATCAAACCTGTGTCTCTAGGTCTCCTGCACTGGCAGGTGGGTTCCTTACCACTAGCACCACCCGGGAAGCCCAAACAGCTCACACACTTGAGTGAGAATCAAGTATCCAAGGCCTTGGCTGTTTGGTGCAGGGCCGGGTCTCACACCACCATTATCTTATCCTGCTATCTTCTCCTTGATCAGGATTAGGTAACACAGGCACTTATTTGGTACCCAGCAAACAAATGGAGAAAACAGAAGC
Organism: Bos indicus x Bos taurus; assembly: GCF_003369695.1. Classification (NCBI taxonomy): domain Eukaryota; kingdom Metazoa; phylum Chordata; class Mammalia; order Artiodactyla; family Bovidae; genus Bos; species Bos indicus x Bos taurus. The sequence continues at coordinate 40,648,401 of NC_040085.1, forward strand.
AAAGCACCTTTGAGCAGACTAAGTATATTTTGATTCTAATATGCTACCTGATTTAGAACCAGCTTTGCAGTGAGGATGGAGAAGAAACCCTACCATCCTGAATGCAGGTCATGAAGACTGAATGTAGACTATTTTGCTGCCAAGAGTGCTGATAAATAGTGCCATGGAGCTCTAATTAGCTGATCACCCACAGGCTCCTAGAAATGTTCCTTATTGTTCTGATCAAGACTATACAGCAGTGGTTCCCAGCCTTTTTGGCACCAGGGACCAGTTTCATGGAAGACAGTTTTTCCACGGACTGGTTCAGGGAGAACAGTTTCAGGATGACTCGAGCACACTGCATTTCTTGTGCACTTTATTTCTATTATTATTGCATTGTGATACATAACAAAATAATTAGACAACCTGCCATAATATTGAATCAGACCATCAGGCATTAGAGTCTCATTAGGAGTGCCACAACCTAGATCCTTGCATGTGCAGTTCACAAGGTTTGTGCCTCACATAAGTTTGCATTCCTATAAGAATCTAATGCTGCCACTGATCTGACAGAAGGCAGAGCTCAGGCAGTAATGTGAGCGATGGGGAGTGGCTGTGAATACAGATGAAGCTTCACTCTCTTGCCCGACCCTCGCCACCTGCTGTGTGGCCTGGTTCCTAACTAGGCATGGTAGTGGTCCCTGGCCTGGGGGTTGGGGAACCCTGCTGTACTGCACAGAGTCAGACATTCTCTTTGCTTTTCCCTTAAAATAATTTTTTTAACCTTTAAAATATTTGACTTCTTATTAAATAGCAACAGATGAAAAGAGCAGCATGTGGTAACCTTCAAAATGTCTTACAATGAAATATACTGGGAACCTCTATCTGGGGTTAATACATGAAGCTGACGCAAGGTTCTGGGGTACTGGGGTAGTTGTCCCAGTTCTATCACTAACCCAGACACACGCCCTCAGATGGACTTAACCACTCTATGTCCCAGTTTCCTGTAAAAGAAAAGTGGTGGATTTCAATATAATGTTCTAGTTCTATCCTGGTTCTGAAATTCAAAGAAGAAAAACAGCCCAAGGAAAAAGCTGGCGTATACGTATTACTTGACTATTTTGGCCTGCTTCCTTCTGAGTCTATGATGTTCTCAACATCTAAGCTTCGTTTCCTGCTGTCGTCGTCACACATCAGGTCAGTAAACACCATCAAAACCCTTCCTTAAGGCTGCAAACCTATGTGGCTCCATGGAAGGCCTCACACTGAAAGAACTTAGATCAGCTTATAGGAGGTTCAAAAAAAAATCAAAGAGTGTGAGTTCAACCCAGAAATATTCAACCAGGCAATCTGGAGGAACCATATTTATTCACTGTAGTTTGACAGATTTTTCAGGAATTAAACCAGTTGGAGTTGACTGATCATAAGGAGACCTTTGCCTCGCATATTACATGAGAGATCAGAGGCCTGCCTTTTTCCTCCCTTATTCTCCAGTGCAGGGTTCCCCATTTTAAACTGAAGGAGAAGAAATAGGCAAATAAATGAGGAAATATCAGAGCTGGAAGGGAACTCAGATGTCATCAGTCTGACAAACCAATTTACAAATGAGGACAAGAAGGCCCTGAGAAGAGAAGCAAAGAGCTCCAAGTTCTTAGTATACAGGCTGACTCCAGATTGGCACTTTGTTTGGGGTTCTTACCACTTGACTCCTTTGCCCCATCTAATTTCACAGCTACAACAACCGCAGGGAAAAAGTAACTGACATACTCTAGAATTTAGTTTCCTCCCCTCTAAAATTAGCATTTTGGAAGAATGAGTTCTCAGATCTCTCCTGGCAGTGAGCGTTAGTGATACCATCCTCACTATCCCACTCTTGGTGGAGACATCTTCGAATACTTACCCATTCCCCCTTGGTTCTGATAAAGAAAAGATGTTTTAGCTACCCAAGGATACCTCTAATTTACCACAATTCACCTTCTCATTCCTGCTTTAGTACCTGACTAAAGTAGAAATGCTATATATATATATATATATATATATATATATATATTTTTTACTTACCATATCTGAAGCTTAATTTTCTTTCCATCTAGTTCTATCGTTCTGATTTTAAAATCAATGCCTGCCAGAAAAAGAAAGAAAGACATGCTCAATGTCTTCAAATATAATTCAAGTCTTATTGGGAAAAGGACAAAGATTTCTATTGAAAAAAAGCTCTCCAACGCACTGGAAAATGTGAACACAGAGAGGGTGTGAACGGTATGTGTCCCCTGAATACAGGCTAAAGAAAGGAATGCTAATTACTCTGCAAAGAATTCCCACACATGTTAAATGCAAAGTATTATATGCCTCTTTATTTTGACACAAATGGATCACATCCCTCAAAGTTATGTAATTTAAGATAGATTGAGACCATGCCATATTTTCTACTTCCTGAAATGCAATAAACAAAGCTTCCTACCCACCCCTCATGCCCCTTCTCAAAGAAGGCCATGAGACCTCTTTCTGTTTTCTTCCACCTCCTTCCATTTATTTCTTTAGAATCTGCAACTGGCTAAAGAAGAATGAACAAAACAAAAACCATCTATCTGAAGGCAGAAACAGGAAAGTCTGTAGATTTATTTTATACAGTTAGCAAGTATTTTACATACACGTTAATAAATGTAAATAGCGAAAGGGGCTTTTAGACCTGGCCGCACTTTAGAATTACCTGAAGAACTTAATAAAAATAATGGTTAGACCTGCTCTTTTCCCCAAATTTTGAGATTCTGACTTAACTGTTCAAGGGTGGGATCTGCACACTAGTAGTTTTATTTTTTATTTAAAATTTTTTAACTGAAGGACAATTGCTTTACAGAATTTTGTGGTTTTCTGTCATACATCAACAAGAATCAGCCACAGGTACACCCATGTTTATTTTTATTTTAATATTTATTTATTTTGGCTGTGCTGGATCTTAGTTGTGGTATGCAACATGGGATCTAGTTCCCTGACCAGGAATCGAACCTGGACCCCCTGCATTGGGAGAGCAGTCTTATCCACTGGACCACTAGGGAAGTCCCCACACTGGTAATTTTAAATGTTCCCCAGGTGATTCTGACCTGGAAGCCAAGGTTAATAAGGTATCAACAGGCCTGACAGGTAGCATTGTGACAGTCATTTGCCATTCCAACATTCAAACACTTAACTCTTTCCTCACCTATTTATCCCCCCACTGAAAGTGAAAGTTGCTCAGTTGTGTCCAACTCTTTGTGACCCCATGGACTATACAGTCCATGGAATCCCCCAGGCCAGAATACCAGAGTGGGTAGCCTTTCCCTTCTCCAGGGGATCTTCCCAACCCAGTGATCAAACCCAGGTCTCCCACATTGCAGGTGGATTCTTTACCAGCTGAGTCACAAGGGAAGCCCAAGAATACTGGAGTGGGTGGCCTATCCCTTCCTTCTCCAGCAGATTTCCCTAGGGATTGAACTGGGGTCTCCTGTACTGCAGGCAGATTCTTTACCAACCGAACTATCAGGGAATCCCTATCCCCTCACTACAGTAGCTCAAAATCTACTCAGCAATTTCAAATACAAAGAACCACAAAGTCCCTGACAAATATCAGCATCCCCTATGATTTATCAAGAACAGGCTGCTGCTCTTTCTGAAGGGACCAATGAGTGAACACAACTCAGTTGCAATTTACTAAATCCTCATCATCTGGCCACTCAGCTTTTGTTTCAGACGTTTCTACTCCTTCACATACTCTATGCTGTGCTGTGCTGTGCTTAGTTGCTCAGTCCCCTCTGACCCTCAACCCCATGGACTGCAGCCCGCCAGGCTCCTCGGTGCATGGGTATTCTCCAGGCAAGAATACTGGAGTGGGTTGCCATGTCTTCCTCCAGGGGATCTTCCCAACCCAGGGATCAAACCCAGGTCTCCCACATTGCAGGAGGTTTCTTTACCGACTGAGCCACCAGGGAAGTCCATGAGTACTGGAGTGGGTAGCCCATCCCTTCTCCAGGGGATCTTCCCAACCCAGGAATCGAACCGAGGTCTCCTGCATTACAGGCAGATTCTTTCCCAGGTGAGCTACCAGGGAAGCCCTTACATTCTCTATAGAACCCCTTAAAGAGGTTTCCAAGACATTTCAAGAAAATATGTCAACTATGCATTCTCTGAAAGCAAGGGTCCCCAACCTCCAGGCCATAGACCAGTACCTACTGTCAGATCAGTGGCAGCATTAGATTACAGTGCACAATAAATGTAAATGCATGTGAATCATCCAGAAACTATCTCCCCTACCCCTGGTCTGTGGAAAAATTCTCCCACAGAATTGGTCCTTATACCGAAAAGGTTGGGGACTGCTGCTCTAAAGTGACTTAAACATCAAATGCAGCTATTTAGAGGTAGAAAAGTCTTCAAGGGCTACATTACTACATTATTTCTGCATATTAGCACTGAGAACACCCAAAAAGGCTGCTTGCCAGCTCTAGCTTCACATAAGGCAAAGGCATAAACCAAGTGGATTTGCCCATTCTTCTCTATGTGGCCACTTTCCCCCAGGGAACCTTTCTAGGTATGCTTGTGAATCTTGAAATAGGTGGCAATCACACCCAAGTTAATCTAGCAGAACAGCTTCTCATTCTGTCCCCTCACTAATAACCAGGTTATATTAACAAATACACTCTCATACCCAACATCCCCAGGTTATCTGACCCACATTCCCTCCTCTAAGTTACCTCGGTACTGCAGGGTCTGCAGTCACTCAAGTAAAACTGAGCAACACAGCACGTTCTTGTTAGCATCACACAGAATTCACTGTGATTATCATTCATTTAAGACTTAACACACACTGATTTTTGTGATTTATCTTTTTATATCTCTCCAAATCCAGTGTAACAAAGACCCTCTAGGGATTCTCTCTAGCCTGCATCTCTTTTTGGCCCTAGCATCAAGAACAATGCCCAGCACCTGGTAGGCAATCAATAAATGTTTCTTGATACTAACATTTTTTTTTTAATTCATAATTTTTCAAATTTATAGAAACAAAAAATAGAATGGTGGTTATAAAAGGCTGAAGGGAGCAGGGGGGGAAAAGGAGAGTTGTTTCATTGGCATTAAGTTTCAGATTTGCAAGATGAAAAAGATCTGTTTCACAACAATGTAAATAGATAATACTGCTGAACTGCTCACTGAAAAAAGGGTTAAGATGGTTAACTTATACTTTATGTGTTGTTTTTTCTAATCACAGTAAAAAAAAAAAAAGAAGAAGAAAAATTCTTGACTTTCAAAATACCTACTGTAACTCCGGAAAACAACCTACTTAACTGGAAGACTAAAGTCATCCAACATTCCATCTTAAATAGTTTGTTCACATTTTAAAAGGATGATGTCTATCAAAATGCCTACCAAGTGAATGCTTTCCTTTATTCTATTTTATTAAGATGTAACTCCTTTGCTTTCAAGGCTGTTGTTACCTGTAGTTGGAAGTCATGGGCAACTTTTTTGCCTTCATTTAACAAAACCATTCTGAGGCTCCCTTAAATCTCAGTTACTCTCCATTTATGTGAAACATTGAGAAAGCGTTCTACTGACCTCGGCTTTTGTTTCCTGTATTTGTTAGAAGGATTACCTTTCTGTTATTTGAGGAGGTTCTACTATTGTCTGTGATACTTAACCAACTGTTTACTTTTCACAAGTTTTCATGTTTTATAAGAGTTGTGAACTGGTATTTAGCTTTGGCTGATGCTGCTGTCAGGAGCCAGTTGACAGACAAACAGTGCAGAGTAGTGGTCCCCAGTCTTTTTGGCACCAGGGATCAGTTTCATGGAAGACAGTTTTTCCACAGAATGGGGGTAGGCGGGTGGGGGATGGTTTCGAGATGATTCAAGTGCATTAATTTATCATGCTCTTTATTCCTCAGATCAGGCATTACATCTTGGAGGTTGGGGACCTCTGCTTTAGAGCACAATCAAATTATCACAATTTGAACTTCATAGAAATGGGAAATATCGGTGTGTATTACAATTGAAAAGTACTGGCCCTGAAGTCAAAAGACCTAGATTGTAGGTTGGGTTCTGTCATCAACTTTTAGGAGGTTGCTTACCTGCTCTGAACCTCCAGGTTCCCATCCATAAAAAACGGCAGAGAGGATCTCATTAGAGAAACTAGATAATGTATTTGATAATGCTGTAGGAACTCTGAAATTCCACACAGATGTAAGATATTCCACACTCAGATGCTATTATCTGGCAGCTCTTGTCACCTCCTTCATGGATTATGGTAATAGCTTCCCAGGGCACCATGCCAACATCTCTCCCTGGTCTAATTCCCCTGCATGCCACTGAGAGAAAAGCTTTCAACAAGCCCTGTAGAAATGTCACCTCCCCATTCAAGAAGCCATGGACCCAACTTCCTGGGCCTGGCAATCCAGCCTTTCCCACCGGAAGCACTGCCACCCTCGAGGCCTCTCTCCAACTTCAACCTCTGTTCCTCTCGCTGGGCCCCGCACCTCCTCCCCTCGGCAGGTGCATGGCCACCGCACTCGGCAGCCTTCTCTGAAGATGCCACTCTACCCGGTGGTCCTGTCCCTCCTTCCCTCCTCCGGTCTCCACTCAGCCCATGTTCATCCCTACCTCCAGGCCTGGCCTTTACACAGCAGCTCAGTACTGTGTTACTGGGTTTAATAAACTACTTGGAATTGTTCTCACATCAAGTAAGGGCTCCACCCTCTCTTTGCCAACCAGGATACACACAGAAACATGTAGACCACAGATGCTAAGTGAAAAGTTAAACACCTCTACATAATTAGGTAGGACTTCCCAAGGGGCATTAGTGGTAAAGAATCTGCCTGTCAATGCAGGAGACATTAAGAGACACAGGTTCGATCCCTGGGTCAGGAAGATCCCCTGGAGGAGGGCATGGAAACCCACTCTGGTACTCCTGCCTGGAGAATCCCATGGACAGAGGAGCCTGGTGGGCTACAGTCCATAGGGTCACAAAGAGTCAGACGTGACTGAAGCGACGTAGCGCACATACACACATAATTAAGTAAAGGTTCTAAGTGTGGAGAGAGCTAAGAAAATCTCAGAAGTTTCAAGTTTTGTTAGCACACTCTAGTGACAATAATATGGATGCTGAGAAATTATGACACTAAGAAAATGAAGATCTCTACATTACCATTAGCTTTGACAGTATCAGTAGAATATATAGTGTATTAACAGTTGCTTTAAAGGAAAGGCAACTTCCTGAGGCTACTCCAGGATTAAAAGAATAGCCAGTCATAAGAATAATAATATAATTATATCAATGAGGATGCTTTCTGTTGCAAATAACAGAAACCCCAAGTCAAACTAGCTTCAGGTAATTTGTTGACTCATATGATAAGCCCAGTGGCGAGTGGGGGTTCAGAGACGGCTCAGTCCAGTAGTTCCGGTTCATTTCTCTGCACCTCCTCTGGCTCTGTCCTCTTGGGAGAAGCAATTTCATCCTTTGACCGACAGCAGTTCCTGACTACAACAGCAAAACTGGAAAGAAAAGAGGTGATCTTCCTGTGCCTCTCTCTTAAAAGTGAGAAATGTTTCCCCACAGCCTCCAGCGACCCTTCTTTCATGGCTCATTTCTGGATTTATAACCATGGGGATGGCCTGTTCTGGGGGCCTGAGCTTCAAGGCTAAGCTCCTGAACTAATTACTGCCATGGGCAGTTACCAAGATTGGATTAATCTAAGCCCAGCCCTAAATTTAGATGAATCCAGGCCCATCCCTGGAGCTGGGTCACTGCCCCTGATCTCCAGGGCTGCTAAAAATAGGAGAGAAGGGAAAGCTGTTGAATCAGTCCTAGTATCTGTTAGAATAATGCAAGTTTATTTAATAAAATTTAATATTCATAGCTACATGAAACAGATAAATCTTAACAGCTATCACTACTACCCTGGTGCGAATGCTATTAAATTTCATGATAACTATAGTACTCCTCTGAAGATAATTTCTCCTACTGTTCAGCCACGAATAAGAAAGAAAACATGAAGGAAAATAAGGACAATGAGCAGCCCAAGTAGCTGCCACAACCTCTCTGGGCTAAACCATGATCTTCACTGCTAGGAGAGTCCCCAAGTCCACAGCTCCAAAGACCTGGCTTATGCTCTGGCCCCAGAGGAGTACAGACTGCAGAGGAGGAAGTGGTCATTACTGCCAGCAGCAAGAACCAAAACTCATCTTGGCAGTAAGAGAGCAACTTTTTTTTTTTCCCTTTAAAGGAACTACACAATCTCAAAAAACATGGCTTCTGGAGAGATTACATTTAGGGTCAAAAAGCCCTCTGTATTTCAATAGCCTTTTAGAAAGCATCATTTTTTGGCAGCATATAATAAATCATGTTCAAAATGACAGTCCTGAGTCATCCCACCTCATGAGCAATCCATGAGCCACCAGCCTGCACGCAGCCTACCCGGCCGGCAGCACAGCCAACATCAATGCTCAAGAGAAGACTCCATCCTTGCTTGAACATGCCCTGACATTAATTTTTTGATGACTTTAAAGAATTGCCAGTTTTCTCATTAATATTCATCTAGTCAATAAAACAGGAAATCTAAATTGTAAGAAACACTGTAAGAAAACTTTAGAAGGGACTCAAAAGCATTTTTTATTCTGAATTTAAATACATGCATACACACTCACACTAATAGGTTTTCATTTCTTCTGAACTGATTCTCATGATAAATAGTTGCTCATCGCTGATACATATGATGCAACACAAGCAGGCCTGGAGGGAAGAAGGAAAGGAATCAGAGAATCCTAAGCCTGGGAAGTAGCTTGTGGTGGTTTAGTCCAGTCCTCACTCTGTGCCGAGGAAACCTGCAGCCCAGGAGATGCAGCAACTCATTGGCAGTTCACAAGAGCCAATTCAGAACGGGGTTAAAATCAAATTCTGACATTTAAAGATCAGGACTTAAACAAATAAATAAATGAAGATCAGGACTTCGTAAACAGGTGTGTACAAGAATTTCATGTCTCCCTGAAGAGGCCTCCTCTCTAAGGATCATAGCAAAGTACTAGCAACAATGGAAATGCCCTAGTATACAAGGCCAAGAACACCCTGGAACACAAGGAAATACTAGGGAACAGTGAACAAGAGCCACATGAGTGAAGCTCAAAACAAAGTCAAGTGAACAGAGCAACCACAAACACGCACACACAATCCAACCACTTCTGTAAAATTTCAGTAATATCCAAAACAACAGAAGGTACCAGTTATATCAATACATCTATCCATGTGTAATTAAAGTATTTTAAAAATGCATAAGAAGGATTATCGACAGAATCCGGATAGCTGTTTGCTCTCTCTGGAGAGAAGCAGAAGACTAGGGAGGGGTTCCCGGGGACTTCAGCTCTACTTCAGTTCAAAATTTCTAAACGTAAGTGGTACATGGATGGGGAGCTGTTTTATATTAGGTATACTTTTGTATGCCTAAAATTGTTCATATTTTTTATAAGAAACGATTAGTTACTGGGGTAATGACATAGGGAGGCATATATTCATTCATGGAAGGAGAAAAATCAAACCAAATTTTATAGATGAAAGGCACCTGAGAAGATTTAATCCCGGGAAAGGCTGACACCACCCCTTCCCCAACGTGTTCTATACAAAGAGGGACTTGGTGCTCAGTTCAACAGACTAAGCCTTTCAGTTCAGTCACTCAGTCGTGTCCGACTCTCTGCAACCCCATGGACTGCAGCACACCAGGCTTCCCTGTCCATCACCAACTCCCAGAGCTTGCACAAACTCATGTGCATTGAGTCGGCCATGCCATCCAACCATCTCATCCTCTGTTGTCCCCTTCTCCTCCTGTCGTCAATCTTTCCCAGCATCAGGATCTTTTCTAAGGAGTCAGTTCTTCGCATCAGATGACTAAGCCCTTGGTGACCAGTTATGGAGTGACAGCAAGACTGGATCAAGTTCAGAAAGTGAGGAGGGAGGGACTTCCCTAGTGGTCCCTGGTTAAGAACCTTCCAATGCAGGTGACCCAGGTTAAATTCCTGGTCAGGGAACTAAGATACCACAAGCCTCGGAGCAACTAAGCCCCAGAGCCACAACTAGAGAAGCCCTCGCAGTGCAACAAAGAGCCCATGTGTCACAGCAAAGACCCAGTGCAGCCCCCAAAATAAGGTGTGCTGCCCACTCAGACTTCAAATAGGGGGTTCAAGAACATTTCCTCCCCTGCCTGGAGGAGAAGGAGCTTCCATTTGGGCCAAGGACAAGGGAGGAATATACAAGTGGTCACTGTTGGGAGTGCACTGTGGGAGAGAACAAAGGAGCCCTGATTTTCCATCTCTAATGGGACTGGGAAGAGGCTTTGCCTGGGAGAGGGGAGGTGAGTTGGGGGCGGGGGCGGGAGGGTCTGCCCAGCACCTCTAAGGAGAAGGTGGAGTGTACCTAAGATGTTTTCATTGTTCAGGGTGACCCACAGGGGCAAAAGCTGGCAGAAGCCACAGTGAGGCTTTACTTAGGGATATGGACCCAGCACTTGCCTAAGGCACTGCTTATCAATCAGACAGTTCTCAGAAACCAGTGGTGAACTTGGAGGCAGCTGAGGGAGGGTGTGATCAGCAAAAGAAAGGGATGGAAGCTTTGAACTTGGCTCAAGTACACAGTTAACAGCCTCAGAGGGAAAGGAAGCTTGGAATGAGCAGTCTTGGGCCTCCTTTCATTCTGCGAGTTAGATACGATTTAAGGTGGAGAGAAGACAGATTGACAAAATTCTCTTACACTGAAGTCAAATTAGTCAGCCAACAGATATAATAATGTTACCTTCTCTGTTGCAAGAGAACAGGGCAGTTGCTGGGCTTGTGAATGGGTGAAAGGATACCCTTGCTGGAGTGTGGGAAACGGTACAAAGGACTTTTCCTGGCCTTCAGAACTCACTCTCTGGGCCCAGGGCGCTGTCTTGACCTTCGGCCTAAGCTGTGACTGGATGCATTTTTGCTCTGTGGCTGCTGGAGTTTACAACACACATAGCTCTTCTATCTCAGGTCACTTAGGCAAGTCTGTTGCCTCGCCAAGAAAAATCAGGAGTTGAGAAACAGTAGGGACCTTCCTTCAACTGAGGTTTTAGATATGTGGTTCCCACTGATGTTCTTCTAAAAGTCCAATCTGGCTGAAGTCAAGAGAGCCATGAAAAAAAAACAAACAGATTTCTGGGATATTTAGCCTTTCAGTGAATGATAGCAATGCAAGCTTTCAATGCTGGGTTTATCCCAGTGCTGTGCACACTGAGAGAGAAAAAACATGGATCATCTATCCCCTTTGACCGACTTTAGGAAGCAGAAGTTTAACACTGAACTTTTATAATTAGAAAAAATGTACTTTGTTTCAAAAGTACATTTGGGAACAACAAACATCTGTGATTCCAGGCGATCTGAATATGAGTTATGTGGTTTGTCTATTTACATTTCAGAGAGATATCCCAGAAACAGAAAAAAAAAAAATTTTCTCAAATATTCAAATTCACTTTAAAGAAATGTTACATTCATTTCCTCACTCAAGAGCTTTATTATTAACGATAAAGATACAGCATAGATAGATCTTGCCAGTTTTGAAACCTTGACAACCATATTTGCTTGTGCTTTTTCTGTGGAGAATAATAAACATGGAGAATAATAAAATGGAGAATAATTAAATTTTAGAGCAGCTAATTTCAGGATAATTGGCTAAAGCTCTAATTAGAAAAACAGATTAATGAAATAGGAAAAAATATGAGTCATAGATTGAAGCTTTAAAATATTTTTTTTTCCAAAATAAAGGAAGGACTTAGAAAAACAATGTTTAAAGGTAGAAATAAAGTTAAGGATGTTACTTAGATTGAAAGAGAGAAGATCAAGGTATTGTTCTTTTTAAGAAGCACATTCTGTAAGTTCATAAAAGCCATATTTCCACCAAGTGCCAACTTTGCTGCATATATTTAGAACTATTTTTTGTCTTATTCATTTGTATTCAAATTTAATATCTGTTTTCTTATTTGAAAATTAGAAAATCTAAAGTTCAAGAGGAAAAACACATTAAAAGTAAATTTAGAAGACACTGTGACAACAGTTTGAAATGATCACTGGCAGCAAAAGACGTAAGTTTTGTTAAATCCAACACTGGAAAAGGGGGATTTTTTTTTTTTTTTTTTTTTTTTAAGGTGGACTAACAAGAGGTCTGTGAACATAATTTACCCTTAGAGGAAAGAACATATGATATACTAAAAAAGAAGGCAGACTAGACGTTTTCAGATTTCTTTGGTTCTTCTACTTGGTGAATAGGAAGTGGCAAATGAAACCTCATTTATGGTGTAAATCAACACTGACACTTACCACCATTTCCTGCTGAAAAAACTGCACGTCTTTATACTGTTTTGGAATTTCCTACTTGTTACTGAATTAAATCCAATTCTTGGCATTCTTCATAAGACAGCTGAACCCATAAAATCTAATCACACCAACAAAAGATGACAAATTCGTAAACTAATTCTAGCTATTAGGAAGAATTTACTTATTTTTCTTCAAGCCATAAATATATGCATGACAGATACAAAAACAGAACATTTAAGAATAGTTTTAAGGAATCTCTGTATTTGAGAATCTCAAAGGGCTTTATAGATTAAAATATAAAGATACAATTAACCTTTAAAAAGTCAAAATAATAAATCACCACAATAACAAATGATAACTGCTGCTGCTGCTGCTAAGTTGCTTCAGTCATGTCCGACTCTGTGCAGCCCCATAGACGGCAGCCCGCCACGCTCCGCCATCTCTGGTATTCTAATATAACTGAATTACAAATTAAAGTTCTTTAATGCTAGAACAGCCAAAACATCAAGAAAGAAAAACAACTGGCAAACAAGATGTAATTACACAGCTAAAACAACTCATATAAAGTATGCAGAAACACCTAGGAAGGACTGAGCATGTTTAAATCTGATTAAGGAGCCAGCAGTGATCATCCAGCATTCAACTCACCATTTGAGAATGGCCAAAGAATGCACAAGTCTCTTTTGCAAATTGTGCACTTTCAAAAGGAAATGTGTTTTGAGTGTTACTCAATCTGGAAATAGCAATGTGCTTGAAGTTGTCAAAATGTGGATTTTAAAGGCTTTCAATGAACAGATGTTTTCCCTTCAATAAAATCTCTTTTCATAAAACCTACGAACCAGAATTCCTTGTAGTTAGAAAAGTTTAGAATGCCTCTAAGAGTTCTTTTTTCCCATTATTAACTAATGATCACTCCCAAAACCAAACCAAACTGCTCCTCAATGAAACCAGTTGCATTTCCTCTGCTCTATCCACTGTTTCTGATGGTGTACTTTTATAACAGCATCCACTAGAGTCCCAACCCAGGAATTTCTTTGTACTTTGACAACTCAGGGTCAGGTGTGCTTCATTTAACGGTGAAGGGAATACTGTGGTTATTCGAAAGATGAAGATAAAAAATCTCAGATTCTACATATTAATGCTATGGGAAAACCATACTGCCAAATCACTGGAATTACCACTGGAAAAAATTACAACTACATTCCAATGATGTTGCACCAAAAATGTAGCAAAACTGATCCTTTAAATTTTTCCAAGTTTTGACATGTATCACATTTTCCATTCATTTGGAGGTAAATGAAAGCTATAAAGAAAAAAACAAAAAAACAAAAAAAACTAAGTAACAGCATTAAGTGGTGTAACTAACTAAAAACAAAGTGTATATTTTCCTTTTGAGAAAAGAATGAGTTCTTAAAAGAGGAAAACCAAAAAAAAAAAAAAAAGATTGTTATCAATGTAATATACTAGTCAGTAACTAGGGCTGAAATAAACCTTAGCTACAATCTTTTTTTTTGACTGCACTGGGTTTTGTTGCTGCCTGGGCTTTTCTATAGTTGCAGCAAGAGGGGGTGCGGGTTTCTAATTATAGAGGCTTCTCTTATTGTGGAGCACAGGCTCTAAGGCTCTGGGCTCACAGGCTCCAGTAGTTGCAGCACACAGGCTCAACAGTTGTGGTTTGTGGGCTCCAGAGTGGAGGCTCAGTAGTTTTGGCACATGGGTTTAGTTATTCTGTGGCATGTGGAATCTTCTCAGACCAGGGATTGAACCTGTGTCCCCTGGATTGGCAGGAGGATTCTTACCCACTGCGCTATTAGGGAAGTCCAGCTACAATTTTATTATTGAGTATTTTCCAGGAAAATTTCCAAATCTCTTGTTTAAGATTTCAGCTTATATTGGTACAAAATGTAAAAATTTCTTCATTCAGTTAACACAAATCAGCTTTTAATGCGGAATAGGTAGGGTCTATACCAAATTACTGGAGGCTGAAGAGAAGAATCATCTAAAGTCTTACACTGTCTCCTGCAGTACCCACCTCACCCCTCCCATCCTCTTTTCCCACTGACTTTTCTCTAGATAAAAGGAAAGTGATCAGAGATTACAAAATAAACAAACATAGCTGCAAACTCACACTGCTCTGAATCTAGTTAGCAAAAACGCCTTTTCTTGATCAAAACCAACATCGATGCCACAAAACAAGAGTAAAATAAAGCAGCACTAACAGCTCTCTGCAGTCAGGGTGGCAGATGGATAATTATAATAAGCTATTGCTAATGAGTAGGGTTAAAAAACAGATGGGGTATATGCAAGCAAAAGGATGAGACAAAAATCCACAAAAATGGCACAAACAGAATATAGTTCTCCTAATCAAAAGTGAAAACCTTTTTCAGATGACTATATCGGCCTGATCTGTAAACATACTTCCCTATGATACAAAAGTTCAAAGTTGACAACACCCTATAACTTTCATGTATATAGGAAATACTTCCACCAGCCTATAATGAACATCTCATGTATATATATAGCCAGCCACCTCTAAATACTTGAGACATTTTTGTAACTTTATAAGGTGATAAAGGATTATGCCACCTACTACTTCCTTGGTTTGATTTTTAAAACAGAAAACAATGTTACAACTGGTTGGTAAATCCAAGACCTTCTCTAACTTATGGATGTGGTCTGGACCAATGATGCAGCATGTCATATTTTATTTTCTCCCCTGTCCCCTGGCTAACTGCCACTTTAAACTTCAAATACACAAAGAATGAGTAATAACTAGATTCAAAGCATAAAATGAGTGGGTTACAAAAATATGTTATAGTGAATTCACTTTTAATCATTCTTTCTACTTCCAAAGCCCTGTGTTTTGGAGGGGTTCTGTGGGGAGGAGACCTACACACTACTGACAAGAGATCTTTTTTTTTTTTTTTTTTTAAGAGACCATTTTTAAAAAGCCATCCTAGAGGCTTCCCTGATGGTCTGGTGGCTAAGACTCCATGCTCTCAATGCAGGGGGGCCAGGTTAGATCCCTGGTGGGGGAACTAGATCCCACATGCTGCAAGTAGAGATCCCATGTGCCGCAACTAAGATCCAGTGCAGCCAAATATATGTATATATTTAAAGCCATCCTATACTTTAATGGTTGGGAGATTCATCCAGCGCCACATAAAACAGTTTTCTAAAATTGATCGAAAAAAATCTATTTAACAGACAGATCTTTTCAGGTTTATCTGTATTTTAAAAGAAACCCACTTTCTTTGCCTTAAAGTCTGACTCCCCAGTGGTGAGATTTTAGGCTATGTGTGCAGAAGTTACGTAAGGTGCATTGGGAGTAGATTTCCAGCTTTCTGGGAATCAGCGTGTTTTATAAAACCAACTTCAAAGTGGAAAACCCCACTCAAGGTCCCCTACCCCCATGGCCAATAACTAAGGCCTCAGGCATTACAGCAAAAAACTACCTCCATGGTTGCCTCCAATTGGTCCTCCATCTTGGATAGGAGAATTATTTACCTGAAATTTCTTTCTACCCATTTTGTTCAAAATAGACAGCTCTTTCCAAATCCTAGAGAAGACGTATGTTAAGGATCACAGAATGTGTGTTAACACCTGTCCTTCTCAGGCAAGTGTTGCAAAGTTACAAATATGTTCTTCAAACAAGCCATAATCAGGCAGTGTGGGCTTCCCAGGTGACTCAGGGGGAAGAGAATCCGCCTGCCAATGCAGGAGACAGAGGAGACGTGGGTTCCATCCCTGGGTCGGAAAGATCCCCTGGAGAAGGAAATGGCAACCCACTCTAGTACTCTTGCTGGACAATTCTATGGACAGAGGAGCCTGGTGGTCTAAAGTCCATAGGGTTACAAAGAGTCTGACGTAACTGAGCACACATCAGGCAGTTGCCCCAACCAACAGGTATATAAAATGCAAACAACTCATTTGGAAGTCTCCTTGAGTCTGGAGCAGAACATTATTTCCCACAGAAGAACACCAGGAGTGAGTGACCAAGAGTTACACTCTCTCTTAGGCAGCTACAGACAGACACTTCCTTGAAAAGGGCATCCGCTTGCCGCCCCCAGCCCTGCCTCCCCACCGACAGCTCCTCCCCTATTTCCAATGCTAGAGAAGTCACTGAAAGCTTTGCTTCTTTCTCACCATGAAAGAGTATTTTCAGTCTATTAAAAGCAATCCTTGATCATTATCAAGAATACACAGAAACTTGGAAAGTATTTATGTTCTAATTTGATAAAGTAGCAAAGACCCAGGGGTTTCGAAGAGTCGGACCCGACTGAGCGACTTCACTTTCACTTTTCACTTTCATGCATTGGAGAAGGAAATGGCAACCCACTCCAGTGTTCTTGCCTGGAGAATCCCAGGGACGGGGGAGCCTGGTGGGCTGCCGTCAATGGGGTCGCACAGAGTCGGACACAACTGAAGCGACTTAGCAGCAGCAGCAGCAGCAAAATATAAAAGGCATTATGTCTGTAAATATGAAAATATTTGTACATATATGTATATGTACATATGGGAAGCAACATGTAAAACAGTAAAGCAGTTATGTTAGGGTAAGTACATTACTGTGAGGTGATTTTCAAATTTATGAACCTAAAATGTTCACATATTCCCACATTTCTTTACATTATGCAATTTTGAAGAAAATGTTACAAATGCTAGAGATGAAATGGTAGTCACTGAAACTAAACTTCAAATTCTGGATTAAAGAAGTTTTTTGGGGGGGACTTCCCTGATGGTCCAGTGGCTAGGACCCTGAGCTCCCAATGCAGGGGGCCTGGGTTCAATCCCTGGTCAGGGAAATAGATCCTACATGCCACTACTAAGGAGCCGGCATGCCTCAATGAAGACCCAGTGCAGCCAAATAATAAATAATTAAAAAAAAACAAAAAAAACCAACAAGCTTTGGGGGACTGCTCCTATAAAATCTTACCCTTGAATATAGTACTGTTTCTATGCAGGGGAAGGCGTAAAAAGGCACATCAAATAACCAATTTCATACACTCCTGAAAAGAGTCTTGAAGTGAAGACTGCAACCGTTATCTACAAAACAGCCTAGACAAATGTGTCCCTTTTCTAATTCCTCAGATTCAGTTTATTTGCTGTCACCTGCAAGAAAATGTGTGGGAAGACCAAAACAAGGGATAAAGAAACGTGAGCTTGCTTTCACATGATGTGTCCTGGGGGCATCGGCAGGACACACCCAGGAGGAAAGGCAGCTTTCCATGCTATCCCTGCCCTTAATTAACAAGATAATTCTGAGTTTGCCATACTATAATTTATTAATCTTATTCAATTAATCCAATCAGCTGTAAAACAGAAGAGGGCAACAGTGCAAGCTTTAATAAAGGGAGCTCGCTGAACTTGAAAAGCTGCTTAGCCGAGGCTCACAAAACCCCCGCACACCACAAAGGGCACGAGTGGCCCTGGTGAGCAATTTGCTTTGTGTGTTTTTAACTCATCTTTCTACTTAAGGTTCCAGATTACAATGTGGTTTAGAAAAAAACAAACAGCAGGTGTATACAGATTATTTTAAAAGTAAACTCGGGGGTACAGAGAATAGATAATTTCAGGTTCTTGGGCGTGGAGGGGTGGATCCAGCCCAAGTGTTGCCACATATAAACAGCTGAGAAAAAACTACACAAAACAAACCTGATCATCAAGTTGAAAATTTGACCTCTGCAATTGAAAAGGTGGTATTTTAAAATGCTAAAACTCATCTACCCAGTTTCTGACTGATCCAAAAAGTACACTGGCAACACCCTAACTGTAACCCTCAGTTACTAAAGTGAAAAACAAAAACAGGACTCTCCAAGCATGTGATCATTTTATACACACACTGTCATTTCAGTGATGTTCTCGGGCAAGCCCGGAGCAGGATTTCCACATCTGGTGGTCACGATGTCAGTGCCCCCGGTTTGGACAGCGCAGTCATTAGGTCAGGAAATGCATACAACAGTGATGCAAAGAGGTTAAGAAACCTGATACACAATGACTGTGTATTTTTAACCCCAGATGGTCTATCAGCAGAACAAGGAAGGTGAAGAAAAATGTCACTGGCCATTCTGGGAACAGAAGAGATCACACCCATTGGACTGGTATTCTTTGAATGGATTTCTGAAAGTGACAGAAAAAAGTTGTGCACTCAGAAAAATGGATACCGAATCGACTTCAAATAAGCCTCTGCAGGCCTCGGCGTTGCAGTCCATGTTTGAAAATTATGATATATTGAGCACAGAGAAGTGGCAGACATGGCCCTCTTTTCGACTTTGCAACTGGTTCCTCAGCCTGTCTGTGAGTATAATCCACGACTCAAATTATAAAACAGAAAACTGACTGAGACAGCTTCATTTTGTCTACATAAAAGACTGCTATAACAGTGTTCAACCACATACGACAGATACAAGGAAGCTGAGCTTAGGCAGATAAGTCACATGAATGAAAATCAAGTTTACTAATGAAAAGACAAATTTCAGTATTCATCTGACACGAAGTCCTGAGCCTGACAAGATGCTATGTGCTAAGGAATACAAAGATGAAAAGTTACGGGCCTCAGGGAGCTGAGTCTCAGGCCAACAGGCCCCAAAATCTCATAATGTGAAAATCCAATGTCATACTTACATCTTTTGTTAAAGATAATACTCTAAGGTTTGTTCTTCAGAAGCATGAACTAACAGCAGATGATGAGCCAACAGAAAACATGATTTCCTAAGATATGAAACTGCCTGCTTTAATTCTATCTTTTCCATAAGCAAGTGTATAATTATCTCCCCAAAGGCTCAGAGAAAACAAGTGGCATTTGTCTATCACAAATGGCAAAAACGGTAATAGCAATTTTTCACTGTTGTTTAGAAACCGATTTGGCTTAGGATTTAAAACAGTCTTAAAAAAAAAAAAGGACTCATTCTATCCACCCAGCACTCCAATATATAAGCGATAGTCTTGGTCAAGTGTGATAGTTTCTCTGAACTCTAAGAGCTGTGATGACCAGGTAAAAATCAAAATGAGCAAACATCACATTTACAAAGAATGGTAATATCAAAAACAATTTTTGCTAGAAACTAACACAAACATTGTAAATCAGTTATACTCCAATTAAAAAATTAATTTAAAATTAAAAAATTCAAATGAAAACTATCATTTCTAAGTTATATGAGCAAAGACTAAAAGGCTCAGATACCTCTGGAGCTCATCTGTAGAATCTTGAGCCCCTTCCTCATCTTTTGTCTGCTACTGATGAAATGATATTAAGGAGCTACCATTTACTGTGTACCTACTATGTTCCAGGTATAACCACAAGAAATAGCCATTATTATCCTCCACTTCACTATCAGAGAACCTGAGGCTCAAAGGAGTAACTTGTCCAAGATGACAGGCTAGGAAGAGCAAAGCAGGGATGTTTATCTGTGCCTGCCTAGCTCGCTTTAGTTGGCTACCCACTAAGAATTCAGATCACAAAGGATCTGGGAAGAAGCACTTTCCGAAAGAGCAATGAAAGTTGAACCTAGCTCTAGGTCATCTCTAGATCACAAAAGGAGGATGGGTCTACTCTGGGTGGACCTGAATACTAGGTATTAGTTCTGTGAGCCCTCTCAGTATGTTTGGTATAGCCATTCCATAAAGAATTCTTATTCTAGACTAATATGAAACAGATCTGATCATCTTAGAATCTTTCCAACTGGAAAGACTCCATCACACCAAGTCTGTTTTGAATCAAAGCAAACCTCTCTCCTCAGGCAAGGCCCAAAATAAGGGGTGTTCAAGGAGAAGGGGCAAGAGGCAACTTTTGCTCTTACAACGGAAATCCATTTCGTGTCAGCCTGCAAGACAGGAATTATGATAACTCACGCTGCCCCAGGGAACATGCTTTTGGTTCCAAAGGAAAGCTAGGAAGAACCAAAAAATCTAGGATACCAATGGTATCATCAGTGGTCAAGTGTATTTCCTGGTCATTGAGAGAATACTCTTTAAATGCACTTAGATTTCTTCCAACATGAGATGACTGCTTTATACAACTTAATAATTGTAGGTGCATCTTCCAATTCTGAGTTTGTAATGAGAAAGAAACTATGTTGGAAATAACTACAAATGATCACAAAAGATTAAAATGTGACCAGCTGATAGACTGTTCTGGGACTTCAGTTAGGTTCTAAACCTAGTGTTCTTTTCACATCACATTGCTTTATTAGGAGATATTTTGTGGGATAATAAAATGGGTTGATATCTAGTTCTGTGGCTGCACTATAGAAAAAAACAACAACACAAAGACAAAAGAAATACTCCTTTTTTGAAACAACGCATCAGTTAGGGTCTAATCAGGAAAGAGAAACCACTTCAAGTATTTACACAGGAGGAATTTAATACAGGGAATTGGTTATACAAGCCATGAAATTGCTGAGCACCAAAGAGGGGATTCCCTGGGCTTCCCTGGTGGCTCAGATGGTAAAGAATCCACCTGCAATGCGGGAGACCTGGGTTTGACCCCTGGGTTGGGAAGATCCCCTGGAGGAGGGCATGGCAACCCACACCAGTATTTTTGGCTGGAGAATCCCCATAGACAGAGGACCCTGGTGGCCTCAGTCCATGGGATCGCAAAGAGTCCGACACGACTAAGCAACTAAGTACAGCAAAGAGGGGATGATAAAGTAAACCTTTCTGCTGCAACAGCAGGGAACCATTACCACTCCCAAGCCAGAGAGACAAAAGGAGACAGTTACTGGAGCTGAAGGCCTAGACCTGATAAAAGGGTGGAACCACTGTGCCCCTATCCAGTGGGAGCTGGAGCCCCGGAGAAACAGTCTGCTGAAGAAGCCACCTGGGGCCAAAAGGGAGGAGAAATACCTTGTTTCTCCCCTTCTCTTCTCCTCCAATCTCCCTCCAATGTCTCTAACTGGTTGAACTCAGTCTAAAGCCAGCTGACCCAGGAGCCTGGGTAGGAAAAGAGTTGGAAGAAATGGATTTGACAGAACTGACCAAGGATATGATCAACCTTTAGCTGTAAGAATTAAATGTGTGTTACTGTTGTAAACCACTAAGATTTGGGGGCTGTGTATCAGCAAAAGCTGACTGATACCTCTATAAACAACATCAAGTAGGCAAATAAATAAGCAGACAGAAAAGTCAGATAAATGGAGACTCAAACGTTCAATAATGTGAATAATTATTTTCAACAGTTGTTTTAAAGAAAACATGTTCACCATTAATGTGGGAGCCTGGGGCAGAGGGCAAGTCCCTGGACAGATCCCCAACCACACCCTGGCCCTGAAGGAGAAGCACATTCAGGATCTCAAGCTGGAGCTGTATATACCTGGCTATTACTAGCTTGCAGGAAGATCTCAGTAATGTACATACCTCAGTACATACCTTGCTATTACTGTCTTGCAGCTTCAGAATCAACTGGGGGCAGTTTGGGAAAGGAAGACCTGGTGAACTTAAGTGTGAAATATGCTAGCAAGTCAGGAGCCAGGCTTCCAAAAAGAAGTCTGTCACTGAGTCAGCAATGCTGCCAAGCTCTAAGCCGGAGCAGTACCAATATAGCTCAAGGGTAGCCACTGACACGGTGACTCCAAGGTTTTTGCTTATACTACTTCCACCATGGTACCAGCCTCCATCATGTTCACAGGACATTCTGGTTAATTATTTATAATCCCTTCTCCCAGACTAGATGATAAGCACCTCAGGATGTGGAGTGCCTTTTTAGCTTCTGAGTTCTCTACAATTATCCACCTTAAAATACATGGCCTCACCCAATATATCTAACCCTACTTTTCACAGTGCCTCAGTACATACACTCAGAAATGCTTCCCTCATGTTGCCCTCTGATATTCCCTGTCTTTCCAGGATTCCCCTGCCATCTGGAACATTCTCCATCCTTCCCCTTGGAATCCTGACAGTGACTTAAGTAGCCCAGTAACTCCACTTCCTCTGTCCTCCAGACATCTGGGTCAACTCTGCTCACTCTCGACCCTAAATTTCTACCAAATTTAGAATACCATTAGTGGTGGCATTTAATTATTCTTGTTGCTTCATATGATAAGTTTTGCCTTCCCGATTCAATTTAGGCAGAGCATCTGGCACAGTATGCAGCTGATTAACTAGGTGCTCAATACATGTTTAAAGGGATGAAGGGAAGTGAAGCTTCATCTTTTACAAGCTATTCTCTTTGTAACCTTCCCTCCTGTTTGCCAAGAACATCATAGGCACTCAATAAATACTTATTGACACTGATTAATCACTTCTACTTCTGAAAACAATCAGGTTGACATATTTCCAAACCGATCCTACTGGAATGCATCTTAATGCCTAACAAATTAAGCTACATATTTGGATAACTTTAGGGAGGGAAGAAAGGAAGGAAGGAAGGGAGGGGAAAAAAGAGAGGGAGGGAGGGAAGGCACACAAACACTAAATTAAATTATTGAGAAAAGAACAAATCAAAAACACAGTACTCAGCACACATAAAACAGATGTCTTTTCTTTTTAGAATGAAGAAAAGATAGTAATACAGTCTCTTCTAGAGAAACAGAATTGAATTAAAAGTTCTGTTACCTATAATTTAAGGTTCTGTTACCTGATAGGCTTAGGAATCTAGATGATTTTTAAAAACATACATGAAATGAGATAAAAATTCTGTTAGGTATATTAGGAGAACCAATATAACACCCCAGGTTGGGAGGAGGAGTGGAAACTGAATATTTCATATAGGGAAGTTTTACTTCCTTCAGAAACCATAATTTTCTTAAAACTTTGGCAACAACCACAAAACCATATGTTGTAGACATCTCTGCTGTGTGGGACCTTTTGCCATTGCTCCAACAACTAGAATGGTTGTTCTCCCTTCTCTAAGTGGACTTAGAGACAGAGAAAGCAGAAAAACAAAAAAAGGAGACAGAATATAGGTTTATTACCCAAAATAGGTTTATTACCTTACAGAAACACAGCAAGTCAAACTAGCAGTGGAAGCCTTCCATCAACAAAAGCCTGCGAGTTAAAAAGTCTAGTTTTTTTCACACACACACAAATAATTTATTCAATTAAATACAGTCTCCACGTTGCTGCTGTTGTTGTTCAGTGGCTCAGTCGTGTCCAACTCTTTGGGACCCCATCAGTGGTGGCACACCAGGCTTCCCTGTCCTTCACTATCTTCTGCATTTGCTCAAACTCATGTCCATTGATTTGATGATGCCATCCAACCATCTCATCCTCTGTCGCCCCCTTCTCCTCTTGCCCTTGATCTTTCCCAGCATCAGGGTCTTTTCCAATGAGTGGGCTCTTCACATCAGGAGGCCAAAGGATTAGAGCTTCAGCATCAGTCCTTCCAATGAATAATCACAGTTGATTTCCTTTAGGATTGACTGGTTTGACCTCCTTGCTGTCCAAGGGACTCTCAAGGGTCTTCTCCAACACCACAATTTGAAAGCATCAATTCTTATGTGCTGAGAGTCTTCTTTATGGTCCAGCTCTCACATCCATACAGGACTACTAGAAAAACCATAGCTTTGATTATACAGACCTTTGTCGGCAAAGTGATGTCTCTGTTTTTTAATATGCTAAGTTTGTCATAGCTTTTCTTCCAAGGAGCAAGCATCTTTTAATTTCATGGGTTCAGTCATCGTCCACAGTTATTTTGGAGCCCAAGAAAATAAAATCTGCCACTGTTTCCACTTTTTCCCTATCTATTTGCCATGGAGTGATGGGACCAGATGTCATAATCTTAGTTATACATATACATATATATACTCTTTTCCATTAAGGTTTGTCACGTTATTGAATATACTTTGCTGCGCTATACAGTTGGAACTTGTCATTTTCCCATCCTATATATAATAGTTTGCCCCTGCTAATCCCAAACTCCCATTCCTTTCCTCCCCTACCCCGCACCACAACTCTGTTCTCTATTATCTGTGAGTCTGTTTTGTTTAGCAGGTATGTTGATTTGCATCATATTTTAGATTCTACGTAAGTGAACACTGGGGTTGCAGGTATCCTTTGGAACCATGTTTTTCTCTGGACACACACCCAGGAGTGGGATTGCTGGATCATATGGTAGCTTTTCGTTTTTTAAGGAACCTCCAGACAATCCTCCATAGTGGCTTCACCAGTTTACATTTCCACCAACAGTGCAGGAGTCTTTCCTTTTCTCCACATCCTCTCCAGCACTTGTTACTTGTAGACTTTTAATGATGGCCATTCTGACTGGTGTGAGGTAATAGCTCATTACAGTTTTGATTTGCATTTCTTTAATAATAAGAGCTGTTAAAAGTCTATCTTTTTGGGTGTCTAATGGCCACCTGTATATCTTCTCTGGAGGAGTGTCTATTTAGGTCTTCTACCCATTTTTCAGTTGGGTGGTTTTGTTTTTTTGTTGTTGAGTTGTATGAGCTGTTTGCATATTTTGTAAACAATGTATTTTCTTTTCTATTCTTATGTTCTGGTCTAGTCTCTTCCCCTCCGTCCAAAGAGAGATTGGTCTGGACACACTAAACTGACTCCATGACCCAATAATGGGCTGCAATCCACAATGAAAAACACTGGCTTAAAGAAAATTCTGGAAGTCAACCAAAGGTCACATGCTATTTCTTTCTTTTCTAAAATTCCTTTGCTGATAAGAAAAAGCCACTCCAGCTTCACTTCTTAACAAGAGAGAGAGAAAGGGAAAAAAATGACAACTTCAGGGCCCAGTATACTGTAAGCACTAAAATATCTGTTAAATTTAAGAAGCCATTAAAAAGTGTACATGGATGTTTTTGTGTTGTGGGTAAAGTTAACAGAGAGGAGTAAGGCAAAGAAGACTTAAAGGAGACAAAAGGAGAATTCCAATGACAGAAATGCTGCCTGGGTAACGTGCCCAATTTTTTGAGCAAGACAAAGCCAGAGCTTCTGCTTCCTCATTACCTGAGATGCTTTGATTTACTGGCCCAAGCCCAAGAAGCAAATGAGAAAAAGTACCTTCAAAAAAGGGTACAAGAATTCAACAGGGTTTGATAATTTACCTTATTACAAATCAATAAAATAGAACTGTATCTTTTAAACGAGGGAATAATTGCCTGCAAAATCAAGGATTTAAACTTCACTTTAAATCAGTCCAGAATGGCTACAGTACAAATTGTACCAGAGAACAAAGTGTAGCCAAACAAATGAGCATCAGATTAGATCACCCTGTATAATGGAGTCATTATTAAATAATACCCCTCAAGATATTCTCCTGAGACTCCTCCCCCTTCAACATATAATGATGCTGACAGTTATAATGGGATAGGCTATCATTAATAAAAATAGCTGACATTCCTCAAGAGCCCACTTAGTGCCAGGCTCTGTGCTATGTACTTAATATACCTTACCACTAGTCTCAACATAAGCCTTCATGAGGGCTACTATCCCTATTTTACACAAGAGGAAAAACCTAGGTCCAGATGGAGAAGACAGAGGTCAAAATCAGAGAGTGGAGGAGGAATGAGTCTGAGAGAGGAAGGATCTTGGGACTCAATTATGCAGACATTAGTCTCCAAACTCCCTGGGCCCCTGTTGGTGGTCTGGGACCACCATGGCATTTGGTCCCAAACAGGAACAGTAGGTATGGGGCCCATGTGGAATGGGGAAGTAACTCAGAACCCTGTAAAGACTGCAGACACCTGATTCTACGATGATGAGGTAGAAGGTATGAGGACATGGCACTCTAGAGACCCTCCTTCAATTCTAAAGACCTTAGTAAACAAGAAAAATAAATACTATATATGTATCTCATAGAAAATATGTTTTTCTTTAGAAAAAAGTATACAGTGTTTAAGTTAGGAGGGGGGAAAAATTGTAAACGTGAACTCTCAGAAGCAGAAACTCAAATCTTGATGGTTACGTAAGAAAAGAGAAATGAACTGCTGTTGAAATTGGAGGCAGGAGACCCACCCTGGTCATGTCCATTGTCAAATGCACAAGCTTTGGAACGCGTTAGAAACCAAGCACACCCCTTTCCAAGGAATTCAACACCATCACGGAATTTTTTTCCAAACTGGAATTAAGCTCTTGGATAACTACATTAAACAGACCCTTTACCTCCCACACTGTTAAGGCTTTGAAAAGAATAACCAATTTGAATTTTTAAGCACTGAAAATGTCTACATTATACAAAACTTATGGACAGAATGAAGCTACGTTTGTTTTGTTCCTGAGAGCAGATATGAGAGGAATAGATGGAAAATGCAGAATGTTATTTGGAAGACAATTTACTCATTTTAAGTTTCAATACTCATAAACAAATGTGGTTGGAAAGAGAACTCGTGTTAAGAATTCCCCTTAATCAGAGGAAGACTGTTTGGTTTCCTCATTTTTTTTAACGTCCTTATAATAACTTAAGCTTTTGTCATCATTTTTAAAATGAAAGTGCTTTATCTGTGGGCATAATGCACAGCCTAATGAATTAAAAGAGGAACACATTAGTTTTAGCATAAGTACAAGTGGCTAAACGAACAAGAAATTCTTTAGGCTTTTCTGGGCATTTGGCACTATGTGGAGGACAAAGATTTACCATGTACCGATCCACTGACCGAAGTCATATTATGATTGCTCCCCTAACTTGACCTCTGTCTCCCTTCCCATACCCCACCTCCACATACATCCACCTGTTTGGGGTAGTGAAATAGTGCCTCGTAGACATTTATCCTTCGAATTTCATTTGAAGAAAGATGTTAGAAAGCAATTATCTAGTATAACTCAGGTACAATTTCAGGTACTAGAGAAATGAAAATTAATTTAATCTGTGTTGAGGTTGGAATTATCCCTAGTTTTGAAAAGAGATGAGTCAGAACCTAGAGAGTTTCCTTTCATTTCCAAAGGGAAGGGAGGAAGGGAAGAAGGAAGGAAGGGAGGGAAAGAGGGAAGAGGAAGGACTTTGACACTAAAACATGTTTTATGTTTCTGCCAAAGTCTTATAAAAACCTAACATGAACCTCACAGTTAACTACTGACAGTGACATGTGCTTTTAATTCTATTCTGAAAATGTGCAAGCAAGCGAGGCAAAATTTTATCACGGTTCTCATTTACATGTATCATTTGCTCACTACGGGAATATATAATCACATACAGACATCTGTGGCTGATTATACATGAAGATGGGCCTTTCAGGATCAAGTGTGAGAGTTTCAGCGTCTTTCTCTCTATTCATACATCAATCGTGAGGCAATTCACTAGAGCTGTCTCGGTGGATAAGGCAACACATGGGGAAGTCCAGAGGCCCTTACCCTGCCATGTATAGAAATTCTATAGTAATTTCCCTGATCCACACCCCACCTCCTTCCCACAGTAAAGCTCAGAGGTGACTTTCCTTTCCCCCACCTGTTTATAAGAATCATTGTGTCCTTTTCAACTTTCCTTTGTAAGGGGTTCTCTATTTTTTTCCTCGAGTCAAAGGTGATGCCAGATTATCACTACAGTATCTTGGCTATTCTGATCCCCAATCAGAATTTCCCCTCCCCTGGGTGAAAGTGACATTTTCTAGCACAAAAAAATTTCCAAGCAAAATGGAGTTAAGAGTAGAATGAGTCACAGCTGAACATGAACTGAAACAGCAAACGTGCTGGTGAAATCCCTCCCTTAAAAACTATCTGTAAAAATGATAAATAAACACGGTGGCCAATGCAACAACCGGGGTATCAAGCTGTTGCTGTTTTTTGCTGGGAACTAGCTCAGCATGCCCTGCACCAAGGATGACTCCATGCCAACTCAGAAGGCAGGACCACAATGCACCATCCAAGGAAGACAGGACTCCACATGATGTGGAACAATCAACTAGGGTATTTCATCTTCAGATCTGATATATAAGAGATGCTATCTCAGTTGCTATGTGGTGAGACTAAGGAAAATGTGGGTGCCTGGCAAAAAATCCACCAAAGCTATAAGTGGATTTAACCGGAAGTTAATTTTGAACTCTGCCATACTCACTTTTACTTTTAACAAGCTATATTTAAAGGAAGTATTTGCTAAACACAGTATCAAGATCCTTCATATAAATAAAATTTCAAACTAAGAATCTCTCCAAAGCCTTACACATTCTGTCCTGTCAAATGGCCCTCATCATTAAAGTATGACAGGGTTAAATAATCCTGTCCCCAGGAGATACTGGGAGTGAATGCAACCTGGAGTGGAGCAGTCATAATACACAGTAATCTCCCAAGCTCCCAGCACGTAAAGGGGCAAGAATCCACTCAACTTGGCTGAAGTTTCAGGAACATCTGTGAAGCATTTCCCCCTAATCCTAGTGATTTCTCTACTTGTGATCTAGCAACAATATTCTATCATTTGTTCCCCTGTCAGAAAAGTTAGGCCAGAAAAGCCAAAAGAGATTTTAATGTAAAACACTTAAGCCAATGAGGGTGGAGCTGATCATTCACTTTTATCCTGGCCTTTGCGGATAAGACACACGTCTCAAACAAAGTACAGAACCCTCCCCAAACTATTCCTGCTTTAATCTTCTGATGTTGCAAGAACTCCAAAGGGTCACTGTGCAGTGGTTATCTTTCAGCAAAAAATGAAGAAGTTCCTTGGGACGAGTTAAGTACTGGCTCTTCAAAGCTAATCAGAACCACATCAAGCAGCACTGTTTAGCACACTGCTTATGATGTTAAGCCTTCCTTCTCTTCAAGAGACAATTCAATTTCTTGTCTTCTATTTACCCGCCAGTCACTCATAACACAAAAGCAGCCTCCAGTTTAGAAAAAGAAGGCCAAGAACTAGCCACAGCTGCAGGCACCACCACTGCCATCACTAGTCACTGCCCTCTCCATCTCTTTTTCAGTAGAAAAGACACAGAAGAGGCAGCGGCTTCCTCTTCCTTCTCCTCTCAGGGTCTTCCATGTGAGAAACCCACCATTGTCCCCAAGTCCAAAATGATGTCAGTGCTTCCGTGGAAAAAGTTGAAAAATTGCTCCATCACAAGAGGTCAAGAACCCAAAGGTGAGGGGACTTTCCTGGTGGTCCAGTGATTAAGACATTGAGCTTCTACTGCAGAGGGCATGGGTTCAATCCTTGGTCAGGGAACTAATATCCCATATGCCACGTGTCATGACTAAAAAGGTGGCGGGTGGTGGGGGGAGGAACTTTGCACAGAAGGTTGCCTCGGGTGTGTATACTAGGAGGCCCAGTAGTGAAACTACCTGTCTTATCTCCCAGCCAGGCTTGCTTTCCCATAATCCAAATTCAGTAACAGAAGATCTGGTGGGACAGGGCAGGCGCAGGCAAAGTGGGAAGAAAAACCGAGTTCATTAAAAAAAAATTTTTTTTTGTTTTGTTTAAAGAAGAATAAAAGTGACAGGCCTGTATCTAGTTCAAAGATAGCTTTTTCGTAGATACAGAGAAAGCCTCCTTATCCAGATCAGGCCAATGTTCACAGGGTGCTGCCAGCTCTAGGGCAAGCCAGACAAAGTGCAGCCTTATTACCTGGGGGAAAGAAGACTTTCCAGGGCCTCCTCTTGTCCAATTGAAATCAAAATCAATGTTCCAAGAAGTTCCACAAAAAAAGGCCAAATGAAATGTTTAATTTTTTGACCACCTCAACCACAGCAGACCTTACCCACCCACCCCCTCCCCCGGCCCGGAGCTATCTGGGGTTGCAGTCTAAGATTCTTTTATCTTTAAAAGACAAACAGATCATCATTCCTAACATATTTTAGTAAGCAACTGTAATTCTAATTTCAGAACTGTCAGAAGAAAAATTCTAAACTAGTGCCTTTAGAGGTTCCCTACCTCCAAAGATGAGCTTTACTTAATCATTTCATCAGTATCACCCTGAAATTTCAGCTCAAGGGCAATTTTTCCAAGCTCCAAATATGTGCCAAATACAACGTCTGGCAAATGCAAAGAACACAAAGATAAAACAAGCTTCTGCCTCAAAGAAAGCTTTCGTGGGGGTGGGGAGCTGGGAAAATAGAGAAGGAAGCCAGCTCTACTTTGAACACAGGAAGAACATGGGAAATGCCATGCCGAAGTCCAAACTACTACAGGGTATAAAGTACTACTGAGGAAAGAGAAAGCACAGAAAGAAGGCTCTGACAACAGAATGAAAGTAACATTTGAGGGGACTCAAGAAAGAAAGGCAGAATGTCAACAGGCAGAATGAGGGGTGTCATGGAACCATCTGTTCTCATAGAGCAGTGATTCTGAGACTCTTGAATTCTGTGAATTAGTGAAATCTCCGGCGGTGGGGTGGGGGAGGGGAGGGGGCGGGCAGGGGCAGGGGCAGGAGGGGACACAGGGAGAAAGGATGAAAGAGTAGTGGTGGCAAGAATGAAAGAAGTTAAAATACGGAATATACTAAGCTAGGAACTCTGTATTCCATAAAATTTGCTTGGGTAGAACACTGGCTAGAAAGGTTTTTCTTCCCCCTGGAAAAACAAAATAGCCAGAATTCGACTGATTGTATTTCTTTTTTAATTTTGCAAAGGATAATGAGATAAATAATGACTATCTATTAGTACCATCATTTTACAAGGAGCATTTTCATTCCAAAAATGCAGGAATCACTTCATCTCAGAAACTTAAAAATGCCAGTCCTTCCCATGAAAGTGAGGTGCTAGTCGCTCAGTCATGTTCAACTCAGCAATCCCATGTACTGTAGCCCACTCGGCTCCTCCATCATGGAATTCTCCAGACAAGAATACTGGATTGGGTAGCCATTCTTTCTCCAGGGGAATTTTCCCAACCCAGGGACTGAATCTAGGTCTCCCACACTGCAGGCAGTTTCTTTAGTGTCTGAGCCACCAGGGAAGCCCTCTCATGGAAGGGTAGCTGGTAACCTCACTGGTCAGGTGGAAACTCAGGCATTGCCCGCTGTGTAATAGGAGTCTGTGGGTTAACCAAAAAGGAGATGAAGGAAATAAAGGTGACGCCACAAGGTAGGGGTTTGGAATGGCAGACTGAGCAAGATACAGTCAATTAGACAAAGTGAAAGATAAGACTTTTCAGGGGAGGGATAAGGGATTAACATGATGTACAATCAAAGCTATGTTCCACAGTTAATTGATCAGAGTGTATGAGATGGAATGGAGTGGGTGGAGGGGGTTGCTGTCCAAGTGAGACTGAGTGCTCAGGCTACCCAGGAGGAGAATGCAAAGTTCAGGGGCGAGGCATTGAGGGCCTAAAGCAGGGTACTAGAAGAATGGAAAGGATTTAGCAACAAATTATGTACAGGATGTGAGGAAAAGAACAAAGAGATTTCCAGATTTCTGAACCTAGGTAAATGAAAAAAATATGACAGTAGTGTTAACAGATATGTGAAAATTCATGAAGGGTACTAGATATGAAGAGGAAATTAGTTCATGTTGGGGTGAAGGGCAGGAGTTTGGGAAAGGCTGGGGATACAAGACAGGACACTGGAGAGTCAGACATGGAAGGCTTACAAGGGGCAAGCTTACCTGCTTCATCACTTACGGATGTCTGCTGCTGCTGCTGGTAAGTCACTTCAGTCGTGTCCAACTCTGTGCGACCCCATAGACGGCAGACCTCACTATATGCCAGGCACTATACTAGGTGCTAGAGATACACCGAAGACCAGCAGACCTGGGACCTGCACTCACGTAATCACACAGGTGGGTGATTGCAAATTGCATTAGAGTGTCTAATTTCCGAAAGAGGAAAAAATAGAGAGCAGATACTTGGAAAATTACTTCAATCAAAAGGCAAAATGAGACTACCCATGGAACCAGAAGGCAGTTAGAACAGTAGGAAACGAACCGGAGCAGACAATTCCTGGAAGTTGGTGCAGGAAGAGCTTCAAGAAGCAAGTAATAAACAGTGCCAAGGGGGATGAGGATTGGGCAAAGGCCACTGACCAGTTGAGAACAGGACCCCCTGAGTGCAGTGTTGAAGCAGGCAGGGCAGGATTTCCAAGGGTTAATGAGTGAGGAGATGGTAGGAAAGCACAAGCGATAAGACTTCTCTTTCAAGAAGTTAAACAGCGAGAAAGGTGACGTGAGGAAGTGAATTTAAGGGATCTCTTTATCAAAATGGAGGTGATTTCAACAGGATTAATGGCAGAGCAGAAAGAGCCAGCTGAGCCAGAGAAAGAGGAGCGAGAAGACATGAGAGGAAGATGACTGCCAGAGCCTGGCTCCAGCAGAGTGGAAAGGTATTCCATCAAAAACATCAACCAGGGACCTCCCTGGTGGTTAAGGGTTAAGACTGCGCTTCCAGTGCACAGGGCACAGTTAAATCACTGGATGGGAAACTAAGATCCCGCATGCTGTGCAGTGTGGCCAAAAGAAAAAAAAGAAAAGAAAAGAAAGAGGGTCAACCAAGAGGTCAACACCGCTCCTTGAAGAGAAGGGAAAAGGAAACAAGGGAAGATGAAACTATCTGGAAATTTCTGGCAAGAAAGGATGTTGGCAAAGTTCTTGTTAGTCATAGGGTCTTTGCTGGAAAAATACGGGCAAAGAGGAGACACTGGCTGCGATCTGAGTGAGACATGAACAGCTGGAGAGTGCCAATGGCCACCAACTGTACATTCAGGCTACAAACACTTAAGCAGGGCCTTCCACACACCAGAAACTGTGCACTTACAAGTGGGCATAAGTGAAATCAGCAGGCATTTATTACGATAGGCAAATACTCTAGGCAAAAGAGAAACAGACTGATTTTATCACTCTCATATCTAGAGAAAGACCATAAGCAGTAACAGGTGATAATTACATATCCTTTGAAGATTATGTATGTGCTAATGGATGAGATCTCACTATTACAAGAGGCTCAAATCCATTCCTCAGAAGGAAATATATGGTGTTAGTTCATTTATCCCACAGATACCGCATGCCTGAACATCAAACAAATGAGCTCTGAAGAGGCAAGCCATGGTTCCTGTCTTCCAGAAGGTCACCATCAGGTGGGATGTCCTGAAAGCTTCTGCATGCTCACAATTTTGGCATATTTGAGTGCTCAGAACATTAGCTGAGCCAACCCTCACAATTTTTATGCTTCATTAGGAGGCAAGACTGGCTAACTGAACGTTTTTAACATTACACTTTTCTGGACACAACATGATTTTAGGGAATGGACTGGACCAGAAAGCTCCATGGCGTGGTTTTTCAGTGCCATCAAACCCCAAGACAGAACTCATCTTAAAACCACTGCAGCTTTAAAACTCATCAATTATGTGTATCATTTCCCTGCACATGGTCCTGCATACGTACTTTCAACTGCAGTCAGAAAAAATGCTCTCCTCCTAACCTCAGCCCTCGAGGCTCCTTGTGACCTGGTCTCTGTCACCTCCTGTACCATCTTTGTATATGTGTGCATGTGTGCATACACACACATATATATAAATGCTTAAAAATACTTTTAAACTAGAGGAGAGCATCTCACCTCACCTTCTTGGTTTAAGTAAGCACCGTACAAAGCCAAACCCAATTTTGGCTTTATTCCTACCATGTACAAGTAATCATTTAGTATGTGGGAGGAAACGGGTTAAAAGGGAGGAAGATCATGCTATACGCTCACCCTGACACATTTATTTCCCTAATCCTCTTGGAGAGATAGTTTAATGATTAAAAAGAAACTACTAGCATGTATCGATACTGTGAAAATATGATTAATGACTTTTGATTATTAGGTAAAGAAAAACCTAGCAACTAACTTTCGAGTTGGGTAATTTACTTCATTAAAATCAGCTATGGTGTTTCAAGATTAATATATTGTTCAAATTCATGTATGCAAACAAATTCGTTAAAACTCAGAACCTCACTCAGAAACTCACTGCATTTAAAATTCAGGGCCCTAACAGAGGACACTGAGCTCAAATATTTAAATTGAAACATTTGTCCTTCCTAGACAGGGCATTCAACACTGATTTTATTTATATTTTCACCAGAAGGAAGAATTCAATATGCCTGAGAGTTTGCAGCAGCTAGAAGGCTCTGAAGAACTCGCCCTTTATATCATCACATTAACATCCTACAGCCAAGGCCAAGGGCTGTCTTGGACACCTCCTTATGCCAGCTGAGGCATAAGGACCTTCACTTCGGGAATGAGTTTAAAGAAACGGTTCCCGTTTCAGCTTAGTTAAACGCATACAGTCCTAAACTTTAAAGTACATCCCATTAAGTAACCAAAATGTTCCCATTCATATTTTTTATGTAACTTATTCTAACAGGTGCTTCTTAAGTTACCAGGGAAAAACCAAACCCTCACCATTTACTAAGCCTGGCTGCATGTGTAGCCCTGTGTTAAATGCTTCCCTCCAGTACACTCCATTAAACCATTCCAGGATAGTTCTCTGCAGAAGAGGAGACAGGGACCAAGGAGGTTTAAAGGATATAATGATGTTACCCAGCTGGTAAGGAGCTGCCCCACAACGCATCGTGCATCACATCAACTCCTTATGTGTGTTACTCGCTCAGCTGTGTCCAACTCTTGCAACCCCACGACTGTAGCCCGCCAGGCTCCTCTGTCCATGGGGATTCTCCAGGCAAGAATATTGGAGTGGGTTGCCATTTCCTTCTCCAGGAGATCTTCCCAACAGAGGGATCGAACCTGGGTCTCCCACATTGCAGGCAGATTCTTTACTATCTGAGCCAACAGGGGTAGCTAATCTTTTTCTTTTTTAATATTTCTGAGTCACCGATGGGGCAGAAAGGCTTAGGGCTTAAAACCACAGACTCTGGAGCCAAACGGCCTGGATTCAAATCCAAGTTGGTTCTACCACTTATGAGTTCTGTGACCCTGAGATGTTCTTTAACATCTGTGCCTCGATGATCTCATTTGGAAAAACGGAAATAATAACAATGTACCTGAGAGGCTGTTATGAGAATTAAATGGGTCAACCCATGAAAAATGTTAATTCATGTAAAATGCTTAAAACTGTACCTGATATATAGTAAATACTCAGTAAATATTCAGTTCAGTTCAGTCGCTCAGTCGTGTCCGACTCTTTGTGACCCCATGAATCACAGCACGCCAGACCTCCCTGTCCATCACCAACTCTCAGAGTTCACTCAAACTCATGTCCATTGAATCAGTGATGCCATCCAGCCATCTCATCATCCTCTGTCGTCCCCCTCTCCTCCTGCCCCCAATCCCTCCCAGCATCAGGGTCTTTTCCAATGAGTCAACTCTTCGCATGAGGTGGCCAAGTAAATATTAGCTCTTATTAATTAAAAGCAAGTGTTGTAACATTGAAACCCCCATGGATCGCCAAGGTTCTCAGAGCTGTGTGGACCTACCTTCAATGAACTCAGACTGAGTTCACCCACACAGTCACACACACATGCCTTTCTATGTCTCCCACGTGCCAAAGGTATTATGCACACAACAATGCATTTCGTTCTCGAAATAAAACAAAATTCTTGCAGTACTCTTCCTTTATCAATAAGGAAAATGGTTAAATAATTCACTCAAAGCTCTCAACAGGAATTAGCAGAGTCTGGATTTGAATTTGAGTCTCTGTCTCAAAAGTCCAAGTTCTTTTTTACCTATACAATGTCATCTTCAGTTTTCACATCTGTTTTTACCATTTTGTGAATAAAAGTGGTGAGTGAGCTCGTCGTCACCACTTAGGATCAGAGTTTTGGAAGGGACTATAGAGTGAATCTAGCACAACATTCCCTGTTTGCTTATGGAGAAAAAAGGAAGCCTGGGAGGCTGGCTGCTGACTTGCCCCAAGTCACATAAAGAATGCCACTGCCACGTTGCCACTTCTTCCTCTCAGATGCTGATGGCCCACCTCTAGGAGGCCCCCAGCCCTGCTTTAAAGCAAGAATGCAAATGCTAAGTTTGGATCCAGGGGCTCCCTCCCCAATGAGGCAAGTGCAGCATTTTAGCAAATGGACTTTGTATAACTAGCTTTGCTGCTTGGACCTTTCCGCTTTTTGGCTCAACAACAGCGTTCTAGAGACCCAGAGTCAGCAAACAAATCAGGTGTTAGACTGGTCTACAATGTCACTGTGAATCTGAGGAAAACTGCCAAACACAGCTTTACAAACAAAACCCAGAGCAGAGCCAATTTCACTCTGGAAAAAAAGGAAAGGAGAGGCTAACGTAAAGTTTAAATTTAATTTGTCAAAGGAAGGAAGCTCACAATTAAAGCAGCAGTTCCTAGCACTCTACAGTCTAGCTGAGACCAACAACAAATGTACAAGTATAACAAACCATTGGCCCCATGTGGAGAAGCAATGCTGAGATTTCGATATAATTAGTTTCCTTTCCACAAAAGACTTGGATTCATAATTAAACTCTGTCTCCTCCTGCCCTGGTTCTGCTGTGTATGTATTTGATTGCTTCCTATGGGACTGGGTGGGGAAGCCAGGAGACAATCTGAAACCAGAGTCTGCTGACCTTCCACAGCCAGCAAGCAACACGATGCGTGTTTGCATTAGCTGTTACTGGGCCTTGTCCAGGGAGAGGCTGATTTCATCCCTCTACTCAACACACTTCTCAAGGGTTTGCTGGTCAGTTTACACAGTTCTTACAGACCAGTGGAAGTGACCGCTACTACAGGCTAAGTGACAGAGCATTGCTGCTGCTAAGTCGATTCAGTTGTGTCCGACTCTGTGAGACCCCATGGACGGCAGCCCACCAGGCTCCCCCGTCCCTGGGATTCTCCAGGCAAGAACACTGGAGTGGGTTGCCATTTCCTTCTCCAATGCATGAAAGTGAAAAGTGAAAGTGAAGTCGCTCAGTCGTGTCCAACTCTTAGCGACCCCATGGACTGCAGCCCGCCGGGCTCCTGCATCCATGGGATTTTCCAGTCAAGAGTACTGGAGTAGGGTGCCATTGCCTTCTCCGGACAGAGCACTGAGTCCCATGGAAAATTTCAGGACCCATCCTGAGAGGAGCAGGTTGTTGTGGACAGACTGTGGTTCAGAACTGAGTTCAAGGCTCAAGTCTTGGCTCCTCTACCTACTTAGCTGATGGATCAAGAGTCTGTCACTCTGTCAGAACCTTACCTTCCTCGTCTAGAACATGAAGACAATCTCTGTCCATGGACATGATTACTGAGGAGTTTAAACAGGGATGTTAGTTAAAGTGCTCTGTAAATGGTAAAGGGCCAAAGGAGGGACGGGCAACCAAGGATGTCTGCTTATCTCCTCACTGGTCTCCCTGTAGAAAATCCCCAATGACTCCCCACTGCTCTCAGGATAAAGTCCAGACTCCTGAACAGGTTTAAAGTCCCTTCACAACCTGCCCTCTGATTACCCTTCAAGTTGACCCGTGCCACATGCCCATCTATTGAGGAGGAGCTCCTTCAGGGGTTGTCTCCCCAACATCTACAGGTGAGAGCCCCTCCTCCTGACACTCCAAATTCGACCCAACTAAGGCCTCCTGAAGTTCTGATCTTAACCTCCACATTATTCTCTCCTAG
This sequence comes from Bos indicus x Bos taurus, assembly GCF_003369695.1. NCBI lineage: Eukaryota > Metazoa > Chordata > Mammalia > Artiodactyla > Bovidae > Bos > Bos indicus x Bos taurus. Next base: position 40,686,055 of record NC_040085.1, read on the forward strand.
ATGCCCTCCTCTCCCTCTCCTCTACTCTTTCCTGACATCTTACATTAACCCCTTTGAAGCCCTTTTCATCACTGAGTTCAAACTGCCTGGACACTTGCTATTCTTTCTCTTCTCAGTATTTTGTGGACTGAAAAAAGCTGCTCACTGAACGAGTAAAATTTGTGAAAATGACTTGGTATCTGACATTAGTAGCCTACTAATAAATCACTACAGTTCCCAACCCCAGCTTCTCCTTTTCACAAATAAACACAAAGGCAAAAAAAACACAACAAAACCTCACTAGTGTCCACCTGCAAAAAGAAAAGAAAGAAAGTGAAGTCGCTCAGTCGTGTCCAACTCTTTGCGGCCCCATGGACTGTAGCCCACCAGGCTCCTCCATCCATGGAATTTTCTAGGCAAGAATACTGGAGTGGGTTGCCATTTCCTTCTCCAGGGGATCTTCCTGACCCAACTTCCCCACAATCATTAACTAAGGACATATTCTTTTTTCTTTACAGACACTACCTGATTTCATAGACTCAGAGAACACTGCAGCCAGAGAGATTCTCAAGACCCCTGAAGCCTGAACTTTCCTTTCACAATGAGAAAACAGACCCAGGCTAATGTCCTTAGGAAGGACCTGTACCACCACTGACTGGAAACATGCACCATTGTTTTTCAGAGCACTGTATATGTGGTAAATCATATTAATGAGATCCCAACATAAAATAAAATACAGTGGTGTTTATCCAAATTGAAGGCTGAAGGGCTAAGACAGAGACACACCTCTGAATTTATATATATATGTTTTTACATTTCATTGTTATGGAATTTTGTGGATGTAAAAGAAATTATTTCACTTGTTTCATTACTTTTTCATGCTTCTATAAGACTGGAAGTTTTCAAAACAATAGTAAGTAGACAAAGGAAATGTACTTACTCAAATGATTTTGCTTGTGGACAAAGTCTTCATCTGTTCATCACGGGTTATGACTGAGACAAGCACCTAGTTCCCTGACCAGGGATTGAACCCTGGCCCCCTGCACTGGGAGAGCAGTCGTAGCCACTGGACCACCAGGGAAGTCCCCCAGAAATGAACTCTTATAATGCAACTTTTAAGTAGAACACCTTATATTTCATGTATGTTAGAAACTGTCCTTCTACTGTATATATCAGGAAAGTATCTATGAATTATTAAAATAACTACTGCCAAGTTCTCTCCCCAAATATACAAAATTGCAATGTGAAGTGGGGAAATCATGATTTTTGTATTATTTAGTTTTAAACACTATAAGAAAGTAATGCAGTCAAAAGTCACCATATTTTAGGCAGAAGTTTCTCACTTCTCAGCCAACAATTTACTCCAATTTACAAAAGCAAAAGAGGCTGAACAAGTAGCCAAAGAAACTGATACAGGAGGAGGGTAGAATGCTGTTTTCATCCTTCTCTCCCCTATTCAGACCCCTCGCCCCAAATCCTGATAGGGTTGACGTGTCAATGGAGAGTGAAATGAGAAAGTGGTCTGAATCATTTCAAAAATGGAATAGTTACCTCTCAATAAAGAACTGTTTTCCATGCCATCTCAAGATGTTATTCAGAGACCTTACGATAAAAAATTCCTTGTTGAAAACCATAAACAGCTAACCCATCCAAATTCATAAGCAACAAACAAATTACAGTAGGGTCAGTCACTGACATCTCACAATGTATACACTTTTCTTTTGTAATGGATTTTTTGTATGAGATTAGAATATTTTGCAATACCTATTCCAGCTAAGAAAATATTGCATAGGGTTACAAGAAATGAACTTTTTTGGGGTGCCGGGATCTTATTAATAGTTCCCCAATCAGGGATCAAACCTGTGCCCCCTGCAGTGGAAGTATGGAGTCCTAACCACTGGACAACCAGGGAATTCCCAGAAATGAACGTTTTTTTTTAAATGTTTATTTATTTGTTTCGCTGTACTGCGTGTTTTGTTAGTTGCAGATGCCGGATCTGCAGCTGGGGCATGTGAACCTGTAGCTGCAGCCTGTGAGATCTAGTTCCCTGACCAGGGATTCAACCCTGGCCCCCTGCACTGGGACAGCAAAGTCGTAGCCACTGGACACCATGGAAGTCCCCCAGAAATGAACTCTTATAATTCAACTTTTAAGTAGATCACCCTATATTTCATGTCAAAACTTGATCATGTATGCTAGAGACTGTCCTATTGTATACATCAGGAAAGTATCTATGAGTTATTAAAATAACTAGCCAAGTTCTCCCCCCAAATATGCAAAACTGCAATATGAGGTGGGGAAATCATGCCACTCCCAACTTTGCCAGCAGAAAGCTGTGAAACGCTACATATTGGTTAAGACTTTGTAGTTGGTTTTTATCATGATGAGGTGGAATTCCATACCCTACTGAGCTTCTGCAAGTGCTCTGAAGTCCTGCAATGCCGTTAGGGGACTGCAAGCAGCCCTGTCACCCAGCCTGTCGTGGTGACAGTAAGCCTAATCTGACGAGCATGGGGACGTGCAGAGCTTTCACACTTCCTCCTGGGAGCCAAGAATTAAAATTCTGGGCCCAGGAAGATGAGAGCTCTGTGGAAAATGTCCAAAGGTTGAGCAACAGGGAAACACCAGAGTGCGTAATTAAACTGATGCTGAATGCTACAGCTTAAGACAGCAAGAAAATACTTTGTCACAGTCAGGGCACAGGGCTGCTGTAAGAACTGTTTCTGAGTTGTTGCCATCACTTTATGTGCTTCGCTAAGGAAGTCCTGAGTAACTAAGTAACTTAAAAAAAATAGCGCAGACATTTCTTCCTCTGAAGACAATCAGGCACCTATTTCCTTTAAGGTTCTTTATAATTCAATGCAAAATAAAAATAATCCAAAATTTAAAAGTGAACAAAGGAAAAGGACACATCTCCAGACACAATATATCCCGCAATCACTGACAGATAATATTTTAATACTGAAATTTAGCCATGACACATTGGAAAGCAAATACTACCTATTCACTCCAGAAAAAAACAAAACAAAACCGAAAACACTCATCAGTTCCAAGGATACAGTTTGCCAGGCTGTGCCCAGGGACATCCTCTATCAATATACATGGCAGAGCAAAACTATCAATGGACTGCTTCTTTTATAACACGGTGGCGGAGGTGGGGAGGGGGCAGAAACAGACAGCAAATGTGTAGGAAGTTGCCACCCACACTCTCCATCCCCTGCCCACGACTCACATCAGGAATTTGTCACAGTCTTCGGTCTTGCTGAGCTCAGACAGGACCTGAAAACTCTATACAACACAGCATGCCAGGAGGCAGCTACCAACTCAGCACTGGCATTCAGGCTGAAGCCCATTTCACCCCAGCTCTGCATAGTCCTCAACCTACTATACCGAAATACTGAAACCAATCTTCAGAGAAAGCCACTTGGTGACAGTTTCAAGACTCCCCAAAACCCTTCATTTAAGCCAAAAAAAGGTATTTTTCCATATTATGTAATTACTAAAGGATAGTAAGAGCAGAAAACATAACTGCAAACATTAGTTTTCCTCTAGACATGAAGCTGTTCCACTGAGATACACAAGCAGTTCTATGTAATAAATGTTTATATTCATCTTTTTCAAAATAGCATTTGGCTTTATTCAACCCAAAGGCCCAACCCAGTTCCAATCCACTCACTATGCTGTCACTCAAACCAGTGCTGGGCAGAACACAAACACAAACACAGCTCCATCTGCTAATTAAAACTGGGCATGAAACTGTTAACAGGCATCTGTTGCATTGTTTGCAGCTAATGGGCAAAGACAAAGCTGAAATGGCTCTTCTAAAGCAAACCCAGTGATTTCACTCATTTTCTATTTGGTATTTATGTTAGTGGGGGGTTGGAAGCAGGGTGTTAAAACAGCTTATTATGGAGACTGAAAGACAAGTGATATATCTTTCAGAGTCTAAAATATCCCTTTAAAACTGATTATAGAAAGACAGCATTTGATAGAGGGAGAAATAGTGTTAGGAATTCAAATTAAGCACTTTTAATCTCATCTCTGACATCATCTAATTATCTAGAATACTATGAAAGATAATGACTAAAATTCAAGCAATGCTGTATGGCTCACAGTGCTTTATAATTCATCCATCCAGCCATTCATTCATCCAATTGATCAGTCATTTAATAGAGGCCTTAGAGACTTAAAAAGTGAGTAAGATTTGATTCTTGCCCTAGGGAACACAGAACATCTGTGAAAAGTTGGCATAGTAGTAATATACTCTAGTACAGATAAAGGAACTAAGGCCCAAGAAGGACCACCAACTCACTAAAGATAAGACAAGTAGGAATAGCAGATGTCACGACATGAACCCCAATTTGACTCCAGACCTATTGCTCTTAATTCACTGTGCAATCTTCCTAACACCAAACACCGACCACGCCACTTCACTGGCTACTTACATCTCAGTAGCTCCATATTAAGCTATGGAGCATAGCATAGCATACTATATTATATAGCTACACTACCATCTAACAGCTAGTTCCCCATTCCCTACTCCCACCCTCTTCTCATGCCACTGTGAAAACCCTTTTCTGCACATCTTTCCCATGTAGCGATTCTAACACACACAAGAGCTCATCGCCAGAACAGTCCTGTGTACAGGCAGGCAGACCTGACCTAGAGCCAGTCAGCCTCAGGCCGTGTCAGCAGCTCCCAGGTCTCCCAATTCTGGTTCCATATTTTTTTCTCAGATTCAGTGATGAGCTTCCATTAAAATATCAACTGCTAAATTTTTCCCTGTCTTCAAAGACCAGACATTTTCCACTTAGGCAATATCCAAACCTATTTCCCTCCAGCATTTCTCAGAGGATCCAAACAGTTTTGGTGCTGTTGCCAAGAGAACCTCCTCCCTGGTTTGCTGCCATGCAGAACAGCTGGCGAAGCTCTTTGTTAAAGCACACATATTCTTAAGACATGTCCAGGTCTGTCTCCAAGACTCAGTTTCCTACCTTAATTTGTTGAATGGCTTTTTGCAATCAGTAGAACACTAACGGAGGAGACGAGTTTAACCCTTCAATCTCAGGTATTACACTCTTGAAACAGTGTTATTTTCAAAGCTGTCACTTAGGTGGGAAGTCTACTGACACTCTGAAAGAACACAATGGCATTAAACTAAGGTTTTACGGACAAAATGTTCAACTTGAAGTTGCCTGAAAGTGTTCCTCGCTCAGTTGTGTCTGACTCTTTGCAACCCCATGGACTGCAAGCCTGCCAGGCTTCTTCCTCTGTCCATGGAATTCTTCAGGCAAGATTACTGGACTGAGGCCATTCCCTTCTCCAGAGGATCTTCCCAACCCAGGGGTCAAACCCACATCTCCTACACTGTAGGCAGATTCTTTACTGTCTGAGCCAGCAGGGAAGCCCTGAAGTTGCCTGGCCCTTGCATTATTTCTGTTTGAGAGGCTGAAATCAAGCAAAACAATGATGAAAATCAAATCAACTTGTACTACATATCTGGATTATGCTCAGCCAAATGCTGATATCATCTTGGATAAAAATGTAAATATGACAAAGTTTGTTTTTCGGTCAATAAGTCTTGATAAAAGTTTTGAATTGCTACCAACTGAAAACAGTATTTAATTGTAACGTGGGGTCAGCAAACTCTCTGTGAAAGAACAGTTAGTAAATATTTTTAAGTTTTGTGGGACACATATGGTGTCTGCTTCATATTTCTTGTTTTGTGTTAGTTTTTAATAACCCTTTAAAAATGTGAAAACCATTCTTTGCTTGTGGACTGCACAAAAACAGGCAGGGGGCTACATTTGGCCTGTGGGCCATAGGCCACCAACTCCTAAACATAGAGAAAGTGTATCCAAGAAAAAAATGCCAGGGAATAAATTGTCTAAAAGTGCTCTGATAGGACTAGGCTCCAATTACCAGCACACTATTAATACAATGTCAATGTCATTAGTTACTTTGCAGATGGAAGGAATTTTAATGGCAGGATGCACTTGGATTCCCTAACCTGAAACAACAGACATAGAAAAAAAGGGCAAAGGACAGTTAAAACATGCTGAGTTAGCCCATATAAACTTCTACAGGACTCTGAGTTGTTGTATTAGCATTTACTGTTTCCCTGAAGAGATACAACTGATCCAAATGGTAACACTTTAACTTTCCTCACATATAAGCAAATGTGCAAAATTGAATTCCTCCCTGGAAAAGATGGTAATTTGAATTTACAGCGGTGATCATGCTGATCAGAAACAGCAGCAGCTCAACTATGAGAAGCAATCCAGACTTGGGTTTGAGGTTTCACTAGAGATGCTTCTACAAGCATCTGATCAGCTGCATGATCTTGACAGCATCAACCTAAGCTTGGTTTTCTTATTTATAAAACTGGGGCACAGACATCATGTAGATAATTTCTAAGGCTCTTTATGCTGTTCAACTATGACTATACTAAATAATATAACCACTCAGGAAATACCCTAACAGGAAGAGGGGGGCTGGGCAGGGGAGAGACTGTAAAGGGAAGAAGCTGAGACTGTCCTGTTAGAAGACAGAGTTGGGTCTTCTCTGTTCTCCCGGCACCAGGTTCAGTACAGGCCATTCCAAGATGTCCCTCTGCCTTCGTATCAATATTAACATGTACCCACATCCCATAGGAAATATAATTCAGAGAGATTGCATTACTGTTTCTTAGTTGTCTTCATGATACATTTTACATACATTTAATTAACCACTGATAATGATTATGCAATCCATGGGGTCACAAAGGGTCCGACATGACTTAGAGACTGAACAACAACAATGATTATGTAAGGGGCTTGAGAAGCCAATCAAAATTGCTTTTTCAGTTCTTAAATATCTGAATTGAATGAGAGTTGGTTGTTGGTTCTAGGCACTGAACCTACAACTTCAAATGGATAAAACATCTCTACTCAATAGTTAATAGTTATCTGACTGATACGTGAAGACTCCCAGCAAGTCAGTTGAAAGAAGTATACCCTCCACCACCCTCAAGAGCAGAAAGGAAATGAGGGGAGCCAGGATATCAGAGAAGATACCAGAACTTTACATACACGAAAGAAGAAACTATCTGTGAGACAACTATATCTGTAATGAAAATGACTGTCTCCTTCCTTTCATGAAGGCAGAATCCCTACCAAAACAGGGTCGAGAGGTGGCAGATGTCCTTTTCTAAAACTACCTAAATTTTATTAAAGCAAAATTAAGACAGTAAATGTAATTCCGTGGGAAGAAAGAGATATTTATATATATATAACTCCTGAAACACACAACACACACACACAAACCCCAGGTATTAAGAAATAGATTTTTACTGTGACGTAGACCTTATCAAATTTTGTCAGCAATCATGTGGCAAATCTTTCCAAACCCAGTCAGAGAAGCCCTGGAAACTTCCATGCTGAGATGCCTCAAGAAATAATTGTGACTGGGAGGAGGTGGACCACCAACGCTTCCTTCAGCAACTTCAGACCACCTGGAAACGGGGGTGAAGGTTGGGGGCATGGATATTTCTGCTAGAGATGCAGACACTTCAAGCCTATGTTTGTGGTCAATGTGTGTGGAACATTTCACTAGAATGATGTTAACATTCACCTTATTTTCCTAACTTAACTTCAACTCCAAAGCATTAGGTTGCAGGTAACGTATTTTTTGTGCTGTTTGAAGCCTCTTGGCTACCACTTCCTGTCAGAGCTCTTGGGGCTAAAAAAGAGGCATGGGATTTCCCCTCCTCCATGTCAACTGAAGACACAGCTCAGAGCCTCTTTTTACCACATCTACTCCATAGAAAATGCAAAGCCCAACATCATACATGAGATTCACCCCCCCTTTACTGCTTCCCTCCAGGTCTAAACTTTTTCAGGATGCTCACTTTCCTGCAACCCTCCACAAAACAGAATTTCAATCATTTAAAAAAAAAAAATTCACACAAGAAAGATTGTACTCCCTCAGAATAAAAAGTAATTTTTCAAAGCTACTATTGTAAAAGGAAGCAGACACTCTCACAGAAAAAGTAGGACAAAAAATAAGACTAAAAAAAGAGGAAACTAACAAAACTGTTACAAACAAGCAAAAGTCATTTAAGGAGTTTAACAGAAACAGCCTCAGTGAGATTTAGTCACTTTCGATGCAGGAGAATGCTTCTGGGAGGTTCACTCATAGAATGGACAAAAGGCGACCCGCTTGACTTGTTAGAGACTGTCCTTTACCTTCTGGACTTCAGTGTGCACTCAACAATGAAAAACGGTGATTTGGGGTTTTGACATGAGTACCAGCATCAAAAATTAACACCTTTTGGTGGCTACAACAGCTCCCATCAAATCTCTTAAGAACACACTTGAGACATGACATTTAAAATCTGCTTCCTCAGAAAAGAAAAAGTCCCACTCACGAATGACTGCCAAGAACTTGCAACTCAAACTTCCCTAGACCCAGACATCATTAACACCCAGGAGGTTTCAGACCATTCAATCCATATGAAAGACGCCAGAACAAACAAACCATAGCTTTTCCCAGTGCTTCACCGAACAGTGCTCTATACCCCAATACTCTTCTTTTATAAATGATAAATTATCCTTAAAACATAACTCATTACCATAGCACTAGCCCCCCTAATAATCCCAGCAATTCATGGTGAAATATGCTATAAGAACCATTTGAAAGATGCTTAGGTGAGAAGTCACAACATCACCCAGACAACCAACAGCTAAGATTGTTAAGGTGCTTAATTAACTCCAGCTATGATGTTAAGGTCACTTGTACAGGCAGCTTAAAACCAGCTCTGATTTGCTCTTCTTCAGTTTAGGTTAAGTCTGAGATCTTGTTACCTGAACAGAGTCCTCCAAAACTAGGAAGGACAGCTCCCAGCCAAGACCAGAAAAATCAGAATCAATTGAAAGTAACTGGGGGGTACACTGCATGTTCTGATTCGTTTAGCAAGTAATAAAACCAAAAGGAAAATACACAGAAAGGCAGGTAGAATGTAAGATCAATTTCCCAGCTGAGAATTACTAAACCTTCAAGGGTAAGAATTTTAAAAACTGAGATGTGCTGCTTTGCAGGAGATAGTAAACCATATTTTCCTGATCATATCATTCCAAAAGTCACCAACCCTCCCAACACCCATTAACACTCCCAGAACAATTTAATGGTCCATAGACAGTATCTCATTATTAGTCACTTTTTGCTCTTTCTCCTGCACTTGATCCAGAGGGAGTAAAGAAAGAGAAATGGTAACCAGTACTCCCAGTAACTAGAGAAAGTTCTACTTTCTATTTCTCTCCCTTTACCATCTTCTCTCTTCTATGCCCCACCTCTTTACTGTATATTTTGCTTTTCCTTTCTATTTCACACCCAGCTCTCCTTTACTTTTTCCGAGTATCCTCATTTCGTTCTTGAGTCCCCTTAACTCATCTACCTTTTCCTACGATTTCCTCATAGTATCTCTGACCAGACTCCTTGCAGCCAGTGTCCCTCTCATCCCTCAACTCTCAATCACTCTTTCCTCCGAATTCCTTTCGGATTCCTGGGTTCTACTCTACCTTGTCCCTTGGGTCCTCGGTCCCTTTACTCCCCGAACCTTCCATTCCCACTCCCCCAACCCTTCGTTTCCCCCTTCCATTTCCTTCCTCTTTTAATCCATTTCACACTCACTATCCCCTTCTCTTTCTCTATGAGCTTTCCTGTGTCCCCCCACTCTGTCTCTCTAAGATCCCCTCCCTGTCACACCCCCAACCCTCTCATTTCCCCCAATACCCCTAGTCCTTGTTCTTCTGGTTCCTCCTCCTCTTCCTTTGCCCCCAAGTTCCTCCTTTCAACCCTCTCAGCCCCACGTCCTCATCGCCTCTCTCTCTCACGCCTTCACCCTCTCCCACTGCCCTCGCCGCCCAGCTGTCCTCGGGGTCCCCTCACTGAGGCTCCCAAGTCCTCCCACCGCTCTCTCCCGGCCCCCTCGCACCCGCCCCCCATTTCTCACTCCCAGTCCGCGGCCGCAGCCCCTCCCTCACCGATGGTGGAGATGAAGGTGGTGTTGAAGGCGTCTTCGGAAAAGCGAAATAGCAGGCAGGTCTTGCCCACCCCAGAGTCGCCGATCAGCAGCAGCTTAAACAGATAATCATACGTCTTCGCCATCTTCTCGCTCCGGCCCTCTGACCGGGGAGCCAGAAGAGCGGCTGAGAGAGGCGGGGAGGGGGCCGCGGGCGAGGGGGCGTGCCCGCCGAGCCGCCGCTCGCCCCGCCCCTTCCCCCGCCCCCTTCCCCGGAGAAGGCCTGCGCGCCCCGCCCCGCGTGGCCAATCCACGGGGGTTTCGTAATCACAGCCGGCGTCCCAGTGTTTTATGGGACTTGTAGTTCTTGTGAGGCGCTTCGGGCGTGCCTTGGGCGGGCTGTCCCCGCGGCCCCAGAGGATAAAAGAGGATCCTCTCTAAGCTGGGTGACCCGGCATTAGGCGTTTCCTCTAGAGCTAGCTGGGAGGCCGGGCTTCCAACTCTGCGTGTTGCGCCACCGGAACTTAATTTCATCGTTTCTTTGTGTGCGGACGCCTTTCAAATGCAGGACCTTGAAGGCTGAGTCCGCAGTTCCCGCATCTCTTCCACCGCGCCCCGGAGCTGAGATGCTTTCTTTCCTTCATGCTGCCGTGGCGCTGCCTGTGGATTATTTGCAGAGTGCCTTATCTTGCTTCTCCTGCAGTTCCTGTCCAGCACTACGTCTAAGCCCCCTCCCCTCCCTCAACCCCTCAATTACCGAGCTCAAAAAGAATGACTGCCTTTCTCACTTGAATCCACTCCTATTCTCTTCTTCAAACCTCCAGAGCAGAGCTAAATACAGTGGGTATTTTAAAGGATCTACTGTGCAGACTGCTCCCCTCTTCCTGCAGGAGGATGGACAAAAAGAATCTGGGAATTGAAATCTGTGAGGCTTGTACGTCAGGCATGTGCCTGATAAAACTGCAAGCATTCATTCGAGGCAGAAACTGACGGTGGGAATCTGGAGGGTAAGATTTGGATTTTGTCTTGGCTCAGCTGCTTAACAGCACATAGGCTTTCTGCACCTCAGTTTTCTCATCTGTAAAATGGGTATAAAACAAGTGTTTCATAGGATTGTAGGAAAATTAAGTGAGATACTGAATGTGAACCTACTTTGAAATCCTTAAGGCAATGTGGCAATGTTAGTATTGATGGTTACCTTCTTCAGCCCTTTGTAGGCTCTCATTTTAATGGATAACAAATAGGGGAGAAGGAACATTCTGTTATACCCAATCCGTCATTTATTGTCTTAGACTATTATTTAATTGTTTCATGGATGTATTGTTAAGGCCTCTTTTGGTAGCTAGGGGCAGAGCCCCAGCCAGTGAAGGGGATTTAACGACTCAGGTAAATCACAAGGGCAAGTGAATAGCTAAGGAGGTCTGGGACCAAAAGCTGTATCCACTAGGGGTGTCTCTGTCTCTCATCTCTTTTATCTTCTAATTTCTAATATGTCAAATATGAACAAAAGCTCTTTAGAGGCCTCAATAATTTTTAAGAGGATAAAAGGATCCTGAGGCCAAAATATTTGAGAACGACTGTCTATGGTTCTTCGCTCTAAAGAAACACCTTTCTGGGAGGTTGAAGGTTATTAAGGGAACTAATGCACTCAGCCTTTAGTAGACTAAGGGGAAAACTTGGACAGTTGGTTGAAGACGACAGCAGGTTTTTCTAAAACACGTCTTGAGTGCCTTGTGACTTCATATTCAATGCCAACGATATTACATTCTTAATCTTGTGAGTTAAGAAAGAGTAGCAAATTCAATTGGCCCTAGTAACTACTTTCACCTGCTATGTGGAAAAAACAATGAAATGTGTCATTGACACACTTATTAATCATACAATAGCCAGAGGCTTGTTGCTAATCTAATGTCTAATTTCTAGAGTCCACTTGATGGGAACAGATCTAAGAAGGTCAAAGTCACAGTTTATATCCCCTAATGAGGACAGATAATGCCCTCTGGCACAGGCTGAGCCTCCCTGCCCCAGTCAGAGCGCTTGGGCAAGTCCTGTGAACTGGGCCTCAGCCAGGGCTGAACAGGACTTCCCAGGTGGCACTAGTGGTAAAAAACCCACCTGCTAACACAGGCGACATAAGAGACACAGGTTTGACCAATGGGTTGCGAAGATGCCCTGGAGGAGGGCATGGCAACCCACTCCAGTATTCTTACCTGGAGAATCCCATGGACAGAGGAGCCTGGCGGGCTATAGTCCATGGGTTCACAAAGGGTTGGACATGACTGAAGCCACAGGACAGCGTAGCACAGCACCGTGCTGAACAAATATGGACAGTTTAGTTCTATACCTTCCTATTCATTCTGGAAAAGAACAGGGAAATCTTTAAGACCACTGGAATCCTCTTTCTTTTATAAAATGTGTACTGATTAAAATAACTTTTAGTTCCACTACCTGCATGCAACTGTTGGCATTCTCTCTGTGTATGAATAAGAACACAATGATGTGGCAAAGAACTTAAATTCATAAGAGAAGCTAGAGTTAGGAATTCTAAAGTCCCTAAGTTTCCTTAGGGGAATTTTGTTAATTTTTTTGTCTTGTTTTCACTTCCTTGGTTTTTCTCTATCAGCAAGTGTGTATAACGTTGGGACTTTCTAGCTGGTAAGTTTATGCACCACTGTTGAACCATGCAAGCATTCTGATATATGACACTACTTCAACAAGTATCCAATTTTTTTCATTTTTTGAATTATGCATTTTCATATTTTGTATAATACCATGTTACTTAGAGATCAGATTTGGATGATAGCAACTACTACTGAATCAAGGCACTTTGCTTAAAAGACTGGACAAGAAGTGTATTCGTAGAGCTGAAGGTTCCACAGGTGACAGGTTGCTGGCTGCCACTTTTTCTTTCTCTAAGTGGCACGTTGCTATGTTCTAAGAAAACCACATCAATACATTTTTTTTTTTGCCAGTTGCCCGGTAATGTAAAATGCTACGTCACTGCAGAACACCAGGCAGATCAGCACTTTCAAATTGATTCTGTACATGTTTACTGAAGCTTTTGATAAGGTTGATATTACATGGCAGCTTGACTTACAGAAATCTAGCTGTCCAAGGAGTTTACCCTCTGTGGTTTTTGTCAGGCCAGCACTCTTTTTCTTCTTGCTTTTGGGAAGCTGCTCCTCCCCCACTGGTGGCTGTGAATCATGGTACTTTACTCCTTCAGCCACAGAGATGGGCATATGGCCAGGCTGGGTTAAACTGAGTTCTTCCTCGTGAATTTTCTAATGAGGTGGGGTGATGATGCTGGAAGGAGGTCTCTCTGGTAGGAGGTCTGTGTGAGTTTCAGGCTAGTTGATCAGAGCAATAGTCCATCTTCCTCTGTTCTCTTGTTGCTGCTCTCCTCTGTTTACTTTGTCCTCAGTCTGGCTTTCCTTATGGTAGCAAGCAGGACTGCCACGTTGCACAATTCCAAGAGCCATTCTTCACTTCTTACACTAGTTTATTCATCTTGGGGGTCTTTAACCCTCAAGAATCCATGAACAGGGGCTTCCCTGATGTCCAGTGGTTAGGAATATGCCTGCCAATGCAGGGGACATGGGTTCAGTCCCTGGTCGGGAACATTCCACATGCCACAGGGCAACTAAGCCTAGTGCCACAACTGTGGAGCCCAAGTGTAGCAACTACTGAAGCCCACGCTCCACAAGAGAAGCCACCACAGTCAGAAGCCCCCACACGGCAGCTAGAGAGTAGCCCCCGCTCTCCGCAACTAGAGAAAGCCCACGCAGCAACGAAGACCCAGCACAGCCAATAATAATAATAATTAATAAACAAATATTTTTAAAAAGAATCTACAAACACATTCTTGAGGATCTGTGTGTTCTCTAGGCAAATTTTCAAATTAATTCAAGCATCCTTTAACTAGTTTAAAATTGTTCCATGACACCTAAATGCAAGAAATGTCACCTTTCGTAACTGCTTAAGTGAAATTAAACTTGGCTGAGATCCCTACTTCTCAAGGACTGACAAAACTGGTACCAAATATTACTGGGATTCTTCCTCCTCTTAATTTTATCCTACAAAAATCCAAGTGCTTATATGGTCCTAAAAAATTTGGGACAAAGAAACCTCTGCTCCTCTGCCTGCACTTAGCCTGCTGATGCTTCTATCCAGCCCCCCATGGATTCTGGTCCTCTGCCAATTGAGCACAGCTGTCCCGGTGGGCTACAAAGATGTCCTTCATGGTGATTATTTTCACTGACTGATGACTCAGCCATCGAATAAGTTCTCTCTCTGTTATCTAACAGTTTGTGAACTTCTTTGTCTTCTCCCTTAAAAGTTGAGCCTTTTGAGGAAAGGGACATTGCTTATTTTTCACTGTGTCCCCAGCATGCCTAGTAGGTACTCAGTTGTTGAATGAATGAATGAACATCTGACTATCATGCCAGCCGTCTACATTTTTGTTGGCGGGGGCCATGCTACGTGGCATATGGGATCTTAGTTCCCTGACCAGAGATAGAAACTGCACCCCCTGAAGTGGAAGCGTGGAGTCTTAATTACTGGACCACCAGGAAAGAAAGTCCCCAGTCTAGGTATTTTTTAAAAACATTTGGGACACCTTCAGTTTATACTAAGCCCTAGGTATTTTTAGCTTCACCAATACCTTTCTGGTTGTCCTCTACCTTGTATTTGTATGTTATTCATTCTGTAAGAATAATATTTATTGTTGTATTTAAAAATAGTTGTGATTATGTATTATTTCTCTAGGTTGTCAAGATCATATTGAATGATAACTCCTCAAAAATATCAATTTCTCTTATCCACTGTGTGTCATCTCAAAACATTCTGTTTATTTAGTGATAATCCAGTGGGATAATTCTATAATTATCTTCATCAGAGAGGGACACACTGTACTCTTTCCACCCACTGATGTTTCCTGAGCAATCACTGGTTGAATCATGTCCACTTAAAGAAATAGTCATTAAGCTCACACTATGAAACCAGCTCAGCAAGGCCTACCTGGAGGAGTCAGAGGTATCTATCATGTGGCCCCTGCCCTTAGTTTGCTTCCCAGGTAATTGAAGGGAGATCCCACAAGTTCAGTGATGAATGGGAGGCAGATATCTGGTTGACACACACTTCATTTATTCTGATGGATCAGGTTGGCTTTAATTCTGATTGTTTAGACATTCAATCTGATTGGTCAAGTGCTCATGCCAAACATTGTTAAGTATTTTACATATCACCACTGAATGTAAAAGTTAAATAAAAATGACATGATAATGCTGAAAAATGACTACATGAAATTTACTCCACTATAAGGTGGATTGGAAGAAATCTATTCTGATACAGCTTATATTGTTTCTTTTCTAATAGAAAAGTTTTCATTAGCCTAGGCATTGCTATGTAGTATTTTTTGTCAAGTAAGGTACATACACAGTAAGTACTCTGCGTTTTGGGTAGAGTTTCTTGTTTAAATGAATGATTCAATAATGCCTTTTGGAACCAACTCTAAACTGGACTTTGATCTAATGGTGAAGTCAAGATGTGCTGAAACTCATAATCAGCATCATAACAGATACTGAGATACATATGGCAGTAAATAATAGAACACTGAATGACTTAAATAATAAAGATATTTACTTGGACTTCCCCCAGCAGTCCAGTGGTTAAGACTCCATACTTCCACTGCTGGAGGCCCAGGTTTAATCCCTGGTAGAGGAAGTTTGGTGTGCTATGTGGTGCAGCCAAAAACAACCCCTAAAAAGCAAAACAAAACCAAAAAATTTACTTAACACATACTAAAATAATCAGATCTACAAGGAGTGACAGGTGAGTAATCCAGTAGATCAGATGACATGCCTGGGACCTGGTTTCTCTCTCTTGGTTTCTTAGCAATGCTTCCTCAACTGCTAAGTCACGTCAGTCATGTCCGACTCTGTGCGACCCCATAGATGGCAGCCCATCAGGCTCCTCCATCCCTGGGATTCTCCAGGCAAGAACACTGGAGTGGGCTGCCATTTCCTTCTCCAATGCATGAAAGTGGAAAGTGAAAGGGAAATCCCTCAGTCGTGTCCGACTCTCAGCGACCCCATGGACTGCAGCCTACCAGGCTCCTCTGTCCATGGGATTTTCCAGGCAAGAGTACTGGAGTGGGGTGCTGTTGCCTTCTCCGCAAAGTAACACTTAATTCAACAGGCCAACCCCATGTTTTTGTAAAATGTTTTCCTGAAACTCCTGGGACTCTTTGATTCAAAGACAGCAGAAGGTAAAGAATCTTCTTTCTCAGGAATTCAAATAACCTGGAATTCAGCTCCATAGGCCCTGACTACTCTTTTGTGAACTGATCCTAGGGTCCAAGAGAATGGCGTATGCCAACTGGCTTAAGTGATTCAAGCTGAGTATGGGGTCAGACTTACCCTAGATCACAAGGTTCTGTTAGAAATAGAGAAGACAGGAGGCAACAAGGCTGTAGAAACAACCAATGAAAACTAATACTTGTTTCAGTGTCCAATGCATATAGGTATTTATATCATGTTTGGTTATATTGGAATTTCTGGAGGTCAGGGGGCTGAATCCAGGAAAATTCTGACTTGTCATTCTCTTAAACAGATGGATTGATGTTGAACTGGAAAAAAGAGGCAAGAAAGAAACAGTGTTTCCGTGAGGAGGGGATGGGTGCCTAAAGTCAGAATTAACATAGGCATTTAGACACCTGCTACCTATTCTATCCCACTTAAGCAACCGGCTAAGGCTAAGCACTTTGGGAGCCTTGAACTTTCTAAATTCTCTGTCAGACCCTGACAAGCCTGTCCTGAGTTTGTAATGGAGGGAGAATTGGACAAAGCATCAGGTGACTGGGGTTCTCTTCCTAGTTCCGCCACTAACAAGTTCTATGACCTTAAGGACAACAACTCTTCTGTGCCTCAGTTTACTCTTTGTAAAATGAAGAAGGCTGGACTAGAGAATCCCTCTCTGTCCATAAAATCCTTTGACTCATGAACCCAAGCTCCTAACACATGTCCTAAGATCTGCCCTAGGGGTTCTGGTTTACAGACTTTGGTCTCCAAGGCCAACCAAACACCGTAGTGAATTTGAGATTTATCGACAGGCCTAGCAGTCTCTTGGAGGCCAGGCAGAGTGTGGTGTTGGGAAAGGAGCCCAAGACACCTAGTTCCTTATTCTAAAGAGCTCTCAGTCCACCCTATGACTCAGTCATCGGTACTTCTCTCTTTCCAAGGAGCGCAGAGTATCAGTCCTTTCTGTGATGGCAACAAGTTACTGGGTTGCCAACAATTTATTTAGTTGTCAACCTGCAGGATGAAGAGAATGAAATTCTGTTTTGTATTTTGAGCCATATTCAATAAGATTACTGCCTCAAATTCCTACTTAATATTGATAATCATTTCCTGAATAACCTTACACAGACTTTTCCCTGCCACCCTAATTTAACAGCAGCAAGGGCTTATAAGTGGAATTAGTTAGGGAGCTATGAATACTCCCAAACCTATGATAAAACACCCTGTCTCTCTTGAAATTCATTGTTCTTTGTGTTAAGGAAGAACTGAAGAATTAATATGGAATCAAGCAGATCTCTTTGATGGCTCATTTTTAAGATTTACAATTATAAATTATGGTGACAAGCTAATAGAATGCTGAGAAATAAGGCTAGGTAGGTGATTCTTTTGGACCAGGATGAATATTCAGATTAAGAAGAACTGCTAATGAAATCCCAATCACATAGTAATTTCCCCCCCTATTACTTTCTGGAACTCAAGTAGCTATATGGCCTAATTAGGCCTGTTTGGGGGATTATCACATTTTATTTCTGCAATGAATGGCATCACTTGGCGTTTAATATTCATTGAGGGTTTTACAGAACAGAGAGGTTTCCATATGTCTCTAGAGCAAAACATTTGTGTTTGCCATCTGCTACTCAAGAGTAGTTCTGTAGAAAAAAGAATGCAAATCACTTGGTTCTTTAATTACTTTGGAGTTAGGCTATACTATAGCTGGGACTGTGGGACAGCCAAGTCATTGCTTCAAGAATACTGTTGTTTACTTAGCCACCAACTCAAAGGACTCTTTTTCAAGCAAATGGCATGAAAAGAAATTGAAGCCTAAAATTATCTTTGTCCTTTTAAGTAGAGTCAAAGACCATTGTGAAGTGATGTGTGAGGCTTTTTAAAGTTGGCATTAAGGAGACACTATCCAGAGCACTGGACACTGAGGTCAGTATAGAAACATCAGTTCTCTTAGTCCTGACACCAAAGGAATATATGACTCAATACTTAAAAAAAAAAAAATTCAAGGATCTTGAACTCAATATCAAAAAAGGTAATTTACTCTTAGTCACCCAGGAGCTAATGACCTTGACTTTGGACTCAGTGCCACTTGCTTCTCCCTCTCCCGTTCTCATTAGCTTCTTGAATTGTGATAATTGTCTGCTCAGTAGTATCTCCACTGGCCTATGGATGTACACCATTAGTTTTGTTTAATCAAGAGTAACTTCAAACAACAGAGTTTAACCAAACTGGAAACCCTGGAGCTTCCAGGTTACTTGTAGATTTCAATGACTGATCCTTTTTCTAATCCTTCTCACAGTAAAATTTCATTCACTGTGGTTTTTAGCATATAGAATGTGAAAAACTGGCAAATGAAAGGGACCTTATTTGGCCACTGACTTGCTATGAGATCCTAAACTCATAGGACCTCTGATTTCTAAGGCTATTTTCTGCTTTAAATTGCTATAAAATCAGTGTGTTTAAGAGATCATTTATTCTAATGTTTCCAAAGTTCATACCTCAGAATACTAAGTGAATCAGCAGGTGTTAGTAGGTGAAACTGGAAGAGAGAGTTTCATGGTCAAACTCGTTTGAGAAATGCTATCAAGTGTTTGGAAGGTACAGCCTGTCGGAACCTTTCTAGGCTGATGCGGCCTCTGACTGCACCACTGGGTGTGGCGGGCAGCTTGCCCTGCTGTGCTGCTCCAGGCCACTTTTTGAAGAAGTGTCTTATGGGACCCATGGGCTTCCCTGGTGGCTCAGCAGTAAAGAATCTGCCTGTAATGCAGGAGATATGGGTTTGATTCCTGGGTCAGAAAGGTCCTCTGGAGAAGGAAATGGCTACCCTTTCCAGTATTCTTGCCTGGGCAATCCCACGGACAGAGGAGCCTGGGAGGCTACAGTCCATAGGGTTGCAAAGAGTTGGACACAACTGAGCAACTAAACAACAACTTACGAGATCTGTATGTTTTGCAGAATATAATTTGGGAAACTCTGATGTAATCAAAACCCTTAGTTTTAGTGATGAAAATCAGCATGTTTACAGGAAGCTGTAGAGAAAGGAGGCAGTGTCCATTACCAGAGTGTCCATTACACACTGGACTGAGAACACTGCCCTGCCTCCTGGGTTTCTCCTGACTCCAGGGCAGGGCTCTCTCATGCCTCCTCTGTCACCATCACACCCACAGAGAGGTCAGCCAAGGGTGGGGGTACTGCAATGGCTGTTCCCTCCCTGCTTTGGGCTGTTGCTTTACCCTCAAGTCCTGGGGGGACTGGCAGATACTGTAGTAACTGAAATAAAAATCATCTTAGGTGCAGGAGCAAATTCACCCAGGATTCTGAAAGTGCAAAAAGCTAGATCCTTAAAGGAACATTCTGGATGCTGTTTTTTAGTGGGGGGAAAAAGGCAAATATCAAGTAATTAAGCTAACATTCTCACATTATTTCTTTTCTGTTATTCTATATTTTGAATGAGTTATAGGATGTGTTAGACTGTCACATCACTCCCAGGCTAATTTATTACAGTGACATCTAAAGTTCTGTAAAATGATCTGCACAATAAAATGGTTTTAAATGAATTATTTACACTTCTCTAGGGCATGAATTATATTCACATTTTATCCCTAATGACTAACACAGGGCTTGGCATATATTAGGCACATAATATGATAAATATGTCTGTGTTAATTAGTAAATTATAATCTGATGATTAGGCTTTAATAATGGTAATAATATATTAATGGTACTAACGATGCCCTACTTTTCAAACATTTCCTTGTCCTGGTTAAGGTTGATGAACAGAAGCTAGTTAACACTCCTTATTTGTAACCTATTTTCATAAACAGTTGCATTGTGATGTGATGCTTCTTTTAGGCAGTAATAAATGTGATCTCTTCTGTATTTGACTTTGAGACACATACACACAGACTTAGTTCTGGAATGAGTCAGTAGACATCAAGTTCTGTCTTCCAGTTATTACTGAATTCTGCTTTCGGTTACTTGGCCCATATTAAACATCTCCAGAGAAAATACACATAATAACAAGCCTGAAGAAATGTGTGATCCCAGAGGGCCTTTTGAGTCATCAAAGAAGGATTAAGTCATGTTGGTAAATTATAGTCTGTGTTCTATACAGTTGACCCTTGAACAACATGGGCTTGAACTGTATGGGTTCACTTACATGTGGATTTTTTTTCAATAAGTATCCAAAAATATATGTGTAGAACATCCTGTGCAAGACTTGAAGAGAACAACCTATACTTACATAAACCTGAGGTGAATGATATTTAATTGAGGCCTGCAGGATCTTTAGTAGCAGCAGGTGGGATCTAGGTCCCTGACCAGGGGGTCAAACCCAGATTCCCTGCATTGGTAGCATGGAGTCCTAGCCACTGGACCACCAGGGAAGTCCCCTCTTACTATTTTATAATTTTGCTTTCCAAGAATTACAGGACCGTAGAGTATGCCTCTCTTTCCCTCCCTCTTTCTCTGTCTCCCTCTTGTTACTGGAGAAATTGCACATCAGCCTATCACCACAGGTAAGTGTTTTTTGTTTTGTTTATTTGTTTTGTTTTAATATTGGGACTTCCCTGGTAGATAGGTGGCTAGGACTACACATTGCCAGTGCAGGGGGCCTGGGTTTGATCCCTGGTCACAAAATTAGATCCCACATGCTGTAGTTAAGAGTCTGCATGCCACAACTGAAAAAGATCCCACATGCAAAGGGGAAGGACATCAGAAGGAATGCCCCATCTCAGGAAAAGGAAGGCCCAAGCTTAACCCTCTTCTTCTCAGCTCTTGGTAACCAAAAAAGAAATTGATGGGGCCTGAGGGCTCCTCACCTGGTTCCACAGAACACCATCCTGATCTCCTCTGAGAAATCCAGGGTTACTTTAGAAGTAGCAGGAGAGCAAATTGAATTTTTGTTAGATACTGGAGCCAGATTCTCAAAGTTGACAACCTCAATAGGGGATGCAACATCAAAGAGGAAGGATACCAAGAAATATTGTCCTAAAAATGTCCAACATATGGCTCTTTTGACATCCTAAAACTGGGCTATACATACGCAGTTAGTAAAAAACCAACTTTCCTATAAGGAACTTGTTTCTTTGAGATGTAAATGTTCTATCCAGGCTCTCAGGAACTTTTATCTAGACCATTTTTAATTCCTGGGACTGAAAGAGAGAAAAAAAAGGAAGCTTTTTAAACTTAAGAAGAAAACTATGACATCTTTGTGTCTATATGAATGTATATATATGTTCATTATAGATGTGATATGTCTACCTCTAGACAATATTATCAAAGTAATTTGTGGATGAGCTCTATGTGATTGGCTTAAGGAAATTAAGCACTTAGAAAAACTCTCACAGATGTTAAGGGAACTGGCCAGAATGAATTTCAGGTTCACATGATCTAGGAAATAGTTTCTATAATATCAATATCTGGTATTAAAGCCAATTTAAGTTTGGCTTAACTTAAAAACTAAATTAAGTTAAATGAACCTTAGTTTCATTTGAAACTAAAATAAGTTAAATGATGAGAATTCATTGACTACCTAGGTCATTTCAAATAGGATAAATACTGGAACAGTAATTGCTGGCAGGTCTAAGCTTACCTATTTCTGCCTTCTTATCAGAGAGAAACCGAAGATGCTTGGGTTTATTAAACACATACTCTGTACCACATTGGTGAAAGAAATTTTGTTATGAGAAAATGTGTCTCTAGAGATTATGGATTGTGTTCAGAAGTTTTCCAAGTGGGAAATACTAGTATGATAGACAATTTATAATTGCTTGCTTCTTGGTTTTCACTGGAGATTAAGGTTTTTAAGGGTTAATATTATAATATATGTAATTAAAGCTACTAAGATAGTAAAACAGTTCAGTATGCCAGGACAGTAGGATGTGTGTTTTCAGTCAAAGAAGTGTGAGGAATGGAAATGCATTTTGTTAAAAGAAAAAAAAAGGGAGGGGGTTTCCCTGGTGGTCCAGTGGCTAAGATTCTGTGGTCCCAATGCAGAGGGCTCAGGTTTGATTCCTGGTGAGGGAACTACATCCTGCGTGACACAACTAAGAGCCCAAATGCCACAAATAAAAAGAAACCAGATGCAGCAACAAAGGGCCTGTGTGCCACAACTCAGACATGGTGCAGCCAAATAAATAAGTAAATATATTTTTTTAAAAGGTAGTTTTGCCCTAAAGCTTTTTCTTTTTTAATGGAAACTAAAATAAAGGACAAAATATGTATACAGAAAATTGTAGGTTTATGGAAAAGGAACACTGAGAAAAGAACTTTGTACATGGTCAAGACTGGCTTAGACTGGATTAAATTTAATTAGGTAAACAGATTCTATAGACTGGTATAGGACTGGAATATTGTGCCCTCTATTGAAAGAACAAAGTTTTCCTGAAGTTCCGCTTTTGATAACAGATTATGTGAGGTTCTTTGCCTTTCAGTTCAGTTGCTTAGTCGTGTCTGACTCTTTGTGACCCCATGGACCAGCACACTGTGTCCACTGTTTCCCCATCTATTTCCCATGAAGTGATGGGACCAGGTGCCATGATCTTCGTTTTCTGAATGTTGAGCTTTAAGCCAACTTTTTCACTCTCCTCTTTCACTTTCATCAAGAGGCTTTTTATTTCCTTTTTACTTTCTGCCCTAAGGGTGGTGTCATCTGCATATCTGAGGTTATTGATATTTCTCCCGGCAATCTTGATTCCAGCTTGTGCTTCCTCCAGCCCAGCATTTCTCATGATATACTCTGCATATAAGTTAAATAAGCAGGGTGACAATATACAGCCTTCATGTACTCTTTTTCCTATTTGGAACCAGTCCATTGTTCCATGTCCAGTTCTAACTGTTGCTTCCTGTTCTGCATACAGGTTTCTCAAGAGGCAGGTCAGGTGGTCTGGTATTCCCATCTCTTTCAGCATTTTCCACAGTTTATTGTGATCCACACAGTCAGAGGCTTTGGCATAGTCAATAAGGCAGAAATTGATGTTTTTCTGGAACTCTCTTGCTATTTCGATGATCTAGTGGATATTGGCAATTTGATCTCTGGTTCCTCTGCTTTTTCTAAATCCAGCTTGAACATCTGGAAGTTCATGGTTCACGTATTGCTGAAGCCTGGCTTGGAGAATTTTGAGCATTACTTTACTAGTGTGTGAGATGAGTGCAGTTGTGCAGTAGTTTGAGCATTCTTTGGCATTGCCCTTCTTTGGGATTGGAATTAAAACTGACCTTTTCCAGTCCTGTGGCCACTGCTGAGTTTTCCAAATTTGCTGGCATATTGAGTGCAGCACTTTCACAGCATCATCTTTCAGGATTTGAAATAGCTCAACTGGAATTCCATCACCTCCACTAGCTTTGTTTGTAGTGATGCTTCCTATGGCCTTTAAGTGGTCTGTATTTGCTTTTGAAGTCTTTAGTCATTTTAGTTAAGTGAATACTGCTTCACAGTGACCTGTGATCCTATTTGACCAAGTATCTTGAAACCTTTTTGATATTTTTATAAAATCACCAAATATCAAATTTTTTTTGTCCATGCTGCAGGGCTTTCAGGATCTTAGTTCCCCAACCAGGGGTCAAACCTGTGTCCCCTGAGGTGGAAATGCAGAGCCTTAACCACTGGACTTCCAGGGAAAGTCCTCCAAATATTAAATTCTAACTGAAGTTCTTTTGACCTACGGCTAACTGTGATGTTTCAGAGGAATCCTGAAGCATCTTAGAGAGAGATATTAAATTAAATAGGATAATCTGATATGTTAAATTACATGGGAAGCGCTGTCAAATAAGTGATAAGCCATCTGAGGTTATACTATAGGAATGTGCTCAGTTGCTCAGTCATTTCTGACTCTTTGTGATCCTATGGACTATGGCCCGCTAGGCTTCTCTGTCCATGGGATTCTCCAGGGAAGAATACTGGAGACAATTGCCATTTCCTCCTCCAGGGGATCTTCTCAACCCAGGGATCGAGCTTGAGTCTCCTGTGTCTCCTGCATTGGCAGGTGGATTCTTTACCATATCATAGGAATAAATATCATAAATATATTATTAACACAGACATTCTAGAAATTATACATTTCTGAACTTTGGATATGTCCTGGTATGATTATGTTATAATTTTAGTTGCTATCTTAAAATGCTGTATGTCAAAACAGTAACCAAGATCCTTTGTCAATTACATTGTAATCAGGTGTGAATCATGTCTTTTTAAGTCCTTTGCCATTTGTAGACAGTTATTGTTATACTTTGATATTTTGCAAAAGTGCTTCATCTTCGAGAAGATTCTTAGGAAGAAATTTTTGAAAAGTATAGGTCTCTGATAAATTTCAGATCATACCATTGAACTAGGTAAGAAATTAAAGAATCCTAATGAAAACCTGTCTAGGTTTAGGTTGACAGGTTTTCATTAGGATTCTTTAATTTCTTACCTAGTTTTAGACAGCATATTAAAAAGCAGAGACATTACTTTGCCAACAAAGGTCCATCTGGTCAAGGCTATGGTTTTTCCAGTAGTTATGTATGGATGTGAGAGTTGGACTATAAAGAAAGCTGAGCACCGAAGAATTAATGCTTTTGAACTGTGGTGTTGGAGAAGACTCTTGAGAATCCCTTGGACTGCAAGGAGATCCAAGCAGTCCATCCTAAAGGAGATCAGTTCTGGGTGTTCATTGGAAGGACTGATGTTGAAGCTGAAACTCCAATACTTTGGCCACCTGATGGGAAGAACTGACTCATTTGAAAAGAGGAAAGATTGTAGGTGGGAGAAGAAGGACAAGGTGGTTGGATGGCATCACGGACTCAATGGACATGAGTTGGAGTAAACTCCAGGAGTTGGTGACGGACATGGAGGCCTGGCATTCTGCAGTCCATGGGATTGCAGAGTCAGACACGACTGAGTGACTGAACTGAACTAAACTGAATGAAAACCTGATGGCTTCATAAAACTATTAACAAAAAGGATCAGTTACTGAGTGAACTGATGAATATAGTTATAATTTTTAGGGTTTTTGTCTAAAATATTACTGGCTTTAATCTGTGTTTTCCAGACATAATGATACGCTCCCTCTCAAGCTAATTATGACTAACAGCAATTTGGTAAATTAAACCTTTGGAAGTAAAATGGAAATGTTTATCTTTTCTCTCCACCTGATTCCTCCTCCAAAAATTAGAAATCCTTAAGTTTTCAACAGCTTTATCAGGTAAATAAGGAAGGTCACCTCCTAACGGATGCAGGAAACTCAATGTTTGGAGACCTTGAAAATGGTGGAATTCACTCAAATCTGTAGATGTTGCAGGTGATATCTGTGACAGGCCCACAGAATGGCTTTTCTGGCTTTGAGAAATATTTCAACATTTCAATCTGAGATCCCTTATGAAAAGCTCCAACCCAACCAATTTAAAAGAGGCTAAGTGATCAATCAGACTTATTCTGAAAACAAATTGGTCTTAATTTGGCTACATTTGGTAAAAGTGAGGTTAACTTTAGAGGAAAAGAATGTTTCAGTGGATATTAAAATCTAGTTTTGTTAATTGAAGTCTGTATTTACTGTCTGAGACTCAACTGCCAGATAGCTACTTATTGTTAAGTTACATAATTACAAAGTTTAAATGAACTGTTAAAGGGACACTCTTAAGTTTGTTTCTGAAGCTTACCATGACAATATATTTTTAGATGAAGATCCAATACCCCATGTTCAGGCCCTATCAAAATCGAAAGTTATTGTGTTAGCCATACATTTGCCCTGATGTTCAGGAGGAAAAGAAAATTATCTAGTGAAGTTGTCACAGAGTATAACTACTCATGACAGGTATCTCTGCTTGCTTTAAGTCTAGGGCTAAAAGCACTTATACAATGTTTGTGTTATAATTTGATACAATTGATAAATGTGTAACCTACAAAATGTTTCCCCACTAACATACCTCTGAGCCTCTTCACAGATACCTGATAAATTCTCCCCCAGTGTGGATACCTAGGCAAATATTTCTATATTAACAAAAAGGAGGCCTAGCACCAAGGGACACGATGGACCCAGGACAGGCTGCAACCACCCTGGCATCAAGGGACAAGTATTTTTGTGCGTTAGAAGACTTGCGATCAAGAGGGGAACTGACAAAAATCTTCTCACTGAGGTATGGGGTAAGTCATGCTGGCTTATACATGGTTTAACTTAAACTTTACTGACCAGAGTGGCCTGTTTTGTGGCCTATAGAACATCCATTGTACATCTACTTTGGCCATTAAGGAGAGGACTATTTTTAGAAAATCAAACATTAAAGGAAACTCCCTGGTAGTCGTGTTTAGGACTCAGCACTTTCAACTTTCACTGCACTGGGTCTGGTCAGGGAACTAAGGTCTCACAAAATGCATGGCACGGCCAAAAGAAAGAAAGAGAGAAAGAAAGAAAGAAGTCAAACATAGAGGACATCATCACTCTCATAGAGGCTTTAGCAAAATTTACCCAGCAAGCCTTAACAACAGTAATCAGGCTGCCAGTCTAATCAACTCAGAAGTTTCTATGATGAAAAAATGGCCCTTGATATTTTAAAAGCCTCCCAAGGAGGAACTTATGCTATAATATATACCAAACGCTGTTTTTAATTCCTGATGAGTTTTCTAATGTGATCCACATGTGATCATTTTTCTAAATGATCCACATGAAAAAATCAAACCTCCTCTCTGAAGGTTCCCTTCCCAGTTTAGTGAAAATATTAGAAAAATGGTTTGGTTTGGGGGCTCTTGGCTGAAGTCTCTGCTAATGATGTTGCTATGTTGCTGTTAATTGTCTCTCCCACTGTGCCTCTTCTACACTTGCTAGAATAATGCTACTGAAGCAAGGTTCAGACACTACTTTGGTGGACCCCAAAACAGACCTAGCTCTAGCAACAAGAGAATTTCACTCCTCTAATTCAGGAAACTGAAACATCCATTCTCAGCAGGAAGCAATTACAGAGGTCTTAACTTTAGTCCCATACCCCTCAAGACTGAAGACTGAAATTTCTTAAAGGGGGATTTTGTAAGCAGCTTGGGTAGAAGGTCCCCACAGAAAGAAAACTAGGCATGACTTTTGACAAAGAGAAGCCGCTTTTGGCCTAAGTCATTTTGTAATCTAAGCCTGACCACAGTGCTTGTCCTTGGACAGATCTCAGTAATTAATAATCTTAAGCTGGAATCAAGATTGCCGGGAGAAATATCAATAACCTCAGATATGCAGATGACACAACCCTTATGGCAGAAAGTGAAGAGGAACTAAAAAGCCTCTTGATGAAAGAGAAAGTGGAGAGTGGAAAAACTGGCTTAAAGCTCAACATTCAGAAAACTAAGATCATGGCACCTGGTCCCATCACTTCATGGGAAATAGATGGGGAAACAGTGGAAACAGTGTCAGACTTTATTTTTGGGGGCTCCAAAATCACTGAAGATGGTGACTGCAGCCATGAAATTAAAAGACGTTTACTCCTTGGAAGAAAAGTTATGACCAACCTAGATAGCATATTGAAAAGCAGAGACATTACTTTGCCAACAAAGGTCCGTCTAGTCAAGTCTATGGTTTTTCCAGTCATCAAGTATGGATTTGAGAGTTGGACTGTGAAGAAAGCTGAGTGCTGAAGAATTGATGCTTTTGAACTGTGGTGTTGGAGAAGACTCTTGAGAGTCCCTTGGACTGCAAGGAGATCCAACCAGTCTATTCTAAAGGAGATTGGTCCTGGGTGTTCTTTGGAAGGAATAATGCTAAAGCTGAAACTCCAGTACTTTGGCCACCTCATGTGAAGAGTTGACTCATTGGAAAAGACTCTGATGCTGGGAGGGATTGGGGGCAGGAGGAGAAGGGAACGACAGAGGATGAGATGGCTGGATGGCATCAGTGACTCGATGGCCGTTGAGTCTGAGTGAACTCCGGGAGTTGGTGATGGATAGGGAGGCCTGGCGTGCTGCGATTCATGGGGTCACAAAGAGTTGGACACGACTGAGCGACTGAACTGAAGGGAACAAAAGAATGCAGGAACAAATGAGTGTCATCAGGGAAGGGAAGTAACAATAGCAAAGATAAAAAATCATCTGTAAAGACTCCCAGTTGTATTTCAATGGTAAAGAAGAGCCTGAAGCACTTAAATTACCAGATCAACCTGAATGTAAGGAATGATGATGTTGACCTTTTCTGACCCATGTGACTTCAATCAACTAAAGTTTGAACTCTGTTGACATCTGCCTCAGTTCTGCACTAAATTCTTCTCTGCTCAAGCTCCTTCATAAACATCCATGTACCTTTGGCTTAAAACACCTCTAGTTTTGCTGTTTGGAGAGACACTTCTTTGGGAAAGATCTCCAGCGTTGTCATTACTTGCTGCAAGTAATACATACTTCCTCTTTCTGATTTTTGGCTTGGTTGTGTCTTTTGGCTCAACACCCACCATGAGGTAAACCAAGTTTTTGGGTAAAAGTGTGACATCTACAGTGTTTTGTATCATGTAAGATAACATGGACGCAAGTACTGACAGAAGATTCATCTTGTAAACAAATAACTTAAACAGTATCAATAAATATAGTATAGTACTGTAAATGTTTTTTCTTCCTTATGATTTTCCTAATAAAAATTTCTGTAGCTTATTTCATTATAAGAATATACTATATACACTACATATAACATACAAAATATATGTTAATAGACTGTTATGTCATTGGTAAGGCTTCCATTCACTAGTAGGCTATTAGCAGTTAAGTTTTGAGAAATGAAAAGTTTTATGCAGATTTTTGACTGTGTGGGGTAGGCACCCTTTCCCCACATTGTTCAAAGATCAACTATATTTTCATTCATCTAATAAAAACATTTTTTAGCACCTACAATATATAAAGCAACTCTCTAAGTACAGTAAGGGGAATAAAGATGAAACTGATACAAATCATCCTTTAAGAACTCAATGGCCTTGCAGGGGAGGTGGAGCACACACACAAATAATTACAATGCCAGGTAAAATTATGATCTGCCAGTAATGTGCTGCTGTGTTATTTATAGTTCCTTCCAAATTAGTTTACTTTTCTTTCAAAACTGGTAGTCTATAGTTAAGCAGATTGCAGTTTATTAGAACTACCTATTCCCTAACTATTCTGGATAAATGAAAAGTTACTTTCCTTGTATCAGTGACATCAGATATTATCAGCAGCTATCAACATCATCTGAGAGGCATGCTTATCATTCGATGACAGAACTGTAGCATTCCAGCAAAGTCTTATTGACAACACCAAGTCACCTTCTTTGGACCTATAATTCACCTGAACTGGAAGGGCAAGGAGGATGAATCAGATAGCATGGGAATTTAAACTGTGGTGGGGAGGCAGAGGGCATGCTTTCAGGAAGCAGGGCAGTTGTGTGGGTAGCAACACAAAAGTAGATGGGTCATGTTGTCAAGTGGCAACCAGAAATGGGGTCAGTACAGGCACACAGACTGTCCCTGGCTCTGCAGAAAGAGTCTGTGTGAACAGATAGAGGATCTTTGGCGGAGAAGTCTATGGGGGCAGGAAGAGAACCTATCTGTCCACACTGCAGATGTGACCACTATCTGATGGTGTGAATTGATTTATTCTGATTTATTCTGTTTTATTCTGATTTGGACTGTATTTTTATCTCCATTTTGAAAGCAAAATAATAATAATAATGAATTAATTTATATAAACACTATCTAAAGATCATTAAGGAAATACATCCTTCATACATTAGGAACAAAACTGTAGGAGAAGGCTTCACTAAAGCCTTTGAATCAAGACATTAGAATTCAGGGACTTCCCTGGTGGTCCAGTGGCTAACACTCCATGCTCCCAATTTAGGGAGCCTGGGTTCGATCCCTGGTCAGGGAACCAGATCCCAGATGCCACAACTAAGATTTCAAATATCAGATTAAAGATCCCACATGCTGCAACTAAGACCCAATGCAACCAAATATATATATATATATATATATATATATATATATATATTAAATCTCATTATTTAAAAAACAAAAGAATCCAGAATTCAATGCTGTTGGCACTGACATACACAGCAGCCACAAGTTAGCATCAAAATATACATCTTATACATTTCCTTATTTATATCTTTAGCCTTAAGAATTTTTTAATAATTTTATTTAATCATTTCGTTTTGGCTGACTGGGTCTTTATTGCTTTGCACAGGTTTTCTCTAGTTGCCGTGAGCAGGGGCTCTTCATTGTGGTGCTGCGCAATGCTTCTCAGTGCAGTGGCTTCTCTTGCTGTAGAGCATGGGCTCTAGGCACATGAGCTTCAGAGCTGCAACACACAGGCTCAGCAGCTGCAGCCAGCAGGCCCGAGAGCACACAGGCTCAGCAGCTGCAGCATGTGAGCTCAGTAGTTTCGACTCACAGGCTCAGTACTGTGGTGCACGGACTTAGTTGTGGAATCTTCCTGGACCAGGGATCAAACCTGTGTCCCTTGCACTGGTAGGTTGACTCATCCACTGTGCCACCTGGGAAGTCCTGCCTTCAGAATTTGGTGATAAAAATACTGTTTATATGTGGATATAGTTCCCTTAAAATTAAATGTTGTACATCATTAATTGAAACAAAATAGAGATATGAGTTAATAAGAAAGCTTGTGATGTAAACCTCTTTTCATCTCAAGCCCCAGGACTGGGATTATGACTCTGATGCTATGGAAAATGATGTGGAGAGAGGGATCTGTTTTGTCCCCAGGGTCCTAGCAACCTTGACTGACCTAAGGACCCCTCCACAAAGAGCACGGCAGCACATTTCCAGGGGACCAGGGAGTCATGCTTCTCTTTTTCTTCCTAGTTCGTCCATTTTGGGGTGGCAATAGCAGGGGTACCCTACTTAGTGTCACCATCTAGAGTTCAGACATCTGGTTATTTTTATGGGAGCTCAGCCTCTCTAGTAAAATATTTAATTACAGAGCTGATTCATTTGGTTTCTGGCCCTTATACCTACTGAAGACCATGCCTATTGCCCAGAGTAAGTAAGTTATTTGTGGAAGGCGGCAGACATAACATTTGAAACAGCTCATGCCTCTGGGTCTTATAACTGAAATGAAATTATTTTATGGTAACCAGATTTGTATAGACTCCAATATTAACTCACACTTCTGGATGACTTATTCTTTGGCCAGATATCATTTGTTCTTAGATCTTGGCAAGAGGCCCCTCCCTGGGGCCCACTCTTTAGAGAGCCCCCTCTTGTTCTCTTCTGGTCACTCCTCTTCACTAGTCAAGGAATCCACAGGCCAAGTGATTTATTCACTCAGAGCCCTGCCCTGCTTTTAGGCCCAGAATTCCCTACCCAAGTCCCTGCTTCTTCAACTGGCATGAACCTCTTTTCCTGATCTATCCTTTCAAGGGTAGATTGTGCTATTGATTGTGGTACCACAGGCCCAAGGTGGTGGTCATGAGGGGGTGCTGATGTGGCAGGAACTTGCACGGATGTGGGGTGGGATCATCACTGAATGTATACGAGGCCCTTTCTGATATGGGCCAGGCCTGTCCGTGGGGAAGGACATCAGGTCAGAACTGTTCTCCTGGAACCAGACCATTCTGATGTGGACCTCTGAGAAGTTCTGCATCAGTCAAACTAATATTACAGGTCATTATAAAGACAAGTCTGTCAAGATAGGGAAAGTTAACCAGCCTATCAAGGCTAACTAGCTTGTTAGCTCCAGCTACAATTTTTACATGGACATATGGTATGTGGGCCTCCGGTTTTCCTCTTCCCCACATCCCACCAATATGGGACTAGGCCTGCTCTTGGAATAGGTTTGCTTCTGAATTCATTTGAAATTTTAATGTAAAGAATCTGGTAAGAGAGGGGTGAAGAGTGGGTAACGAGCAGGCTGCTTTCCACCAAGTCAAATGTCAAAGGCAGCATTGCTACAACTGCCCACATGTCCTGGCCTGCTCTCTGGCCTGACGGGAGAAACTTTATGTGCATGTGTGTTTCACATCCACTGAGAGCCAGAAAAATGAGAGTTGGCTGTTTTCAAATAATTCAAGCCACATACTGTGCTCCAATCATAACGGCTATCATTCCGCTGCCAAGCAGCTCTTGTCAGCTGATGTCCTTAAGGTGCTTGGAGTTAAGAACTGGGTACTTTGAAGGCCTCTTCCAGGCCAAAAAAAGAAAAAAAAAAGAATGAACTCGAAAGGCAAATGGGGCAAGGTTCCTTGGCTGAGCACTAATTCACCTCAGCAAATCCCTAAGCCTTACTATCTGTTTTGTCAGCTGTAAAATGAAGACTACTTCAGACCTGGCTCAGAAGGCGCGGAGTGGTAGGTTTAATTAATGGTGATTGTGATGGCCTTTGTCATGTAAAGTTGTATACAAATGAAAAGGAGCATTAGAGCTACTTTATCCAGAGTCTGGAGTTCATCCTGCTTTCTACTGCCACAGTTAAGCCTCTAAGTCCTGTTCACAGACCACTGCCGACTTCAGGGGTGAAGAAAAGTCCAGCTGGGCTCGCCTTACCTGAACAAAAAGCGGGTTTAGTCTTGGCAGTGGAGCACAGAGCAAGCGATCATTGCACAGTTCAGATTTCTGATGGCAGGCGGCACCGAGATCCACTGGATCCAGCTGGCTGCAGATGGTGGACTGGTTTCTGCAATCAAAGGACAAAGAACAGGTGTACTCATTTATTCCTGGGGCTGTTTTGGAAAGATCTTAAGACTGAAAGTTTCATGTTGAGGGGAGAGTTTTTGTTTTTTGGGGTTTTTTTTTTTTGCACTTCTCCCTGTTGTCCCAGGTTTGCTGGCTGACAGCTCACGGTAGAGGTGCTTTCTTTAGGGACAGTGTTTGTTTACTGAGAACAGGCAACAAGGATCAAACCTAAGATCCATTCCTGCTTTTAGTCTTATAGCTTATTACAAAGGGTCACAACTCACAGTTCACTTAAAGACACAGGTACATGATTAACCAGAAGTCATAGTGGGCCTGCTGAGAATCACACCTGAGAATAGTTGATTACTTTGGCTAACAAGGGATTTCTATCCCTCACATGATTCAGCTAACAACATTCATATGCAGCAAATCGTAACTTTTATATACTTAGTAGACATGATTGTTCCTTCCCTTCATCTCCTGGAGCTAAGATGTTACTGGGATGGCACCTCATATTCAGTGTTCTATTATAACTATTTGTATATCCTCTTGCTCAATATTAGATGACCTTGAGCTCCTTGAAAACCCTAAGAGGGTCTTAAACATTTTTACATTCCCCTCGACGTCAGTGCCTGTCTTCAGTTCAGTTCAGTCGCTCAGTCGTGTCCGACTCTTTGCGACCCCATGGACTGCAGCATACTAGGCCTCCCTTCCATCACCAACTCCCAGAGTTTACTCAAACTCATGTCCATTGAGTCAGTGATGCCATCCAACCATCTCATCCTGTCATCCCCTTCTCCTCCCGCCTACAGTCTTTTCTAGCATTAGGGTCTTTGCAAATGAGTCAGTTCTTCCCATCAGGTGGCCAAAGTATTGGAGTTTCAGCTTCAACATCAGTCCTTCCAATGAAGAGTCAGGGCTGATTTCCTTTAGGATGGACTTCTTGGATCTCCTTACAGTCCAAGGGACTCTCAAGAGTCTTCTCCAACACTACAGTTCAAAACCATCAATTCTTCGGCACTCAGCTTTCTTTATAGTCCAACTCTCATGTCCATACATGACTACTGAAAAAACCATAGGTTTGACTAGACAGACCTTTGTTGGCAAAGTAATGTCTCTGTTTTTTAATATGCTGTCTAGGTTGGTTATAACTTTTCTTCCAAGGAGTAAGCGTCTTTTAAGTTCATGGCTGCAGTCACCATCTGCAGTGATTTTGGAGCCCCAAAAAATAAAGTCTGACACTGTTTCCACTGTTTCCCCATCTATCTCCCATGAAGTGATGGGACCAGATGCCATGATCTTCGTTTTCTGAATGTTGAGCTTTAAGCCAACTTTTTCACTCTCCTCTTTCTCTTTCATCAAGAGGCTCTTTAGTTCCTCTTCACTTTCTGCCATAAGGGTGGTGTCATCTGCATATCTGAGGTTATTGATATTTCTCCCTGCAATCTTGATTCCAGCTTGTGCTTCATCCAACCCAGTGTTTCTCATGATGTACTCTGATCAAAAGCAAAAGAAACAAACTTGCTTAGATGCATTGAAAATGAAAACTCCTCATGAGATAAAAAAATGATAGGAATGCCTTCTGTTCATTAGGGAACTTCATTTTCAATAAAAAATATTTCTTGCTGGAAGATCTAAACATTTTATATTGGTTAAGTTCTTCAGCTTCAGCCAGACTTGGGCTTCTATCTTGGTTCTTGCAAATTACCATTCGTGGGAACTTGACTAGCATGGTGCCTTAGTTTCTTCATCTGTAAAATGTGGGAAATAATACTATCCATCTCATAAAGATGTTATAAACATTAAATGAGATAATCTATGTAAAATGCTTAGCACAGTGCCTGGCAAAAAATTAGTGCTCAGATAATACCATCATCATCATCATCATCATAATCATTGGAGATTGCTAGGAAGGAGTCTTGGTTGCTTTCTGAGACTAAAAGTATAGCCTTCGGGGACCTCCCTGGATGTTCAGTGGCTAAGACTCCATGCTCCCAAGACTCCATGTTCAATTCCTGGTTGGGAAACTATATCCCACATGCCACAACTAAAAGTTGACATGCCTCAACAAAAAATACCAAAGATTCTGCGTGCCGCAACTAAAATCCTCCCTATGCAGCCAAATAAAGTTTCTTTTAAAGCCTTCAGATTTAATAACCTGCTCCAGAGTTCCCTTAATGCTACCTTATTAATCTGAGGCACAAATTCATTTATGTTAGAACCTCCATGTTTTCTGCTTCTAATCTCTGATTTCAGGTTTTATTCTTTGGATACCTAGAGAAGTATAAATATGACACTTTTCATTCAGATATAATATGAGGGCTGTTTTAAAAGGCACTTTGCAAATTAATTGCCTGTACATATACCTAAGTAATTCTGTTGCCTATAAAAAATATACTGTTAGGCAATGTAGATCCTTGTAAAACAGGCTCAGTTCCACTGTACTTGGTAGGTCTTTAGTTTAAATTGGTTTTTCCCCTTAATGTATAGTTCCTAGATTATTCTACGTGAAAAACAATGTTTTACTTGCAAACCTTCATCATCAGTTTGGTGACGTTCGTGATGAAGGTCTTTTCAGTTAAACTATGTTTAGGTATTGTTCAGCATTTCAGGGAGAAGGCAGAGTTACAGCGAGGCAGCTGGAACAGGGTGGAGGGGGGTCTTAGAGCCACTGGCTGTCTTAACGACAGTTTGGAGGGAGTAGGCACCTTAGGGGGTCTTCGTTCAGTCTGGGTCTCCTGTTTTAAGAGCTTCTGTGCCATCTGCTCCCTCAGGGGTGGGCCCCAGGAGTCACTACCACCCCAAGGGCCCACAGCTGATTGGAGGAGACACTCCCAACCCAAATTGAGACAGCCAGATTCTCTCTGCGGGACATCTGGAATGGGGACACAGGCCTTCTGGTCAGTCACTATTGGCCCCAGATCTAGGACAGCATACAATTAGGGGCTGGCATGGTCATTTTTACTATGTGCTCTGGGAGGCAGGAAAAACTGGAATGTAGAGAAAGATGACTAAAACAGCGTCAGGGAGAAAAAAGTAGAGATGAGAAACCAGGTTGCCACTGGACGAAAAGGGGAGGGGGTGAGAGAATAGCTGTGTACATTCCCAGGGGCCTCTCAGGGCTTTGTTCTGACCCCCATGAGGCCCAGCTGCCTTTCCGGCCCTGGCCCATGTCCAGCCCACTCTCCATTTTAGCTCAGGCAAGCTTGAGCTGTATCTGTTACGTGAAACCCAAGGAGCCTTGGCTAAGCAAGTGGGCTGGCACGGAAAGAGAGGCCAAGCCAGGCATTCTGGTTGCACAGGCATGGTCCACATGGGGATGCCCCTGTGGGGGTGGGGTGGTGCCATCACACTGGTCTGCCAAAATCAGACATGCATACAAGTGATTTTTGCTGATGATAAAACTGAATAGAACAGATTCATAGTTATTCCAAAACAATGTTCTGTCTTAGTCACTTCCTGAAATGCTTTCTTGTGTAGTAGGAAGCAGCTGGCATCGTAGATGGCACACCCAGAATTGTGTCTAACCCTGAATATTTTTAAAGGGGTACATGTACCTACAGCTGTCATTGGTCATGCATGTTGCAGGAGACAAAACAAGGCACAGCTGCATAGGCACTGGTCTCTTCTAAGGAGCTGTAAGTCCCCATGGCTGGGCCACTGGACACTCATCTGTAGCTTTGGCCCTTCCCCAGATTCAGGGTCCCCAGATTCAGGGTCAAACCCTGTCTCTAGCTGAAGGCCTTAAACAGCCCTGTTTTGGTAGTTCAGGATATAATTAGGATATCCTGTAACTTGTCCTGATCAGATGCCCTGGTTCTGGCCTCTCAGCTTTTGCCTTCAACCTGGTATTGAGTCCTTGTTCTAATTCCCTGCTGTAGAGTCTGAGTCCTTGGCTCCCCAGGTTTTAGCTCCTCTTCCATAAACTGACCAGGACCCTGGCCTTTTCAAAATCAGGACTCTTAACTTGTTTACGTCTATTTTCTCCAGGTATCACACCTGAAATGTGGACCAAGCTGGCAGCTCACTAAACTGCCGCTTGTCCTGCCTGACTGAGGCTGCCAGTCTGGGTCTCTCACACTGTTCCTCCCCCATGCCACAGTCCCTACTTTCACCACTGCCAATAATCACATTTGTTCCGTGTATAGGACACCTACATTTTGCTACCTTCTGGATCTTTCTAATTTCAGTTGATTCTAATTGAGTCTCTCTCAAGTATTATGTCACTTGTTACTACTCTCAGGAGCCATGTGGTCCTGCAGGCCTGCCTGCCTGGCAGACTCCTCCACTGATTTCAACTGGGCACCAGTCACAAAGCCTCACACATAGCAGGGGATAGGGAGATGGTGTGGCATGCAAAGACCACAACATGAATATGGGCATCCTGGGCAGACCTGAGTTTATATCCTAGCTCCTCCACTTGCCCCAGTTCCTTAATGCCTGTAGGACTCAAAGGTGTTGAAAGAATTATATGAGGTAATATATCTGTTAAAATTTATTAGTTATTTAATAAAATACCACATTTTTTTCTTTTTGGATGCACAGCACAACGTGTGGGATCTTAGTTTCCCGAGCAGGGACTGAATCCATTTCCCCTGCTGTGGAAGCATGGAGTCTGAACCACTGTACCACCAGGGAAGTCCCTATCAAATTCAGTACTTAATAAAACACACGTCTTTCTTTCTTGAACTTGTATTTTTAACAGTTTATTGAGATTAAATCTACAAATCATTCAACCTACTGATTTAAAGGGTACAATTCAATGGTTTTTAGTATATTCACTGAACTTATATTTCTTAAAATGGAATTAGAGCATAAAGGCTATGAAGATTAATAACAGCTAAAAAGGCTTAGATTTTAATCAGCTATGATTTTTTGTAAATCAAGAGTGTGATGCCATTGTGTTGCCAAAAAATCTTACGTGACATTGAGCTATGCTGATACACATGTCCATTCTTCCTCCTACTTCTCATTCCGACTCTCTGTTTTTTAACTAGAGGAAAGAGAAAAGGAAGCCCCAAATCATCAATATGGATTTTTTTTAGCACTTCTGATGATAATGGAAATATTTATAAAATAAGACTCTGGCATTACCTAATTAGGATATTGTGCTCATCTCTCCCCCACTCTGTGTTAAGGGACTTCATCTTAGTACTTGAAACTGGCCATGGTGGAAACAGCTACAGAAATTAGCAAACATAGCAAATCATCTTCCCCTAACTCCTCCAGCTCATCGACCAGTGCCCACTGCTTTAGCAGCCACACTACCCAATGATGACAGAGCTGGCACTGTTAATAACGACAATAGACCCTCTACTAGATTTCTTGACCATGTGTCTCTATAAGAAATATATTTAGATAATGGTAGTTAACTTCCATATAAGGGCAATCTGGAATTTAAGTAATTTATTGTAATTAGTTTCAGATGAGTAGAATATTTAGGGGGAAATATCTGGGGAAGACTGGGCTCATTCTTAACGGCCTTCTAGGCCACATCTCTTTTTAAGGAAAACCCATAATCACCATGGTCTGTATATTTGAACAGCCTATTCTGCACAGCTACTTATGGAGTGGCCATGTAACAGACTAGGAAGACACATGCAAGATGAAGGCCCCCTGAAAGTGGAACGATACAGCACTCTGTTGGCCAGTGCCTGTCCTGCACAAGTGGCTCCTTGTGCCCCCTATCGGATTTTGAAAGAACAATCTCTCAGCCTCGATTCAAAGGTGAGACTCCAGCAAGTATTTTCTGCAGGTGGAACATATTTGTAATCTCCTTCAAAGCAGAACTATTGTAAAAACTTTGCCCTGTACACATTGTCATGAGGGAAATCGCCATCAGTTGAAGATTCCCATAGTCAACTGATTTTTATTTTTTGGCCATGC
This sequence comes from Bos indicus x Bos taurus, assembly GCF_003369695.1. Lineage (NCBI taxonomy): Eukaryota > Metazoa > Chordata > Mammalia > Artiodactyla > Bovidae > Bos > Bos indicus x Bos taurus. Next base: position 40,724,818 of record NC_040085.1, read on the forward strand.
CATGAGGGTTGTGGAATCTTAGCTCCCTGAACAGGGACCAAACCTGTTCCCCTTCAGTGGAAGCCAAGTCTTAACCACTAGACTACCAGGGAAGTCCTCCAGCTGATTTCTTTATCATCAACAAGCTCTAGGAATTACAGCTGGCATTTATTGAGCATGTGTCGTATACTATGTACTTTAGAAGCACTGTCTCATTTTATCTTCAATTAACCTTATCTAATAGGTATAAATCATCAGGCAGTCTATCAGATCTAGTCCCTGAAAATTATTTCTCACTTCCACTGTATAATCATAAGGGATTTGATTTAGGTCATACCTGAATGGTCTAGTGGATTTCCCTACTTTCTTCAACTTAAGTCTGAATTTGGCAAGAAGGAGTTCATGATCTGAGCCACAGTCAGCTCCCGGTCTTGTTTTTGCTGACTTGTTTTGCTTGTTTTCTCCATCTTTAGCTGCAAAGAATACAATCTGATTTCGGTGTTGACCATCTGGTGATGTCCATGTATAGAGTCTTCTCTGTTATTGGAAGAGGGTGTTTACTATGACCAGTGCGTTCTCTTGGCAAAACTCGATTAGCCTTTGCCCTGCTTCATTCCGTATTCCAAGGCCAAATTTGCCTGTTACTCCAGGTGTTTCTTGACTTCCTACTTTTGCATTCCAGTCCCCTATAATGAAAAGGACATCTTTTTTGGCTGTTAGTTCTAAAAGGTCTTGTAGGTCTTTATAGAACCATTCAACTTCAGCTTCTTCAGTGTTACTGGTTGGGGCATAGACTTGGATTACTGTGATACTGAATGGTTTGCCTTGGAAATGAACAGAGATCATTCTGTTATTTTTGAGATTGCATCCAAGTACTGCATTTCAGACTCTTTTGTTGACCATGATGGCTACTCCATTTCTTCTAAGGGATTCCTGCCCACAGTAGTAGATATAATGGTCATCTGAGTTAAATTCACCCATTCCAGTCCATTTTAGTTTGCTGATTCCTAGAATGTCGACGTTCACTCTTGCCGTCTCCTGTTTGACCACTTCCAATTTGCCTTGATTCATGGACCTAACATTCCAGGTTTCTATGCAAAATTGCTCTTTACAGCATCGGACCTTGCTTCCATCACCAGTCACATCCAAAACTGGGTACTGTTTTTGCTTTGGCTTCATCCTTTCATTTCTTTCGGAGTTATTTCTCCACTGATCTCCAGTAGCATATTGGCCACCTACTGACCTGGGGAGTTACTCTTTCAGTATCCTATCATTTTGCCTTTTCAGACTGTTCATGGGGTTCTCAAAGCAAGAATACTGAAGTGGTTTGCCATTCCCTTCTCCAGTGGACCACATTCTGTCTGATGAACTATGGATGGAGGTTTGTGACATTGTACAGGAGACAGGGATCAAGACCATCCCCATGGAAAAGAAATGCAAAAAAGCAAAATGGCTGTCTGGGGAGGCCTTACAAATAGCTGTGAAAGAAGAGAAGCAAAAAGCAAAGGAGAAAAGGAAAGATATAAGCATCTGAATGCAGAGTTCCAAAGAATAGCAAGAAGAGATAAAGCCTTCCTCAGCGATCAATGCAAAGAAATAGAGGAAAACAACAGAATGGGAAAGACTAGAGATCTCTTCAAGAAAATTAGAGATACCAAGGGAACATTTCATGCAAAGATGAGCTCGATAAAGGACAGAAATGGTATGGACTTAACAGAAGCAGACGATATTAAGAAGAGATGGCAAGAATACACAGAAGAACTGTACAAAAAAGATCCTCACGACCAAGATAATCACGATGGTGTGATCACTCACCTAGAGCCAGACACCATGGAATGTGAAGTCAAGTGGGCCTTAGAAAGCATCACTACCAAAAAAAAAAAAAAGAAAGCATCACTACCAACAAAGCTAGTGGAAGCGATGGAATTCCAGTTGAATTATTTCAAATCCTGAAAGATGATGCTGTGGAAGTGCAGCACTCACTATGCCAGCAAATTTGGAAAACTCAGCAGTGGCCACAGGACTGGAAAAGGTCAGTTTTCATTGCTATCTCAAAGAAAGGCAATGCCAAAGAATGCTCAAACTACCACACAATTACACTCATCTCACACACTAGTAAAGTAATGCTCAAAATTCTTGAAGCAAGGCTTCAACAATACGTGAACCGTGAACTTCCAGATGTTCAAGCTGGTTTTAGAAAAGGCAGAGGAACCAGAGATCAAATTGCCAACATGCGCTGGATCATTGAAAAAGAGAATTCCAGAAAAACATCTATTTCTGTTTTATTGAATATGCCAAAGCCTTTGACTGTGTGGATCACAATCAACTGTGGAAAATTCTGAAAGAAATGGGAATACCAGACCACCTGACCTGCCTCTTAAGAAACCTGTATGCAGGTCAGGAAGCAACAGTTAGAACTGGACATGGAACAACAGACTGGTTCCAAATAGGAAAAGGAGTATGTCAAGGCTGTATATTGTCACCCTGCTTATTTAACTTATATGCAGAAGACATCATGAGAAACGCTGGGCTGGAAGAAGCACAGGCTGGAATCAAGATTGCCGGGAGAAATATCAATAACCTCAGATATGCAGATGACACCACCCTTATGGCAGAAAGTGAAGAGGAACTAAAAAGCCTCTTGATGAAAGTGAAAGTGGAGAGTGAAAAAGTTGGCTTAAAGCTCAACATTCAGAAAACGAAGATCATGGCATCTGGTCCCATCACTTCATGGGAGATAGATGGGGAAACAGTGGAAACAGTGTCAGACTTTATTTTTGGGGGCTCCAAAATTACTGCAGATGGTGATTGCAGCCATGAAATTAAAGGATGCTTACTCCTTGGAAGAAAAGTTATGACCAACGTAGATAGCATATTCAAAAGCAGAGATATTACTTTGCCAACAAAGATCCATCTAGTCAAATCTATGGTTTTTCCAGTGGTCATGTATGGATGTGAGAGTTGGACTGTGAAGAAGGCTGAGTGCCAAAGAATTGATGCTTTTGAACTGTAGTGTTGGAGAAGACTCTTGAGAGTCCCTTGGACTGCAAGGAGATCCAACCAGTCCATTCTAAAGGAGATTGGTCCTGGGTGTTCTTTGGAAGGAATGATGCTAAAGCTGAAACTCCAGTACTTTGGCCACCTGATGTGAAGAGTTGACTCACTGGAAAAGACTCTGATGCTGGGAGGGATTGGGGGCAGGAGGAGAAGGGAACGACAGAGGATGAGATGGCTGGATGGCATCACCGACTCGATGGATGTGAGTCTGAGTGAACTCCGGGAGTTGGTGATGGACAGGGAGGCCTGGCGTGCTGTGATTCATGGGGTTGCAAAGAGTCAAACATGACTGAGCAACTGAACTGAATAGGTATAAATATTTTCATTTTACAGATGAGGAAACAACTTTAAGTGTTTAGGCAGCTATTAGAGTTAAAATGTTTCTGTGCTCCTAGGAAACAGGGTTTACATTGCCTACTGCTTTGTATATAGCAGACATTCCATAAATAATTCAATCAGTTTTTTAATGTGAATAAATAGAGCACCATTCTTCCTAATACTTTGAGCCCTTTGACCTATTAGTATTTCAAGCAGCTTTTATCTAATGGAAAATCAGAATGATTTCCATTTATTTTGCTTCTACACATATTCCAGGGGCAGATCTCACTCTAATATCTCATTAACCCTACACTGACACAAATATTTTCTCAATTTTAGAAACAAGTTAATGAAGGCTTAGCTGGAATTCATATTTGACATTTTTATCACATAAAGTCAAGGCAGAGGAAAGACCAAAGGCATGCTTTAAGAAGAACCTAGTTCTGGGATTTCCCACATGGTCCAGTGGCTAGCACTCTGAGCTCCCAATGCAGGGGGCATAGGTTCAATCCCTGGTCAGGGAACTAGATCCTACATGCAGCAACCAAGAGTTCACATGCTGCAACTAAAGATTCTGCATGTTGCAACTAAGACCAGGTGCAGCCAAATAAATAAAATACTTTTTCAAAAAAGAAGAAGAATCTAGCTCCTACTGTATAGCCACAGGGAGCTATGTTTAATATTCTGTGATAAACCATAATAGAAAAAATATAAAAAATAATGGATATATATGTATAATTGAATCATTATGCCATAGAGTAAAAATTAACAACATAAATCAAGTGTACTTCAATAAAATAAACTTTTTTAAGATGAGCTTGAACTTAAAAGAAATTTTAATAAGAACCTAGTAAAGTTATGACTAGAAAAAAAGGGCTGAAGATAAACTAGGAGGGAAACTGTCCTCAAAGAACGACCACAGGTCAGTTCTGTTGAGTATGTCACTCAGTGGATAGAGTTCTGTGCTTACTAAGCACTATACTAGGCGTCAGGGAGATGACACCAAATACTCATTTTGAGACACCTATGAGCTTTTAGGGAACAGAAAACAAAGACACATAGACATAAGGAAAATGAATTCACAGTATGAGAGTGTAAAAAGAAAAAGCACGCGGGATAGCAGTGGTTATTGAGAAATGGCTAATGTAGGCAATAAGTTCAGAAAAGGGAAAGATTATATTTGTATACATTTATGCTGACCTCAGTACCTTCACAAAACCTCTTTACTATGAGTTGTAGGAAGACAATGAAGTTTGAGAGAGCATCTGGCTTCCAAGGAGCTCCCTTTCTTCCCTGAGAAGATCAAAGACCTAATCATCAAGATAAGATAAGACCCATAAGATAGTGCTGAGACTCATAAGATAAGACCCAAGATAAGATAAGACCCATAAGATAGTGCTGAGACAACTCCTCTTGCTACTGAGCCTGGGTATTATGAATTATTAGCTAATGATGTTTCTCTCTCTGTATTTTTCCCTCTTTCTGCCTTTAAGCAAGAGTAGCCTGGAGTCCTTTTGGGGCTTTGCTTTTGACATTTTGAAGCCCTTCAGAGAACTTAAAGCTGCTGCTGCTGCTAAGTCACTTCAGTTGTGTCCGACTCTGTGCGACCCCATAGACAGCAGTGGTTCTCAACCCTGGCTCCTCTTGGAATCACCTGGGGAATTTTTAAGACTGCCACCTGGGTCCCACACCCAATACTCTAATTGAATTGACCTAAGGTGCTCCTTTGGTGATTCTAATGTGCAATCAAGTTTGAGTATTTAAAGGGTTCCTAGACATGATAAGCAGAGAAGGCAATGGCACCCCACTCCAGTACTCTTGCCTGGAAAATCCTATGGGCAGAGGAGCCTGGTAGGCTGCAGTCCATGGGGTCGCTAAGAGTCGGACATGACTGAGCGACTTCACTTTCACTTTTCACTTTCATGCATTGGAGAAGGAAATGGCAACCCACTCCAGTGTTCTTGCCTGGAGAATCCCAGGGACGGGGAAGCCTGGTGGGTTGCCATCTATGGGGTCGCACAGAGTCGGACACGACTGAAGTGACTTAGCAGTAGCAGTAGACATGATAAGAGAGAGTGAGACTTGCTAGAATGAACAGAAGTATCTTGGAGAAACAGAGGAGGTGGGGAGCTTCCCTGCTCCAATCTAGAGAAATAAGCTTGATTCGCTATTCTGGAGTAGTAGGAATCTGGCTTCCCCACAGCCCTACAGGAAAGGTAGAAAGACTCCCCTCACCCTGGGATACACACACAAATCACCATGGGATCTTGTTAAAAGGTAGATTCTGACTCAGTAGGTCTGAATGGGACCTGAGAGTCTGCATTTCCAAAAAGTTCCTAGGTGACCCCAATGCTGCTGGTCCACAAAGTGGCAGAGATCTGCATGGCCATGACTCTAGGCCATCTCCCTTAAGATTCCCACATCCATCTCAAACATGGAACAGGAGGAGTCACAATCTGTCAGACCTAAAGGGTTCCACAGACAGGGACAGTGGACAGCTGTGCAGTGACCTGTTTAGACTTATGACTGAGAACCAGATGGTCCCCATCTGCAAAGCTTTCTACACTAAAAGGGGAGCATATCCCGGCAGGGGATCCTGGCAGATCACAGATGACTCACTCAAAAGGGGTCTAGAAATCAGAGGGCAAGAGAAGTCAACTGATACAGCCCAAAGTCAGCCTCCTGGGCACAGAGCAGGGTGAGGGATGGAGAGCAGACCCAGATAACAACATATCTGTATGTTACAGATAACCTGGCACAATCCCCAAGAATGAGGTGAAATGTTCTGCCAGGCCAGCTATCTCAGTCTGTGTGACTGCTGTAACAAAATACTGGGACTTCCCTGGTGGCCCAGTGGTTAAGACTCCATGCTTCCACTGCAGGGGGCACAGGTTTGATCCCTAGTCAGGAAACTAAGATCCTACATGACACAGGGTGCCAAAAAAAAGAAAGAAACAAAGAAAAGAATGAGGTGAAATGTTCTGCTAGGCCTGCTATCTTAGTCTGTTTGGGTGGCTATAACAAACTATTAATCCTCTAGACTGGCTAGCTTAAACACATTTATTTCTTCTAGTTCTGGAGGCTGGAAAGTCCAAGATCAAGGCATCAACAGATTTAGTGTCTAGCAAGAGCCTGCTTCTCAGTTTACAGATGGCATTCTTCTCACTGCGTCCTTGCTCGGTAGAAGTGGTGAGGGAGCTCTCTGGGGCGTCTTTTTTAGTGGTACTAATTCTGTAATGGACCAGGGCCCTTTGGGGCCTTCCTGGAACAGACATCTCCCTCTGTATCCTCGGCCTGCTTGCCTCTTGTTTGTAGAAAACCTGTAGTCTCCAGGCCTCCCCTGAGTCACAAAAGCCTGGCTCAAGAATTAACTATTGAAAGGATGTGAATATGTAGTGACAAAAATAGCAGTTGGGCCAGGAGAATTGCTAAGAATTTAAATAGTAAATCAGCCATACAGCAGTCACAGAATTTTTAGTCCCTCCCTGAAGTACCTGGATAACTGTCTGATACACATTTCCTGCATTGTTTTACAGAAACTAAAACCCCCCACAAAAGGGAAGAAGTTAACTACCTGCTGACCATGAGGACTTAGCCCCCAAAGCCTGAGGATTGATAATGTTGACCTCTGTTGACAACAGCCTGTTACCTCACCAGCAACCACAATCCTTTGATTCACATACCCTGTCACTCCCCGCCCTCACCTTTAAAAATACTTCCCTGAAACCCATCGGGGAGTTCAGGTCTTTTGAGCAGGAGCCGCCTGTTCTCCTTCCTAGGCTGCACAGTAAACCTTTCTCTGTTCCCAACTCCAGCTTTTCAAGTTTGTTTGGCCTCGTTGTGTTGGGCACACGATCTTAGGTTTGACAATTCCAACATGAGGGCTCCATCCTAATGACTTAATCACTTCCCAAAGGCCCCACCCTCCAATACCATCACATTAGGGATTAGGATTCAACATATGAATTTTATGGGGACATAAACATGATGGCTCCGACGATAAAGAATCCGCCTGCAATGCAGGAGAGCCAGGTTTGATCCCTGGGTTGGGAAGATCCCCTGGAGAGGGAAATGGCCCCCTACTTCAGTATTCTTGCCTGGAGAATTCCATGGACAGAGGAACCTGGCAGGCTATTTATTGTCCCTGGGGTAGCAGAGTCGGACACAACTGAGCAACTAATACTCACTTTCACACTATAGTGCTAGCCCTATGGGGGTGCCGCCTCAGTCAGAAATTAAATTGGTAGGAAAATTAAAGAAAATGATGTCAGAGCTTACATCTGAGACTCTTACCCCTTAGAGCTGGGAGCTTACCTGAAGTGTCAAACATCCTCATGAGTGGCAGATGGACTGCAACCCCAACAGCAGAGCTTTAGGGACAGTGCTTATGTCTCTGTTGGAGAACTGATGTGCAGAAAAGAGGTGGGTTTCAGAAGTCACTGCTGCTTTCAAGAATGTGTTGAGAATGAGCCACACGTGCTTTGCAACCTGCCCACAGGTGGACAAAAGAAAGAAGAGAAAAATAACGCTGTCTTGGTTAAAGTTTGATGACAATATGGATTTCCCTAAGCTTCTCCGAAAAATACTTAGAGGCAGTGGTAACAAAAGTTTACATTAGGGCCCCACCTCACACCCTGAATTTCTTAAAGCTGAGACTAAACTAAACCTCTTATTGTCTTTGTGGGAAAAGAAGAGTATAAGCCTGAGGAACTCCAGCCCAGGTGAAAGTGGGGAACCAATCTGTTTAGAACCGATTTTGGCCGGCTTGAAATTTAGCCTCAGTGGGTTGATTTGGTTTAAGGTGAACACCTGTGGGTTCTCCCAGCCTTTGAAGTTTGGAAAGAAGGAAGGGGCTGGAAGTAGCCTCACACTTCTAAGGTGAAGGGGGCTGGATGCTGAATGGAGGGTTCAGCAGCACCTTCTCAGACCTCACTAGAGAGAACAGCTGGAAAGTTCTCAGGCAGCATGCAGAATTTCAGCTGGCACTTCAGAGTCCTTTGGGAAGCCAGGCAGGAGTTCCTTGAGCAGGATCCTTGAGTAGGCTGCCAAGGCCAAGGGATCCTGCACCTTGCACCTGCCTACATGTCTCTTTATCTGTCATCAGTGCAAGGGCCTGGGGACATGTTAGGAGAAACTGAGCTTTGGACAAGCAGGCAGAGTCCAGATCTCCTTGACCTTGAGTTTTATTTCTCACACTGTTACAGTGTCTCAGAAGTGAAAGGGTTTTGACACTGTACTGGGCATCGGTTAAGAAGCTGAAACAATAACTAGGCCTGCTCATTAGACATTGTTCTGAGACCCACTACACACCAAGTGCCAAAAGGAATTCCAGGTTAGGGAGTTCCCCAGTGGTCTAGTGGTGAGGATTCCAGGCTTTCACTGCTGTGCTCCGTGTTCAACTCCTGACCAGGGGTTAACTGCGATTCTGCAAGCTGTGTGATGCAGCCACACACACCACCCCCCCCTTGCAAATTCCCAGGTTAATTAAAAACTTATAGATAAATGCTACAACAAAAGAATTAAAACTTAGGCAAATATTTAGCTGATTCTAAGGAAGGCTTAGGGGAGAGTCCTTTTCCAGCTCCTAGAGGTACCTACAATCCTCCACTCACCACCCTCTTACTCCATCTTCAAAGCCAACAACATGGCATCTCCCAGACTCTTCTTTCAGCACCACACCTCTCTCTGTCTTTCTCCTCCACGTTTAAGGGCCCTTGTTATGACACTAGGTCTACCCAGATAACCCAGGATAATTTTCCTAGCTTAAAGCCAGATAATTAGCAAACTTAATTCCACTTGCCATATAAACACAGGTCCTGGGGATTAAGAAGTCTTTGGGGCCATGATTCTTGCATACACAATTGTATTATTCCATACACGAATCTGTCTGAAACTATTTAACATTAATATTTTAAATATTAAGCATTTAAAAACCAGCCCTAATGTCTACCTTAGTCTATGGATGACATAAGATATATATTCACAGGATGAATGCTCTGCGCCTATTGAAAGTCATAATGTAGGAGAATATATAGTAACATGGAGTGACGTTCACTACACAGTAAGTTGTGTGTATGGGGATTCGTCTATAAAAGAACATGCACAAGATGATACCAATTATGTAAAACCAAATCCCAAAACAAACCTATATGCAAGTGAAAAATAAATGGGAGGATATAGGTCAAAATATTAACAATATTTATCTCTGGATGGTGATTTTAAATTTCTTTTGCTTTTCTCCATTTTCCAAAATAGACATTACATATGCATCATGTTTTCGAAGAGAAATAAAAGCTGATCGAGAACGTCTACCTAGGACAATTTTCTGATCAAGTATTTTTTAGCTTTTGACAACACTCGCTCAATCTACAGGATGGTGCTCTTCATCAAAAATATTTCAAGTCTGGCCATCGGTGACACTCACTGTTTTTTCAAGTCCGAGCTGTCCACTCTGGAAAATGTGACCCACGGAGGATAGGAAGGAGCCACACAATGAACTAAGCAGCAAATAGGTGCTTCTTAAAAACCTTTTCAAGGCCAAGCAAACCCAAAGCACAGCCACACCCCGCGAAGAATTTAATAACCAGTAATTTGGAACCGGATGCACAAGTAAAGGAGCCTCTTTCATAACCTCGCTGGCACGTGTTAATAGTGTTAATTAGTAATACTGTTTTTAATACATAAAAGAACATAGGCATCGCCCGTGTGCCTGCCAGCTGAGTGGCGGAGAGCGGAGAGTGTCTTGCCGGCGGGACCGCTGACAGGACCCAGCGTGCCCACCCTGGTCCGCTCCCGAAGCCTGAGGCGGCTTCCCAGACGAGAGTGAGCCGTCTGAGCTCGACCCTAAGCACCACTGGGCCCAGAGCAGAGACCTGAGGCCGGGGGCCCTAGCCCGGGAGCGCGTTAGAATCCTGGGCTTTGCGGTGTCGGATGGGCGCGCGCCTCAGCACCTCCCCTCTCCCGGAACTCGCGGATCCCGGCCGGAGCCAGCCCCTACCACCGAGAGGTGCGCCTAGAGGGACGAGCCCGCCGCTTCGCTCCTCCCAGCCTCCAGTATCCCGGAAGTTGACGCCGCGCGCTTCGTCGCGTGCTGCTCGCTGGGGTTGTCGCCTTAGAGATCTGCACGGGCTGGGCTTGCGAAAGGATCAACATGCCTGTGAGTTGTTTACTTTCGGGCTTCGCGTTTGTGTCGGCCTTCTCTGTCGCCCGAGGGGCCCCGAGGACAGGCTAAATTCATGGCTCCGCTGGGCCCCGGGGCTCCCTGCAGAACGCCGCTCGGCGCCTCGGATGGCGCGGCTCTTTCGCGCGTGGCGGACTTGTTGGGACTTGCCCGAGCGGCGCGGCGAGCCGGGCCCTGCCAGGGCGTGGAACTGGAAGCCCGGCGCCGCCCTGGGCTGCGGTCTGGAGTTGCTGGTTGGCAGGGAACTGCTCCCTGCGTACCTTACTCAGCCCTCCTGGGTTTCGGTGGGCATCCGCGAGGCTATGATCGTTTACGTCTTCTTGCTTTCCTTTCTTTTTGTGGTTCTTGCCCCCCTCTGCTTCCTCTCGGAAGCGATTTTCTGCTTGTTTCCTTTTTAAAAACTGTCTTCGAAGTTGCCATACAAATTAACTCTATCAGGGACAGTCAAGCGTCAGCCACTTAAGAGTTCTTGTCAGATCAGATGTTGAACCCAGGGGGCAGAAATCACCTCGCTGTTGACATTCTCCGGGTCTACCTCAGCAATTTCTTGTCTCAGCGGGTCCACCAGGGTCAGGATCATTAGCACCACAGTTTTATTTTCTCTGGCGACTGTTATTAGTTACGAACAACGGAGTTAACCTTACCATCTGTTTCCGGATCGTTGTAAAGCCCCTTAACTGGGACTTAGAGAACTCAAGCATTATAAACAGTGTTGATGAAAGTTAACAGGCTTAGAAAACAAAAACTAAAGTGTTGTCTGTGCTGAGTATGACTGTTATTCCTATTTTTGCATGTATATTTTACATATGTTAAATCTGTCAGAGTTGTGGTATCATTCTAGTACTCATACTGTTGTTTGGTTTTTTTGTTTGTTTGTTTGTTTTAATTCAGTTAGCTAGAGATTTACTGCATCCTTCCTTGGACGAGGAAAAGAAAAAACATAAAAAGAAACGGCTGGTTCAAAGTCCAAATTCTTACTTCATGGATGTAAAATGTCCAGGTGAAATTTCAAACTTTAATTCCTTTCCTAAGGAAAATTTCTCTAAAGGACTACTTACAGAATTTCTGTAAGGACTGCTAATAATCTGTTGTGTACATTTAGATATTAGGACCCTCTGTTGGAGTAGAAGTGGGATTAAAGAATTGGAATGTCCTAGGGTTATTTGCATAATAAACCACTTCAGAAACATTTGGGTAGGGGGTTGTGAAGATGGGATTTCCACAAGGGACATGGCATTGAACTTATTAAGTCTTTAAGATGCTCAGATGGTAAGTTTTCTTTTTCATGGTTCAATGAAAAGTATATTGATTCTTCATTGTAAAGCTGTGGGATCCAGTATGGTGGCCATTAGGCACATGTAGCTAGTGAGCACTTGACATGTGGCTAGTCAGAATGGAAAAATTCTTTTTCATTCTTTTTTTTCTTGAGGTATAACTGACATAAAAGTAGTTTATGATGTCATGATTCCATATTTGTATATACTGGGAAATGATCACAATAAGTCTAATTAATACCCATCACCATACATAGTTACAGTTTTTTTTCTTGTGATAACTTTTCAGATATATTCTCTTAGTAGTAACTTTCAAATATTCAGTATGGTATTATTAACTGTAGTCACTACAGTAATTTGCTGTATCTTTAAAGTGTGAAATACACACCAGATTTTGAAGATATAGGGAAAAAAAGGCTTTGATTACACGTTGCAATGATATAATTTTGGAAATACAGACTTCCATAGATTATATTATTAATTTCATCTTAAAAAAAAAGAAACACTTATTTTTAATGTGGCTACTAGAAAAGTTTGTTACGGATGTGGTTGAACAGAACTGAAGTTCCTAATCTTTTACAAAGTCTCTACTAGAAGTACACTGAACAGGTGCTGTGTTTTCTTCTGCTTTTCACTTCTAACACTGCCCCTTTTTAGGTTGCTACAAGATTACCACGGTCTTCAGCCATGCTCAGACAGTAGTGCTTTGCGTAGGCTGTTCAACAGTGCTGTGCCAGCCAACAGGAGGAAAGGCCAGACTCACAGAAGGTAAATCATTTGGCATTTTCTAACCCAGGGATGAGATTTTATGATTTTAGAGTCTTTTTACAAAAATCAGTTTAAAAGAAATCATAGATTCGTAATTACCAAAATAATTTTTATCTTTCATTGTGTGCTCTTTTTAGTAAAGAGTACCCTTTTAAATTAGATAAGTTTGTACTCTTGACCTTGCAAAGAATTCCATAATCTGTTATTGGTCTTAGTTTAGAACATCTAATTTTGTTGTATTATATTTAGTCAATTTGCTTAACTTGGAATATTAGACATAATCAGAATGCAGTAAACGAATAAATACATGTAAATATTTTGTTTCCTATGTATTTGGTACATATAATTTAAGATAGTTTTTATCAATGCTAGCTAAGCAACAGATAACTATATTTAACATGTTAGAGGTTTGATTTCTATGAGCAACTCATGATTAAGACAGTCTCATTTTTAATTCTTTCACTTTTGTGCAGTGAGAAGAAATAATACATATGTATATAATTTTCCATAGTAGTACTTAGGGATTTACAATTCAATAATGATATTTAAAATTGGCTTGTGATATTTTTGGTAACATGGTAAATTCCATGTTATTCTCACTGGAAGAGTTATAAGTGAATTGGTAACAAATCCAAGATCTAGTTAGTATGACCTGGTGAGATCTAACTTTGAAGTCAGCACAATATTTAAGTGCAGTATTCTGCTTAAAAATGTACTTGCAAGATTGCCAAAACCTGCATATCATGCCATGATCTTAGAATTTGTGTCCACATGCTGACAGATGATTAAAAGGGTGCATATGTACTAGAGTTTTCCTAAAAGATCTGAGATGAACTCTAACGAAATTTATTTTATGGAGAAAAGAATTTAGAATAGTTCTTAAAAATTAAGTTTGCATCTTCTGACAGCTTGCATTAAAGTTTTAACTCATGGTCTTAAATGAATTTCATTATAACATTTGAGAGGACTTAATGATTATTTAATCTAAAATTTCTAAAAGCTAAGTTTTTATGTAAAAAGTACTTTTTATCCTTACAACTCTATACCAGAGATAGAACAGACTTGTGTTTAATATGCTTTTGTGATTCTTTTGCAGGCTGTTCATTTAGAAGGAAGCAACACTAATGATCCACACAACTTCTTGAATTTGTGTTCTATCGCAGAAAGCCTTATCAGTTCAGTAATTCCAGTTAATCTACCAAGATAATGTAATTACATTTAATTTTGTAAGGTATACAGCAACACTCTCCTATTTTGGTGTCAGTTTTTCAATAAAGTTTTGATTATGGGCAAATTACTTCTTTGCTTTTTTTAAAAGTATGTGTGAATATGCTCTACATTTATATATACTGTGTATGTGAGTTTGGTTTAAACATTTTTAAAAGCATATTCTGATTAGTTTGTGTCTCACTTCAGGAATAGAAACTCAATATTTATTTTATGTCATTTTTCAAATTACTCTGAAGGGGTTGTGCTGTGCTGTGCTTAGTTGCTCAGTCTTGTCCAACTCTTTTTCACCCCATGGACTGTAGCCCACCAGGCTCCTCTGTCCATGGCAATTCTCCAGGCAAGAATACTAGAGTGGTTTGCCATGCCCTCCTCCAGGGGATTTTCCCAATCCAGGGATGAAACCCAGGTCTCTGGCATTGCAGGCAGATTCTTTACCATCTGAGCCACCAGGGAAGCTTACAAATGGAAAGTTCATTATTTATTAATTCTAAATGTAGTTTGGTTTTGTAACTATGGAAACGTATAGAAGTACATATTTAATGCAGTAACAATCACAGTGTAATGCCTTGGATTTATGTGCCCATAACATACTGCATAATTTAGTACAGTAACTGTACCTGGCATCTGAGTTATACTTAATAGAAAGCTCTTCAGGGGCAGAAAATTTGAGAGGAGGAATCAAGAGTATTGTGATTTTTCCAGGATGTCCTGGCAGGGAGCAGTAGATGGTACTACGTTCTCTGGTCCAGACAAGTGAGCACTGATGACTGCAAAACATGTTAAGTGGCTCTGTAATCTCATTGTCATTCTTATGGTTTATAAAGTGACCCTTGGGACTTAGGAAGTAGAGTATATCTCTCCCTTTGTAGCCCTTATATGACTGCCCGTTAGACTGGGAAGATAACTGTTTCTGTTTACCCGTTATCTTTAAGCCAGGCACTTAAGACAGGCATTTTCTACCAAGAGGTGTTCCTGTATATACACCCCTAATCCGAGAGACTGATCCATTAACAATACTGATTGTTATATCAGAGGAATGTTGCATGAGAACTGAAGAACTGTGGAAAGTTTGGGGTGTATTGTATGAGAAACAGATAACTCAAGGCTTCTCAAACTTTCTTGGTATATAGCCTTTTTAGTTTCAGTAATTTTTTTCATGGAGTTCCCTGGCCAAAAGAAATAGCTAATGGTTAAATTTATTAAGTAGTTAAATTATAGCAGCTTTAGTACTAAAGTAAAAAAAACTACATGTAAATTAGAACCAAAGTGATACTTTTTGCTTCATTCTTAAATGACCTGCTAATGAAATGAGTGTGCCTTTCTGGGTACTGAATATCTTTCAAAATTTGGATCACATTGGACACTGCCATTTTCATTTTTTCCACATTGATTTTTGCATAGTATTAGATTCTTATCACAGCAATGACCCAAAACCCAGCTTCACAAAGATGTATCACCAAAGGAAATGTGCTATCTAAATGTAACATAATTACCTGGAACTCGAAGTTTGTGTGGTCTCCAAAAGATGTCAGGTGTCAGTGTTTGCTCCAAGGCACCTCAGCGTGCACAGTTTAGGAACTTTGGCAAAACCTGTGATAAACAGGGAGGAAATTCTTGCAAATTTTCTTGGAAATAGCATCAAAAGAAAGTATGGTACTTTAAAGAACCTAAGAGTTAATTTAAAGAGATATTTGGCTCTGGGATTTGAATGGTATATTAAGTTTTATTCCATTATTAAACAGTATGACTTGATTTGAAAAATGCTCAGAAGAGAACATTCAGACTTTTCCAAACTTAAATAATATGTTTTCCAAACATTATTATTTACTGAGTGTTTTTCTTTAATATTATCATTTATATTGTCCTCATTTTTTTTTGGGCCTTGCCACAGGGCATGTGGAACCTTAGTTTCCCTGACCAGGGATGGAATGCCATGCCACCTGCAGTGGAAGTGCAGAGTCTTAACCACTGTCTTCATTTTTTAATGTAAGGAAAGTCTAACCTATCCATAAATTAGAAAAAAAATTAAATAAAAATAACTAAAAATTAAATTCTTGGCTTCTGATCTGATCAGATAACAAATGGTTTCTTATCTGGTTGCCTCTGTAAATCATCTGATACAGTTTAATTTTTCAGATATAATGTATACCATAAAACTCAACACTTTACAATATAAATTTCAGTGGTTTTTATTATATTCACAATGTTGTTCAACCACTGCCAATATCTAATAATTTCAGGCAATTTTCATTATGAGAAAAAGAAACTCCATACTCACTAGCATTCACTCCCCATTGCTTCCTCCTCCCAGATCCTGGCAACCACTAATACATTTTCTATCTCCTTGGATTTGCCTGTCTGGACATTTTATATAAATGGAATTATATAAAACATGGCCTATTATGTCAGGCTTTCATTAACGTAAATACATATCATGGCCATTCATGCATGTACTTCATTCCCTTTTTAACTGAATAATAATATGTAGAATATACATTTTGTTTACCCATTAATCAGTAATGGACATTTATGTTTTTTTCACTTTTTGGCTATGAATAATGCTGCTATGAATTTATGTGTACAAATTTTTGTGTAGCGATATTTTAAATTCTCTCAGACGTATATACCTAGAAGTAGAATTGCTAGATCAGATGGTAATTGTTTAGCTTTTTGAGGAATTGCCTGTTTTCCAAAGTGCCTGCACCATTTTATTCCTACTAGCAACAAAGCACAAAGGTTCCAGTTTCTCTACATCCTTGTCTGTTTTTGTTTGTTTTTTAATTATAGCCATCTCAGTGTTTGTGAAGAGTTACCTCATTAGGGTTTTAATGTGCATTTCCTTTATGACTAATGATGTTGACTATATTTAAATGTCCTTATTGGCTATTTGTATATCTTCTTTGGAAAAATGTCTATTCAGATCCTTTGTCCATTGTTAACTGGGCTGCCTTTTTATTTTTGAGTTGTAAGAGTTCTTACATATTTTAGATACAAATCCCTTATATATGTGGTTTGCAAATACTTTCTCCCATTCTGTAGCTTGTCTCTTCATCTTTTGTCCTTAGAAACACAAACATTTTTAATTTATATGAAGTCTAATTTATCTAAATTTTTTTGTTCTTGTGCTTTTGGTGCTATATCTAAGAAATTATTCCCTATTCCTAGGTCACAGAGATTCATGCCTGTTTTCTTCTAAGAGATTTATAGTCTTCATTCTTACATTTAGGTTTGATCTGCTTTGAATGAATTCTGCATATGGGAAAGGGAAGCAGGGATCCAACTTCATTCTCTAATTCTTTTTAATGACTGCACAACAGTCCATGGTGTGGAAGTACCATAATTTATTCATCATTATCCTATTGGTGGGCAATTTGTTTCTAGTTTTTTCCCACTATAATCAATGCCATAAATATATTTAAGTATTCCTTAATAATAGAGCTTTTATTTCTGTGGGTTAGATTTACAGGAGTAAGACTGCTGGTTAGAAAGATAAATATATTTTTAATCAAGTGATGCCAGACTTCTTTCTATCAGCGATATATGACAGTATTTTCCCCCTTCTCCATCTTCCATAAATAAATGGAACCCCCCCCTTTTTTTTTTTTTGCCACTTTGGTGATTGTAAGGTTATTTATCATTGTTACTCTAATTTGTGGGCTTCCCTGGTAGCTCAGAGATGGTAGAGAATATGCTTGCAATGCAGGAGAGCTGGGTTCAATCCCTGGGTTGAGAAGATTGCCTGGAGAAGGGAATGGCAACCCACTCCAGTATTCTTGCTTGGAGAATTCCATGGACAAAGGAGCCTGGAAGTCTACAGTCTATGGGTTGCAAAAAGTCAGACACGACTGAGTGACTAACATACTCTATAATTTGGATATCTAGATGAGTTTAGAAGTGGAAAGAAGCCAGAATAAGCTACTATCTTCCTAGGGTTCATTTTCTCTCTCTCTCTTTTTTTTTAACAACAATAACAAATTCTTCATATTAGAATTTTGGTTTAAAATAGTAGGAATATAGTTTCCTACTGATGCTATAACAAACTACAACAAACTTGGTGGCTTAAAAAAAAAAAAAACACATGAATTTATTATCCTACAGTTTTGGAGATGAGAAGTCCACAGTGGATCTCTTGAACCTAAGATCAAGGTGTATGTTTCTTCTGGAGGCTCTAAAGGGAGAATGTTTCCTGGTCTTTTCCAGTTTCTAGAGGCTACCTGTATTTCTTGGTTCCTGGCCCCAGATTACTCCATCCTTTACTTCTATCATCACATCTCTGACTCTAACCTCCCACCTTCCTCTTATAAAGACCTTTGTGATTACACTGCATTCACTTGGATAATCCAGGATAATCTACCTATTTCAAGATCCTTGATGTAATTACACCTGCAAAATTTCTTTTGCTATGTAAGGTAACATTCACATATTCTGGAGATAAGGATGTGGACATTTTAGGGGGCCATTATTCTACCTGTCATAGAATACAAAGTTGAAGAATTCTATCCAGATTTGAAAATTGAGATTCTGTCTATAGTAATAATAATAAAAACTCCCTGCAAAAAAAAAGTCCAGCACCAGATGACTTCACTGAGGAATTCTACCAAACATAAAAAGAACTTAAACCAATCCTTCTCAAACTCTTCCAAAGGATTTAAGAGGAGGGAACATTCCTAAAATCATTCTGTGAAGCCACTACCACGCTGATACCAAAATCAGAATAAAGACAATACCAAAAAAGAAGAACATAGGTCAATAATGTTGATTAATATAGATACAAAAATTCTCAACAAAATATTAGTAAATCGAATCTAACAACACATAAAAAAGATCATAAACCATGACCAAGTTGGATTCATCCTAGGGTCACAAAGATGGTTCAACATACACAACCAATATGATAAACCATATCAACAAAGAAAAGACAAAAACTATATCTCAATAGATGCAGAAAAAGCATCTGATAAGATTCAAAATCCACTTATGATTAAAAACTTACTAAAGTAGGTAAAGAGGGAACATATCGCAACATAATAAAAGCTATTTATGATGAACCCACAGCCAACATAATACTCAATGGTGAAACACTGAAAGTCCTCCCACTAAAGTCTGGAATAAGATAAGGATGCCCACTCTTACCACTTGTATTAACATAATATTGGAAGTCCAAGCCATAGCAATCAGACAAAAAAAATAAAATGTATCAAGTTGGAAGAGATATAATATGCAGATGACATAATACTATATATAGAAAACCCTAGAGATGCCACACAAAAACTATTAGAACTGATAAATGAGGCCATCAAGGTATACCAAGATACAAGATTAATATACAGAAGTCTATTGCATTTCTTTACATGAACAGTGAAATATTAGGGAAAGCTTAAAAAAAATCACCTTTAAAAATGTAGGAATAATCGTGACCAAGGAGATGAAAGACGTATATGCTGAGAACTATATAACAAATTGATAAATAAAACTGAAAATGATTTAAAGAAATGGAAAGAAACCCTATACTTTTGAATTGGAAGAACTAGTATTGTTAAAATGGCAGATTTAATGCAATCCCTATAAAATAACCAATGACATTTTACACAGAACTAGAAGAAAAAATCCTAAAATTTATATGGAACCATAAAAGAGAATTGCCAAAGCAATCCCTGAGGGAAAGAACAAAGTTGAAGGTATACTGCTCCCATCCTTTAGATAATACTACAAAACTACAATAATCAAAGCAGCATGGTATTGGGACCAAAATAGACATGCATCAATGTAACAGAATAAGGCACTCAGAAATAAACCCACACCAATGGCCAATTAATCTTTGACAAAAGGGGCAAAAATATATGATGGAGAAACGACAGTTTCTTCAGCAAGTGGTGTTGTGAAAGCTGGACAACTGCATGTGAATCAATGAAGCTGGAACACACAAAAATAAACTCAAAATAGCCTAAAGACTAGGAATTCCCCTGTGGCCCAGTGGTTAAGACTCTCTTTAGAGTCTCTCTCTTGATAAGAGAACAACATAGGAAAAATTCTCGACTTGAATTTTTCTTAGGGAAGCAGGTTGGTTTTGATTATTCTACAGGAACATAATATTGGAGCTGCCACTGCCATCTGCACCCAGAGCTCAGGAGACACCAGTTTCAGCCCTGCTCACTGTTTTGTGGTTGTGTTCTTCAGTCCATGAGTATCTTTCTCATTTTCTCATTTCACATTTTATATATAATGCTATGTATATAAGAGAGGTGGTGTTTAAAAGTATGACTCTACTGTGCCATTTTTGTCTTTAATTTGCATAATAACAGAAGTTGTGAATATTCTTTATTTGAAGCCAGATTTACTATTTAAAATCCCAATATATTTTTATTCAATTTATATGACAATTTTTTTTTTTACTAAATATTTCACCTATAAAGTTGGATGCTACCGAATGTCCTTTTATTGGGCCTGTAAATTTTTAGAGTTTTCTTTTTTAACGGGAAGACAAGATAATTTTAGAACAGCCTTTTGAGTTAGATAAGCCTGGATTTGATATGAGTTCTAATGGTTAATGGTTATGTGACTTTGGGCAAAATGACTATAATACTTTCTACTTAATGGGGTTGTTTTGAAGATAAAATGAGTTAATAAAGTTCTTAGCACAATGCCTGACACATAGTGAGTGCTCTGCTAATAGTATTCTTTTAAATAAAAAAGGATCCTGTCGATTCAAAATCAAGAACTTTCAAGTTCTATTTTTTTCTTTCAAATTATTTACCCACCTCATTACCACACTTGAGCACAGTTGTGCTAACTACTGCTGCAAACCAAGCCACCCCAAAATTTAGTGGCTTAAAATGATGATGACATTCTTTTTCATGATTCTGTGGGTTGATCTTACCTGGGCTCATCATGTGGCTGCCTTCATCTGGAGGCTCAACCGGACTGGAAGGTCCAAGATGACTTCAGTCACATGTCTGGTGCTGGCTGTCAGCTGAGTATGTAGTAAGCTAGTCTGGTTTTCTTACATGGCAGTCTTGGAGGCGGTGTTCTCAGAGGGTAAAGATGGAAGGTTTGAAGACCTCTTGAAGCCTGAACTCTGGAACTTATGCAACATCATTTCCACAATATTCCACAGGTCAAAGAGAGTCACAAGGCCAGCCCAGGTTCAAGGGAGTGGAGAAACAGACACCACTTTTGGCTGAGAAGAGAGGCAAAATCACATTGCAAAGGAGCATGCAAAATGGAATGGGAGGAATTTGTGGCTATTAAAAATTTTACTACATTTTGGGAGACCTCCAATATTTATCAAGACTATTCATTCTCCAACTCCATGAACATGTACGTCCACAATCAATTTTTAAAGAAATGCTTTATTCATTTCCCCTATTCTGGATGGGCACAAATATAGGTAGGAAATTTAGAGGAAATCCAGGTGGCCAATGAATGTGTGAAAATAGGTTTAACTTCACTAACAATAGGTAAATGCAAGTAAAAATAATCAGATATCATTTTCTATCCATTGTTCAGTCAAAAATTAAAAGTCAGTGGTGGTATACAAACAACAGAATTAGGTTCAGCTACATAAAATTGTCTATGTTCAAGCATCTTTTGATTTGGAAAAATAACAATTTCATATGGTTCAACTCAAAGAAAAGGATGTTCCTTACAGCTCTGTATATACTAGTAAAAAAAAAAAATCAGTTAAAAAATGGAGAGTATAATGTGATTATGTTGCTGTTACTTAGTCGCTAAATTGTGTCCAACTCTGCGACCCTAATGGATTGTAGCCCACCAGGCTCCTCTGTCCATGGGATTTCCCAGGCAAGAATACTAGAGTGGGTTGCCATTTCCTTCTCCAAGGGATCTTCCTGAACCATGGATTAAACCTGTGTCTCTTACATCTCCGGCATTGGCAGGCAGATTCTTTACTGCTGAGCCACCAGAGAAGCCCATATAATGTGATATAGTCATACAATATCATATTTTATAGCAGTAAACTGGATTTATATTTATCAACTTGAGCAGATCACAAAAATCAATGTTAAAAAGGGAATGTAGAACATGTTTTATTTACATTTATACAAATAGCACCATAGTATACATAGTATACACACAGTGTATATGTATATACTTGGCTGTGAAAGCATTAAACAAGGGAGTGGATGAATATACACCAACTCCTGACAGCTGGTCCCTGTAGGGCAAAAGTAGTGGGGCTTTGGGTGATGGTTCTAGGGGTCTTCAGTTTTATCTATTAAGTTTTACTCATTATTATTTTAAAATGAAGAAAATTTGACTAAATATTAGCATTTTAAATTCTGGGTACTGGGATTACATGGGTATTTGCAATGTGAAGCTTTTATGCTTTCTAGTATTTTTTTAAAAATAAAAGATCAAGGGAACTCCCTGGTGGTCCAGTGGTTAGGACTCTGCTCTCACTGCCAACGGCCCAGGTTCAATCTCTGGTTGGGGAACTGAGATCCAAAAGCCTCATGGCACAGCCAAAGCAAAACAAAATATCAAGTAGCTATTCCAGTATCTCCTAAGAATAGAACTGAGACTATTTGAACCTGAATCAATAGCAAATAACAATATAATTCTTTATGCCTATGGTTGTGATAATGTATCTGTAAAACCCTAAAGGTTACAAGTAACTTCTTTCTTAATAAAATACAATAATAAACTCTAACCCATCTAAATGAAGATTTACATTTTTTCTATAAAAACTACAAAAACATATTTCCAGAACCTCAACTATCAAATCTGCAGCAGAATTTTGAAATTTTTTATTCTACCACAGGAAGGTAAAGCAAATCATTTGTAGCCAATAACCACCTTGACAAGTTGTAAATTTCAGAAAAACAAAAACAAAAATGCAAGCAACTTGTGTCAAATTCTCCTGAGTTCTTTTCCCTAAAGGATCAGCCACACCGCAATTACCATTTTGGGAAATGCGGAAATTTATCAAAGCATTTCTAACACTTCTATTTAGCACTTATCAAAGCATTAAGTAAGAAAATAAGTTGTTATGGTCAATACGAATTCTTAATGTGGGGTCAGTGAACCCCTGACGTTTGTATATTGATTCACTTTGAGAAAATCCCCAGCTTTCTCATGGCTTCAATAAGAATCCTAAAAAGTGAAAAAAACTAGTCTAAAGCAAGTACCCTGTTCATAGTACACATTAACCAACTTCACAGATCTCTTCACACTTTGTGGCTGTAACCCCTTGGACAGTTCAGTCACATCGCACTTCTCCCCAACACTCAGACAATGCGCTTTTCTCCTCTGCTAGTGTAAATGTCACCTCCTGGTAGGTCCAAGCGTTTTGCTCTATGGTATGTGTTAAGGTTCAAAGCTCACATTGGTATCACATGATCAAACTGAAAACATGATTAAAAAAATTTTTGTTTTTGTCTATAGTGCACAGCATGTGTGATCTTAGTTCCCAGACAAGGGATTGAAACCACACACCCTGCATTGAAAAGTGGATTCTTAACTACTGGACCACCAAGGAAGTCCAAAAACATGATATTTTTATCAGAAATATTTTTTTAATTGCTGTTAATTTTATTTCCCTTTTGTCACAATAATTAATGTTTAAAATTTAAAGAATAACATTAAAGGAAGGCATTTTCTATTTATCAAAGAAGTATGGGTTGAAAAATTTGACAAATATGAATAGAAGACCTAGAAGTCAGAAGCCAGAAAGAAACAAGGAGATAAAATGGATCTGTTGTAGGGAGTTGCTCTCTGTATTCTGACCTCTCAGAAATATCCATCTAATTACCTCTATGGATCAAAGCGGAGTGAAGAAACAGGCTGAGAGCTCAGAACTATAGAACAGGCCTCTTTTATTTGAGAATAAAAAAACTTCCATTGCTTTTTGAATTTCCCCAAATTCAGTGTAGTCTCCAATACTGATCATCTATGACTATTACAACAAAATTTCCCAGTATGTCAACACTATAATAAGCCATCCATGGAGCCAGTCTCCCAAGATGGCTCCCAATGAGCCTTACCTTCTGGTATTTATTCAGCTTTTGTGTAGCTCTCTCCTACACTGAATCAGGGTTGGTCTGTGTGATCGGGAGAAATTGGCATAAGTAGTACTGTTACTGTATGGTCTTCAAGGCTAGATTATAAAAAACACTGTGGCTTTTACCTTCTCTCTTTAATCACTCAATCTGAGGGAAGCCATAGGACAGTCAAGCAGACCTATGGAGAAGTCCACGTAGTGAGACGCTGAGACCTCTTCCCAAAAGCCAGCAAGTGACAGAAGCTTCTTGCTGATAGCCACATGGCTAAACTATCTTGGAATTAGATCCTCTAGCCTCATTCTCAGAGAAGGCAATGGCACCCCGCTCCAGTACTCTTGCCTGTAAAATCCCATGGACAGAGGAGCCTGGTAGGCTGCAGTCCATGGGGTCGGTAAGAGTCGGACACGACTGAGCGACTTCCTTTTCTCTTTTCACTTTCATGCATTGGAGAAGGAAATGGCAACTCACTCCAGTGTTCTTGCCTGGAGAATCCCAGGGACAGAGGAGCCTGGTAGGAGGCCGTCTATGGGGTCGCACAGAGTCAGACACAACTGAAGCGACTTAGCAGCAGCCTCATTTTAGCCTTCAGGTGACTGAAAGTCCTGCTGACATCTTGTCTGCAGCCACAGGAGAGACCCCGAGCCAGAACTGCTCAGCTAAAATGCTCCCAAACTTATAAAACAGAGAATTTTGGAGATATACTAGTTTGTTATGCAGCAATAGATAATTAATGCACATTATAGTTAAAGAAGCCAGACACAGAAGGCCACATATTATAATTCCACTTATATGAAATACCCATAATAGGCAAATCCAAAGAGACAGAGACTAGATCGGTGGTTGTCAGGGCCTGGGAGTAGAGAGGAATGCACCGCAAATGTTAATGGGTTTAAGATTCCTTTTTGGGGTGAAGATATTCTGGAATTGAATGGGCACACAATCTTGTGAATATACTAAAAACACTAAATTGTACACTTTAAAAGTTGACTTTTAAGGTATATGAATTGTGAATTATATCTGAAATACTCATTTTTTACATTGTAGATTTTTTACCTGGAAGCAGAGTGCAGCTGTAACAAAAGCCCAAAATGGGGGAGTAAATTTAGAACAGTGAATAGAAGCTGAAAGGATTTTGAAAAGAGTGTCAGTGAATGCCTGAGGAGCCTTGAAGAAACTGTTTAGAAGTATGATGGCCTTTGAGGAGGCTGCAGGTGTGGACTTAAAGGAGAGTAAGAAAATGTTACTGTTAATTGGAAGAAAGAGGACTACTGCTGTGAAGTGGCAGGAAGTTTAGCAATATTATTGCCTGCAAGACCACAGAAAGTAGAAAATGTGCCTAATGAACTAGGTAATCTAGCTGAGATTTCCAGACCCAGTACTGACTCTTGGCTTCTTCTTGTTGCTCACACTACAAAGCTGGAGAGAGACAAGCTAAAGGAAGGGCTACTAAACAAAAAAATGCATCAATAACTGACGGTTTAGAAATTTCCCAGACTCTCCAAATGACAAAAGATGCTAAAATTAAGAAAGGGCTTCAAGGCAAAGATAAAATTTAGGGCACTTCCAGAAAACAAAACAAAAAACAGTCTAAAGATGAAATTGAGGGTATGATATATAAAATCCTTTATGACCGTGGAAAGAAACAAGATGGTATCTTGAGAGCTGTTTTAACAACAGGTCTTAATAAAAGCTGAACAGTGTTTTCCCCAATTGTCTTAGCAGAATCCCAAGTTTGAGAGGGGTCTAGTTTGAAGAGATTTGGGGGCACAGCTTCTGTTTATTAGCATGATCCCCAGTGAGATTTTTAAGGGACTCACAGAGTTTTAAAAAATTACATTAACAGGAAAACTGTTAAGTTAGACTGAAAGGAGAATATAAAAGAGGCCTTTGGACCCTCAAACTTGTACAAGTAGGAAAGCAGGTTGTAGGACTTCCCTGGTGGTCCAGTAGTTAAGAATCTCTGCTTCCTCTGAGGGAGCATGGGTTGGATCCCTGGTCAGGAGCTAAGATTCCACATGTGACTTGGTGTGGCCAAAAATGAAAGCAGGCTGAGAAAGCCACTTGGATGCAAACACATGTTGCCTTTCATGAAAAGAGTAATTCAGAGGGCAGAGCCAAGAGTTTAGAGAACACAGCCAAGAGCCAAGAACTATTCTTAGGCCTTGAGCACTAATCAAGCAGCTACCAACCTGTGTCTGGCTGGGGAGCAAATAATATCTTTAGTTCACAAATCTTAAAATCTGTGAGTGAATGAGCATTTGCGAAACATTTCCTCTAGGACCAGAAAAGCCTTTAGATAACTACAACATATTGTCTGCACCCTCATTAGAGACTCTGGTGTCAGATCCATCCAGTCAAGCTACTCCTGAATTCTTGACCTTCAGAAACCATGGGATAATAAATGTATGTTGTTTTAAGCTGCAATAGAGAACTAATATACCATTTCTCACAGTCTTGTTTCTGCCGTCATTTTTTTTTTCTTTTTAAAACATATTTATTTATTGGTTGTGGCAGGTCTTGGTTGTGGCATGCAGGATCTTAAGTTGCAGCATGTGGGATCTATTTCCCTGACCAGGGAGTGAACCTGGATCTCCTGCATTGGGAGCATGGAATCTTAGCCACTGGACCACAAGGGAAGTACCATCTGCTGTCATATTAAAAGAACAATATTTTGAGTCTGCTGTTGAATGAAATTTCCTCTATATTACACATTCAGAAAGTACACTTTTATCAGAATATTTTATTTCAAGAGTTAACACTTTTTTCAAAAAGTAAAAATATAGTTACTTCCCTGAGTATAAAGAACTCATCCTCCAATAAAAGACAATTACAAAAGTAAGCAATTAGAGGTACATAATTCTCTGCATTCAGTTATACTCTATTACAAATTTATTCTTTAAAATTGCATGTATTTTGGGACTTCAATGTTTCAAAACAAAACAAAAACCAACAAACAAAAACAAAACCATAACAGCTTGTTTTGCACCTGTGATGTTAAGGTATGTCTGATCTGTCTTTATCAAATTCCAGAGCAATCTTTAAAGCAGTGCTGTTGAGGCCAACAGACTGCATGTTACATATGATAGAAACAACTATTCCTCTTGGGGGGACCTTGTTATTTAGCGCTTCTGCATCCAGTTCTTCAGGAAGGACCAGCAGGACACTACTGGCACCCACTGCGCCTCCAGTGTGTGAGGCATAATGCCGCTGCTTCCTGCAAGAACCGTATGTCTGCTTCTTTTCCACCACGCCCCAGGCCATTGCATATTTACCCTCTTTATCCCAAGACATCTCTGTGTTAGGGACTGGTGTCCAAATCATCAGCATTGTTTCCGGTTTAAGATATCCAGGTAAAAGATTTTCATTTGCGTTCTTAAACAGCCCGACTTGGTAACCATATAGCATCGCATTCCCAAATTTCAGAAGGTCACCCACTGTAGACAGAAATCCACCACCAGCCCATTTATAGGAGTTATCCACGTAAGGTGTGTTGACAAGGCGTTTCTTTTTATTGTAAACATAAAATCTAAAATGAAATAAGAATAGTCATTAAAAATGTGATAGTCTAGTATTGACTCCATACATGAAGATGAATAGAAAAATGTATACATGAGACAGACTGTATTTCATTGTAGTGAATATATTTTCTCAGAAAGTAACCACTACTTTTCAGTATGATTCAAATAAAATGAAACACAAGCTACTGAGTAAAGTATAGAAAGCTGATTGTTTTTTCTATTGCAAGCCTTGCCCATGCTGAGTGTATGAAACTTCTAATACTGTTAAAAGATGTACTGATTAGTACACATGATATATATTTGCCCTGTGCATATGCAGAAACACCTAATGTTTGGTAGATATTTTCAGTTCCTGGGTTCAGTGAACCATGTTACATGTAAATTTTATAACTAAAAACATATCATTGGGATGTTCAGGAATAAGGTTAATATTTATCAGAAGACTACATCTCCTGATTAAAAATAACATAGAAATACTATGTATAATGATGGGACGGGGTACTTTCTTGGTGTAGTGGAACAGCTGCTGCTAAGTCACTTCAGTAGTATCCGACTCTGTGCGACCCCATAGACATCCGGCAGCCCACCAGGCTCCCCCGTCCCTGGGATTCTCCAGGCAAGAACACTGGAGTGGGTTGCCATTTCCTTCTCCAGGGCATGAAAGTGAAAAGTGAAAGTGAAGTCGCTCAGTCGTGTTCGACTCTCAGCGACCCCATGGACTGCAGCCTTCCAGGTTCCTCCATCCATGGGATTTTCCAGGCAAGAGTACTGGAGTCGGGTGCCATTGCCTCAGCAGGAGTTAGCAAATCTCAGCCTGAATCCCAACTCTCACCCTTAATAACTATGTTTATTTTATTTGATTAATAAACATGTATATACTTCTTACTATGTTCCAGGTATTGTTCTAAGAACTATATACATATGAACTAATTTATTCCTGTAACAATGTTAGGAGATAGATACTACTACAATTCCTAAGGCACAGAGAACATATATAACTTGTCCAAAGCCACACAGTTTATAAGTGGCAGAATTGGATTAAAATCTAGGCAATCTGTTGCCTCTCTGCTTCCATCTTAATTTGTAAAATGGGGACAAAAACATCTACTTTGCAGAGTTAGAAATAAATGTATAAAGCACTCTGCATATTTCTAATAGGTACTTAATAAAGGTTTACTCGCTTAAGTATTCAACAGTTATTGATGGAACATGTACTACATGCCAGGTACTGTTTGGATGCTGGGATAAAGTGTAAAACAAAAGAGACTGACCTCATGAAGTTTCCATTCTAATATGAGGAGACTGTACCATACATTAGGTACATAAAATGAAATCACAAAATAAATAATAAAGGACACAACTCTTGAGGCTTCTGCCTTTCAAGATTCATAATAAAATGGTACTCTTGGGTTTTCAGTTTGCTGACAGTCTCACCTGTAATGACTCTCATCTTCATCTATCCTTGGCTATTCATAAGCACAGTTAGACCTGAATCTTACCATCACTTTTTTATCTGTTTTAACACTAGGGTCTCAAACTCAGAAATTTCTTCCTATGACTATGACTTCCAATCCTTCCAGCTCTCCAAAAATGAACCTGCTCTCTGTCCTCAATGGAACCTTCATCCATGCCCATTGAGTCTTCTCAATTTTCCCAGGTCTTTTAGTTTCTAGTGGTTTCCTCTGATTTTCTCTTCTGCTGTTGCTGCTGCTATTCTAGGCTGAACTATATCATCAGTCGTTTCACCTATTTTGGTTGTGGTCTTTAGTGAGACCACATCTTTTGGTTCCTTACTGTTCTGAACTTATACTATACCAATCCATTAATTCTGAATAAACCTAGGTATCCCGTATATACCAAGAAAGGCTGCAGGAATTCATATAACAAAGCTGACTGCTATAAATTCATACTCTTGCTAAGGGTCTTTGCTGTTGTTCTCAAATCCTTTTATTCTTCTCCTGGGTACTCCCTGATATGTTGTTGCTGTTGTAGTCACTAAGTTGTGTCCGACTCTTTGCAACCCCATGGGCTATAGGCTACCAGGCTCCTCTGTCCATGAAATTTCCCAGGCAAGAATATTGGAGTGGGTTGCCATTTCCTTCTCCAGGGCATCTTCCCAACCCAGGGATCGAACTTATGTCTCTTGCATTGGCAGGCAGATTCTTTACCACTGAGCCAGCAGGGACGCCCCACTCCCTGGTGTACTCTTCACAGTTGTGATTCCTGATCTCACCCTCAGCCCCCTATCCTACTTTAGGCTTAGTCAGCAGATAACTATATTCTTTGTTTTACTGAGAAGATTGAGACCATCCAAAGTGAGCTAGAAACTCCCATCTTCATCTTAAAATGCATTTACATCATCATGCAATCTATACAAAAAATTTCCTATTGTTTTCAAGAGTAATTCTACTACCTGCATCTTCGACCACCTCCTATCACCTCTACAACCTTGTTTCACCAGTTATACTTCCTAGACTGTAGTACCTCCTTGCAGTTTGCCCTGCAAGCAGAAGCCACAGATTGTGCCTCCTCCTTTTCTAGCCATAAAAAACCCTCCAATGGTTATGAATGTAATGAGAATAAAACCCAAATTTCTCACAATGGTCTATGATACAGTCAATGGCCTTCAGTACAGGCAGGACTAACTCCCCAAGGGAAATTGTGAGAGGCATTTTTTTTTAGCTGTCACAATTATTGGAGGGCTATTACTGAGACTTAAGGGGTAGGGGCCTAAGGGTCCTAAATGTCCTGTAGTGTATAGGAAAGCCCCACACCATGGTGCATTCTCCTATATCTATATCCTGTGAGGTCAACCATCCTACCAGATGTTCATGTAAGCAAAAATAAAATCTGTTTGTAACTAGTTGAGCCTAGAACCTCCTCCATTTTATATGTAAATACAAACTACTTTTTGGCACATTTTTACTCTAAGATGAATTCTTGAGTGCAGCCTTAGTGAAAATTGAAGACCACACTGTATTTTGCTTAAAACTTTAGCCAGAGTTTTAAGGACATGGGTTGAAGCACCAAATGCAATAAACCTGTACTGGTCTGCATTTACTTGTCACATTTAAAATAATTTTACATATTAAGTTGCAGTTAACTTTGTCACATCTTCACATGTTGTGGTAAGTAAATTTTATCATATTGAGACATCTATTATATACCATATTTTTCTATTATATAATATTCCTTTTATTTCTTTTTTTTTACATTTTAGTTAAGAGTATTGAATATAGGTTATATGATTTCCTATTTTCATTTCACATAACAAGGGAAGTGTTAAAACATATTGTTAAAGTAAGGAGCAGTGCGTCTAATGGCACTGATCCTCACTGTCCAATATAATTTAGCCCTTGCTCACCTCTGGGACCTCATCAATTACAACCTCTGTCTTCCTTCATAGCTTTCCTTATTATTCATATTTCAATTCAACTGACATGGCCTAAAACCAATATATTTTAAATAGACCTTCCCTTAACAACCTCTTCCTGTATATCCCACTGCTCTGTTCTATTTTCTTCACGTCAATATAGGAGATTCTTCGTTTACACTCCCATAGAATGTAAGTTTCATAAGGGCAGAAATCTTATCTACCTGGTTCATTGGTATTTCCCCCATCTAGAACAGTACTGGACACCCACTGAGTACTGTGAAATATGTTGAACATGTGAAAGCATCATTTGTTGGCCAAGCATGTAATGGAGACTCCTTGCAAGGCATGGACAGAAAAGAAAAACCATACACTGTGGCTGCTCTCAAGGGCAAACAGTCTTGTTGGACAGTTCTTAAATTTTAGAACACCATATGAATTGCCTGGAGATTTTGTTAAAATGCAGATTCTGCTTCAGCAGGTCTGGGGGGGCCTCAAATCTTGCACTTCTAACAAGCTCCCAAGTGATGCCAACATTGCTTTGAGTAACAGGTTATGGGATGACTAGAAAGATGGATGTGAGGAATCCTGAGCACTAGTGAGAGCAAGACTTGTTGAAATGGTTCCTCACTCTGCTGGGGAGCAAAAGAGTTCAGTCTGACTGAAGCAGAGAGTGCTTCACAAGGTGATGACAGAGGAGTAGACATGGGACAGGGTACACGTCATAAGGCTTTCCTTGCCGTGATAGGAATTTTGACGCCTTCACCTTTAGTTCACAAAATGCTCTAGTTTTCTATATGCTAAGGGAAAACACACACACACACACTTTTTTTTTTTTTCTTATCCTCGTTACAGCTTCCAGTTTCCAGTCTTTTCACTCTCGGTTCAGTTCAGTCACTCAGTCGTGCCCGATTCTTTGCGACCCCATGAATCGCAGCATGCCAGGCCTCCCTGTCCATCACCAACTCCTGGAGTTCACCATGTCCATCGAGTTGGTGATGCCATCCAGCCATCTCATCCTCTGTTGTCCCCTTCTCCTCCTGCCCCAATCCCTCCCAGCATCAGGGTCTTTTCCAATGAGTCAACTCTTCACATGAGGTGGCCTAAGTATTGGAGTTTCAGCTTCAACATCAGTCCTTCCAATGAATATTCAGGACTGATCTTTAGGATGGACTGGTTGGATCTCCTTGCAGTCCAAGGGACTCTCAAGAGTCTTCTCCAACACCACAGTTCAAAAGCATCAATTCTTCAGCGCTCAGCTTTCTTTATAGTCCAACTCTCACATCCATACATGACTACTGGAAAAATCATAGCCTTGACTAGATGGACCTTTGTTGGCAAAGTAATGTCTCTGCTTTTGAATATGCTGTCTAGGTTGTTTATGACTTTCCTTCCAAGGAGTAAGCGTCTTTTAATTTCATGGCTGCAATCAACATCTGCAGTAATTTTGGAGCCCAGAAAAATAAAGTCTGACACTGTTTCCCCATCTATTTCCCATGAAGTGATGGGACCGGAGGCCATGATCTTAGTTTTCTGAATGTTGAGCTTTAAAGCCAACTTTTTCACTCTCCGCTTTCACTTTCATCAAGAGGCTTTTTAGTTCCTCTTCACTTTCTGCCATAAGGGTGGTGTCATCTGCATATCTGAGGTTATTGATATTTCTCCTGGTAATCTTGATTCCAGCTTGTGCTTCTTCCAGCCCAGCATTTCTCATGCATAGATGTTAAATAAACAGGGTGACAATATACAGCCTTGACGTACTCCTTTTCCTATTTGGAACCAGTCTGTTGTTTCCTGTCCAGTTCTAACTGTTGCTTCCTGACTTGCATACAGGTTTCTCAAGAGGCAGGTCAGGTGTTCTGGTATTCCCATCTCTTTCAGAATTTTCCACAGTTTATTGTGATCCACACAGTCAAAGGCTTTGGCATAGTCGATAAAGCAGAAATTGATGTTTTTCTGGAACTCCATTGCTTTTTCGATGATCCAGCAGATCTTGGCAATTTGATCTCTGGCTCCTCTGCCTTTTCAAAACCAGCTTGAATATCTGGAAGTTCATGGTTCATGTATTGCTGAAGCCTGGCTTGGAGAATTTTGAGCATTACTTTCCTAACGTGTGAGAGGAGTGCAATTGTGCGGTAGTTTGAGCATTCTTTGGCATTGCCTTTCTTTGGGATTGGAATGAAAACTGACCTTTTCCAGTCCTGTGGCC
Organism: Bos indicus x Bos taurus; assembly: GCF_003369695.1. NCBI lineage: Eukaryota > Metazoa > Chordata > Mammalia > Artiodactyla > Bovidae > Bos > Bos indicus x Bos taurus. The sequence goes on from NC_040085.1 coordinate 40,757,743, forward strand.
ACTGCTGAGTTTTCCAAATTTGCTGGCATATTGAGTGCAGCACTTTCACAGCATCATCTTTCAGTATTTGCAATAGCTCAACTGGAATTCCATCACCTCCACTAGCTTTGTTGGTAGTGATGCTTTCCTAAGGCCCACTTGACTTCACATTCCAGGATGTCTGGCACTCTCATATATTGCCAAACTACACAAAACAGTCCACACCTGCTGTTTTCATGCACTCACCCTCTCCATTCATTCAGTTCCTTAGAAGGCTTCTGTTCCTTCATCTCTACTAAACAGCTCTCTTGCGTGTTATCAAGGATCTTCTAATTCCCCTCATTCTAGCTTCCCCTGTAGCTCTGTGACCCAACACATCACTGACACTCCCCACAGGCCACTTTGCTCTGTTCTCTCTCTTCTAGCTCTCAGTCCCGTGATTCCCCAGATCCCTCCCATCACCAGGGGTTCCAGGGTCCCAGGTCTTCTTTTCTATAGGAATTAACTACAAAACTGCAGCTGTACCACAATCCCTGTTCCAAATTTACCACCGGTTTTTCTATTAGCATTAATGAATCTCAAATTTGTTTCTCAATGTTGTTTACCAGATTGAGTAGTGGGCCTCACCCTTTCCTTCAAAATTCATAACACTGAAGGATAGTGGGCACATAATTTGCAAAATGACTCCTCTTTCTTCTGTCATGATTCTTATATGTCTCCCAAAAGTCCAAGTCATAATATTGAGTGAAGCAAGAGTGACCACAGGTATATGCTCTGAAGATTAAAAAAGTCTACAGAGGATCTAAATATGCTCCCCTATGAGCCAATGATTTGATACATTGTCTTCTCATTTTGCAAAATGAACGTGTCCAGAAGTGATCTCGTCTGAACTTTCTCATATTTCTCCTCTCCATTAAGATCTTTCTTGCCTCTCTTGCCCTCAACTCTCTCACATTCAGTAATGACAAATCTCATCATCCAACCTTAGCTTTCTGTCTAATCTTTCTCCCTTCCTTTCATTTCTATAGCCACTCTTGTATTTAAGGTCCTCGTTACTTTTTGCCTGAATGCTGATTACACTTGTATTTCCAGTCAATCAAATTTCAAAAAAATCTCACATGATAGAATAATTAAAAATAGGTTTCTCAATGAAAAATATATTTGTTAGAGTGATCGCCAAGCTTGTAAACTAGGAGAGACCTACAAACCTATTTTGGTTAATAATCAGCTTTGCATTATACAACTTTTAATGAAGTGTTTCAAAGCACTTACATCAAGGCTGGAAATTAGGATGACTCCTCTTTTAAAATAAATTCTAAGCTTTAATCTTTTGATTCCTTTTTACAGAGGACAAATTAATGACTTCTCATGAAAATATTCTTGATCAGCTGAATAACTTCACTATTTCAAATTCTTAAAGGATTTCTGCACTAAAAGAATGGAATTATGGACACAAGTTCTTCAATTACTGGAATATCTTTGTAACTGAATAATTGATGGAATGATGCCAGATGACAAAACAGTCATCCTGAAGAATCTCTATAGTTTCTGCACAACATTATAGTACTATAGAAATCTACATCTAGAAGCTTATAAATGCAAAATAATTTTAAATCCTTTTTAAATGCCTTTACAAATAATTATGCATCACTTTGTATTTTATTGCTTTAAGAAGTTAAAAAACCTATAGAATTTAACATGCATATTATACAAACCAATCTCACTCTAACATTTAGCATTAACATGGGCTGAACCTACTACCAGATAGGCTAAAGGCATAAAAGAAAGCTTCACAAGGAACAATGCTTAATCTTAGAAGATACTTGAAAAAATAAAAATAATTAATAATAAAGACAATAAGAGAAGGAAAAGACCATACTTATACTGTCAAACTACAGCAAACACTTCAGAAAACATTTTATTTGATTTTGGTCTTATCCAATTATGAAAGAGATCTTTGTTGCAAGTATTACGCCAAACACAGAGAAAATATGAATGGTATCTAATAATAAGCTAATGCATTGACTAAGGATTCCCCCATCAACAGTGTCCTTCAGTGGCAAGAACATTCACTCCATTCCCCTGTGGGTTTTTGCTTAAAGGGTTATTTAGTTTACTTGCTTATACAGAGTACACTTGAAATACAGAATAAATGTATCTATTTGCATATACAGAATCAATGTTCCTATTCTTCAAGAAACCCCAGTTTTATTCAGGACAACAATGCACCCAGCTAAAAACGGATTTCTCTGCATTCCTTACAGCTGAATGTGGCCTGACACTAAAATTCTGGCCAAAGAAAAGTAGGTAGTATTTCGGGGTGGGATTCTGGGAAAATATCTCAAACAGGTGACAGATACTGTGAGACACTATTTTAAAGACACACACACATTCACACAGAGAAGTGATAGAGATGATAAATATTTACTTCTGGGACACAGTAACTCTAAAAAGCCTAGGTCAAGATAATACAAACATATGTATGATTATACCAAGGGGTCAGTAGACTAGATAACAAAGCTGCAAATTTTTGCTCAAAATTTTATTTCTTGTAAAATTGTACCATAAAACAAATAGAAACATATGCAATTACTAAGTTTTACTTTAAGGTTTTTTGTTGTTTTTTTTTAAACATACATCTTTGAGAAGATTTCTTTTACTCCCTGCACTTCCACTCGAACCTGATGCCTCTAAGCCCTTTTGAAATAACTGTTACAAAAATAAGAATCAGAGTTGAGCTTTTAGAGGCCCCAGTAGAAATTCTATCAAGTAAAATAAAAACAAAGAAAATGGACAGAACATTTTCCTCTGTAACAACATTTCCTTCTTCTTTTAGTGTCCTACTTTATTTCTGTAGCCCATTTAATCTACCTAAACAGAATCACTTACTCCTTTAGCACCACTGGGCACAAGCAAAATCTAAAGAAAAACCCAGAGCTGATGGAAACCTTTAATGGTAGAAACAGAAACCCACTGCCTTTTCTCAAAGAATGGGCGATAAGATGAAACTAACTCACTGTCACATGCCATGTTTTGGTATTTGTGCATTACTTACTAAGAAAACAACAAACAACAGCTGACTTGCAGTCTGCACATTCATGGAGACTTAATTTTCAGTTGAGAAAAGAGGCTCAGTGATTCCCCCTTTTATAGAAGAGCAGGTATTTGTTATCAAATGCCTAGATTTAACTCAAAATAAGGTTATGCATCTATTCCAACACTACTAGAGAATCTTTTCTAGATTCAACTGACAACTTCAGGTGTTATTTTTTCCTATGTTTCCAGTAGAATATAATGTGGACCTAGACATAATAAGCATTGTCTGAAAACTAAGGTCATTTCCATCATTAAACTGTCTACAAATAACAAATGCTGGAGAGGGTATGGAGAAAAGGGAACCCTCCTACACTGTTGGTGGGAATGTAAGTTAGTGTAGCCGCTATGGAGAAGAGTAAGGAGGTTCCTCAAAAGATTAAAAATAGAATTGCCATATGATCCAGTAATACCACTCTTTGGCATATACTTGGACTAAACCGTAATTCAAAAAGATACATGCACCTCTATGTTCACAGAAGCACTGTTTGCAATAGCCAAGACATGGAAACAATCTATATGTCCAGTGACGAATAAATAAATATGTGGTGTGTATACACACACACACACATACACACACACATGATGTATACTCAGCCACAAAAAAAGAAATAATGTCATTTGTAGCAACATGGATGTAACTAGAGATTATCATACTAAGTAAGTCAGGAAGAGAAAGACAAATACCATATGATATCACTCATATATGGAATCTAAAATACTGCACACATGAACCTACCTACAAATCAGAAACAGACTCACAGACATAGAGAATGGGCCGTGGTTGCCAAAGGGGAGGTGAGGAGGCAGAGGGATGAACTGGGAGCCTGGGGTTAGCTGATGCAAACTGTTACATTTAGAACGGATAAACAACAAGGTCCTACTAATACAGCACAGAGAAATATATCCAACCTCCTGGGATACACCATAATAGAAAATAATATTAAATAAAGAATGTGTATATGTGTATAACTGAGCCTCTTTGCTATACAGCAGAAATTAGCACAACATTGTAAATCAACTACACTTCAATTAAAAAAAAAAAAAGAACAAAACAACAACAAAAAAAACCCTACAGGTCACTTAAACTTATAATTCACTGCTTGCTGCTAACCTAATTTCTTTTAGGTTCAAAAAATCTATTTCAGGCTGATTTGCAATGCATATTTGATCCTTTTAAATAAGCTGATAATTTTAAAATGGTAATTTAACTAAATACAACAGAAAACTGAACAAAGCTAGTATGGGGAGATAAACCTACAAACCTCTACCATTTCATCCAGTCAAGTATCATTAAGTCATTTGTAAAGTGTGTCCTCTAATGGAAACTTAAAAGGTAAAAGTAACAGTTGATTTGTTAAATGTGTTGTTACCTTTCTAACCAACCAAATAATAAGAGTAAAATGGAAAACACTATAACTGTAAAACTCGAATTAGTCTTTAGTCACAAGATTTTCTTTCACTGCCTTTTTTATACATTACTACTAAAAATTATGACAAAATTTTAGCTTGATTATTTCAATAAAATGATTTTCAAAGTTTTACAGGGGAGAAAACTGGTATATACCACTTCAAATTATCACCACCAGTAAAGGAATACAATGAATTCATGTGACTTCTGAGAGACCTGACGATTAAATGTAACGTGCGATCCTAGATTAGATCCTGCACCAGAAAGAAAAATGTTTTTCCTTGTGTTATAAAGGACATTATTGGGGCAACTGATAAAATCTGAATACTGTGTGTAGATTTGATACAAGCATTATGTTGATGTTAATTTCCTGAATGCCCTTAGTTTTAGAAAATACATATTTAAGTATTTATGGGTACCACTTAAGTATAAGGGGTAGCATATTACCAACTGATTTCCAAATGGCTGAGAAAAAAATAACAGAGACAGACAGATAAAGCAAATGTAGTAAAATAACTAACGTGGGGAATCTGGTTGAAGAGTATATGAAAATTCTTTGTACCAGTTTGTGTAACTTTTCTATAAGTGTAAGATAATTTCTAAATTTAAAAAATAATTAAAAATAATAAAAGGTAAATAAAAGATTAACTAAAATATAAGGGATGATGGAAGATCAAATTATAGATAGCCATGATGGGTAAAATTTTAGTTTAATTATTCATGTGCTTAAATTATTATTGCTAACTTTTATCTAAGGAACTTGGACTACTTCATATATATATATATATATATATATATACAAATATATATGAAAAATAAAATACATTTTATTTTACTTACATTTTAGGTGGAAAAAGAGACATGAAGAAAAGCTCCCAAAATGTGGCAGGTTGATTATGGAATGGAGACAAGCAAAGCGTGACTTTAAATTGATAACATAGTATGAAGATGCAATATAGCTAGACATACCAGAAGGTAATCATTTACCTTGCTCTATTGTAAATCACTGGCTCATTTTCCTCCTGCACAGTTGTCAGCATATCCAAGTCATGGAATATTTTCTGCATATAGTCCAAATATTTATATCCTGAAGCTCTTTCTACTATGGCTGCCAGTAGGGTATAGCCAAAAGTTGAATACAAAAACTGACTACCTTGAGACATCATTGCAAAGGGGGAAAAAAAAAAAAGTGCTTCATTATTATTCAAAAACATGCAAAATATTTTTCTACTGAAAACTGGCATATTTTTAAAACTAGAATATTTTACTAACCATTTAGGTGAAGATCATGAATGATATATTAACAAATTTAGTCAACTTTGCAATGGCCCTGCTTATTTCATGTCTCAAACACAAGCATGTTAATAAAATGATCGATATATTTATTAGTTTTTTTGTTTGTTTTTTGTTTTCTTCGCCATGCCCCAGTTGGGATTTGAACCCCTTGCCCCTTGCCATGGAAGGTTGGAGTCCTAACCACTGGATGTCTAGGGAATTTCCACAAACCACTTTTAAAATGAAAATGGACTACAAGGACATAAACCTACAATAAATTTAAAGATAAAGTGGTTTTGGCAGGCATCATACCAAAAAATACACAAAAAATTATTTTTATAGAGCAGCTTTTTGGGAAATAAAATTAAGCTGGGGTATGCTAATTTCTTTAAGAAATGAATGTATAAAACAAATTGAACAATTTAATTAAATACTAACAAAATACAAAAAATCAGCAATGCTTCATCATGCAAACTTTGGTCCAAATTTTATTTGGAGGGCTATTCCAACACCTTATTTTTTCCATGAATATCCTGATACTGAGAATCCATTAAATGTCTAGGTAGCCTCCAGTGAAGTTAAAGCAAACAACTAACTGCTTGAATGCTAGGCTTTGTTAAGAACTATAGACAACAAAGGCAAGCATGTAACAAAACCATACCATCATCAACCACATTGAATGCACTCAGGATGGTATTATTTTGGAGTTTCTGAAAATTAATCATTCAATAATGATGATTTTGTAAAAAGAAGAAATTAACACTCACCAGGTTTGAAGAACAAAGGGTCATTTTTAAATAATCTTAGAGATTCAATTGAATTTTCAAATTTTTCTTTCAAATATAATTCACCTTGTTCAAAATCATTCTTTTTCTTGCAAGGTTTTGAATTTCGGCCTTTGGTTTCATTATCTTGCTCTACCTTAGCTTTCACAAAGTCATTCTTTTCGTTACTTTTGCCTCCTTTTTCTTTTAACTCTTTTTCTTGGTCAGATTCCATCATCTCTTTCATCATCTTTAAGGCTTTATAAGCTTTCTCTTCTTTCACCTTTTTCATGTCCTTTTCATAATGACGAATTCCACTTAAATGGGAAATCAATAATCTTGTTGTGACAGACACCTAACAGTAAAAACATGAAAATTCAACTACGGTATTAAACTGCATAATAAAAAGTCAGTAGCCTTGTAATAATGTTCCAGCAATATTTTCCATTTTAAACTGCTGCTATCATGTACGCATCTTTAGCCTCAAATTTTAGAAAAATATCCAATCAGTTATTACCAGGAGAAAATAAAACTTTAATCCATTAACAAAATTTAAAAACAAATCAAAGAATCTTATGAAAGCTTTTAAAACACTTAGACGTCATTAGAAAAAGGAACTATGAGCTTCATTACCTTTTCACCTTCATATTCTTTTTCTGGGAATTCAGGAACATAATGTTGTACTGGAATATCAAGATCCAGTTTCCCTGCTTCCCACAGTTTGGCAATAGCAACCATAGTGAGGCTTTTGCTGATACTGGCAATTCTCATAACTGTCTCTGGCTTGCATGGTACACGGTTCTCAACGTCAGCATAACCTAAACCTTTGGGAGAAAAAAGCAAAAAGTCATAATAGGTCTCATGGTCAAAGGAGTCTTCAAAAACTGAAATAATACTATCTTAAAACATTCCATGTGCTTATCAAAAGAAAAAGCTATTCCGCTTGCATAACTAATCAAAACTGAACATATAAGGGATGAGTCTTAGCAATACTGACAACTGTAGGCCTAACAATTTAACCTTATAACAAGACTGAAATTGTACCTTGTGCAAAACAGTAATGTTATGATTCAGTTACTAATGCTTAGCTTATCTAAACAATTTGTTTATTCCATATTTTAAATAAATTACATTCTTTAAGGAAAACATCATTGTTCTTCAGATTATATTTATTCTTGATTTTTTAGTGAGTTTATACAAAATCCCTAAAAATGATTAATAAAACAAATGTGAAAAGATGCCCCAGAAAACCAATCAAGCTAATCATCAATTAAATTCAGCTGCAGGTCAGAAGAAAACTAATGTACTCATGGGGTCACAAAGAGTCAGACACGACTGAACATCAACTAGTTTAAATAAAGCTCCTTCTAACCTCTGAGCCACCAGGGAAGCCCAGAAAAGATTTTACGTTTCGTTTCATCTTCTGTAGGATAAAAGTGTGGCAATCTAAGATATATAAAGAACTTAGATCTGAAAAGAATGAAAAGGTATAATTATTTTCACCTGTAAATGTAGATTATGCAGAAAAATACCTGCATAAAAACAAAGCCCTCACCTACAGAGCTGACATTTATATAATTTTTATTATAATATCTTTCATAAATGTTGATTGGGCTATGCTTAAACTTGGATAAAGAATCACTTTTTCTTTAAATTCAAAACCTTACTGCTCCTATCAACTTCTAAAAGTACTCCTTCCTTTAAATGATGTCTGAAACAACACTTCCTAAAAGCTGGGTTTCTAAAAACCTGCTGTGATGAGTTGGACCAATTTGTGCACAATGGAAAAGTAAATCAAATTACAAAATTCTTTGATAAAAGTATCACAGAATGACTAGGAATCTATCTTCCCAAGTCGCTAGCTTTTTTCTGAAAATATAGCTGACACCTCTGTATAGTCAAAAACAAAAACAAATAAAGTAGATTGTAAACTCATTGAAGAAAAAGAATCATGTATATCCCCAGTTCTTAGTACTGTGCATTTTACACAACAGAGGACTCAATAAATCGACTGAATAAAAAAAGAAAACCACTACAGTCTGATGTTTTATTTAATCATAAGGGTTATCTACAAACGTGCAGTTAACAGACTGTTTTATACACAACTTTGAAAGCAATATCACTGATGAACATAGATGCAAAAATCCTTAAAAAAATTCTAGCAATCAGAATCCAACAACACATTAAAAAGATCATACACCATGACCAAGTGGGCTTTATCCCAGGGATGCAAGGATTCTTCAATATCCGCAAATCTATCAATGTTATACACCACATTAACAAATTGAAAAACAAAAACTATATGATTATCTCAATAGATGCAGAGAAAGCCTTTGACAAAATTCAACATCCATTTATGATAAAAACTCTCCAGAAAGCAGGAATAGAAGGAACATACCTCAACATAATAAAAGCTATATATGACAAACCCACAGCAAACATTATCCTCAATGTTGAAAAATTGAAAGCATTTCCTCTAAAGTCAGGAACAAGACAAGGGTGCCCACTTTCACCATTACTATTCAACATGGTTTTGGAAGTTTTGGCCACAGCAATCAGAGCAGAAAAAGAAATAAAAGGAATCCAAATTGGAAAAGAAGTAAAACTCTCACTGTTTACAGATGACATGATCCTTTACATAGAAAACCCTAAAGACTCCACCAGAAAATTACTAGGACTAATCAATGATTATAGTAAAGTTGCAGGATATAAAATCAACACACAGAAATCCCTTGCATTCCTATACACTAATAATGAGAAAACTGAAAGAGAAATTAAGGAAACAATTCCATTCACCATTGCAACGGAAAGAATAAAATACTTAGGAATATATCTACCTAAAGAAACTAAAGACCTATATATAGAAAACTATAAAACACTGGTGAAAGAAATCAAAGAGGACACTAATAGATGGAGAAATATACCATGTTCATGGATTGGAAGAATCAATATAGTGAAAATGAGTATACTACCCAAAGCAATTTATAGATTCAATGCAATCCCTATCAAGCTACCAACAGTATTCTTCACAGAGTTAGAACAAATAATTTCACAATTTGTATGGAAATACAAAAAAACCTCGAACAGCCAAAGCTATCTTGAGAAAGAAGAATGGAACTGGAGGAATCAACCTGCCTGACTTCAGGCTTTATTACAAAGCCACAGTTATCAAGACAGTATGGTACTGGCACAAAGACAGAAATATTGATCAATGGAACAAAATAGAAAGCCCAGAGATAAATCCACACACATATGGACACCTTATCTTTGACAAAGGAGGCAAGAATATACAATGGATTAAAGACAATCTCTTTAACAAGTGGTGCTGGGAAAACTGGTCAACCACTTGTAAAAGAATGAAACTAGAACACTTTCTAACACCATACACAAAAATAAACTCAAAATGGATTAAAGATCTCAACGTAAGACCAGAAACTATAAAACTCCTAGAGGAGAACATAGGCAAAACGCTCTCCGACGTACATCACAGCAGAATCCTCTATGACCCACCTCCCAGAATATTGGAAATAAAAGCAAAAATAAACAAATGGGACCTAATTAAACTTAAAAGCTTCTGCACAACTAAGGAAACTATTAGCAAGGTGAAAAGGCAGCCTTCAGAATGGGAGAAAATAATAGCAAATGAAGCAACTGACAAACAACTAATCTCAAAAATATACAAGCAACTCCTACAGCTCAACTCCAGAAAAATAAATGACCCAATCAAAAAATGGGCCAAAGAACTAAACAGACATTTCTCCAAAGAAGACATACAGATGGCTAACAAACACACACACACAAAAAAAGAAAGCAATAAATTCAGTCTTTTAAGAAAGTGGGGGTAGAAACAAGCCATCTTTAAGACTCCAATTTATTCATCAGAGTCATATTTTAAACCTTGCTATTCTATTCCAACACAGAATAAAGTCCAATTCTTTATTCTGTTAGACACTTTTCTCTAAAGTATGTATTCCACTTCATGGGCAAGATTTTATTCACCGACTGGCAGAAAACAAGCCAATAAATAAAGCTCTTCTGAGCCTACCTTCTGACCAGACTTCTTTTCCATCTACAGAGACTCCAACTACGATGCCCGGTGCGCCCACCTCATCCTAAAAGCCAAGGGGAAAACACAGTTCAAGAGCACAGCTCAAAGACAGGCCGAAATCCGCCGCAGGTCCGCCAGCGCCTTACTCGAGGGCTTCTCTCGGCCCCGCCCCACCACGCCCCCTCAGCCCGGGCCCCGCCCACCTCGGCTCCGGCCGGCCGGGCGCTAACGGGGAGGGGGTGTGCCTGCCGGGCACCCTGAGGGGGAAGGGGCGGTCCCCGAGGCGGACCTTGACCTCCGCCCCGACTGGGGCAACCTCCCAACAGCTTCTGACCACGGCCGGGAGAACGGGAAACGGGAAGTCTTTCTCGCCACCAGCCGGCATCCCGCCGCCCGGGATGGGGTCCGCTCGCCCCGAAGGATAACCACCAAGGGGCCTCATTATTCCAGGGTTACGCCGGGGGTGGGGCTCCGCGTTCCCGGCTGTCTACGCCCCCGATCGCTCCACCTTGATCCTGTGCAGGAGGTCGCGGCTGCTGTCGATGGCTCTGGCGAAGTGCCTGGCGTGCGGCGGCGCAGGGGTCTGCGGAGACCACGGGGCGATGGGCTGTTCCTGTGCCTGCAGCGGCTCGGCCTGAGGCAGCGCCTCAGGGTCGGGGGCCGCGGCAGGTGGCGCGGGGGATGCGCCCCTCAGCCCGCCGGCCAGCTTAACCCCAAGTGCCAGCCCCAGCCCCAGTCCGAGGCCCCCGACCCACCCGGGGCCGAGTGGCGGCAGCCCGGCGCGCTGATGAGCCGCACGCCGCCCACAGCCCCAGGCGCAGCCCCCGGTGGTCGCTGCTCTGGCCATCACGGCTGACAGAAGCCGGTACATGGTGTCTCTGGTGAGCCGGCGGCTTCAGAGATCCCACAGGCCGGGCTGGCGGCTGAGGCTCAAGGAAGGGATGGGAGGGAGGGGAAGGGAGGGGGGCGGTGACTGCGCTCAGACCTTAGCAGTCAAGGCACGATGGGCAGAGCGCCGAGAGCATCGAGTCCTTCCTCTTTTCCTTTTTTAACTTTGTCCTGTGTCTTTCTCGATGTTTCTTCATCTTTCTCCGTCCCCTCCAGTTTCCCCACGTCTGCCTCCTCTTAGATCCGGTGTCGCCTCCTTAGAGAAGCGTTCTTAGGCCCCGTCCCTAGGAGCTCTCTCCACACCTGGAGCCCCAATGCGCACATCTCTTCAGTTCTGTTCAGTCGCTCAGTCACCGCCAGGCCTCCCTGTCCATCACCAACTCCCTGAGTTCACCCAAATTCATGTCCATCTAGTCGGTGATTCCATCCAGCCATCTCATCCTCTGTCATCCCCTTCTCCTCCTGCCCCCAATCCCTCCCAGCATCAGAGTCTTTTCCAATGAGTCAACTCTTTGCATGAGGTAGCAAAGTACTGGAGTTTCAGCTTTAGCATCATTCCTTCCCAAGAACACCCAGGGCTGATCTCCTTTAGAATGGACTGGTTGGATCTCCTTGCAGTCCAAGGGACTCTCAAGAGTCTTCTCCAACACCACAGTTCAAAAGCATCAATTCTTCGGCGCTCAGCTTTCTTCACAGTCCAACTCTCACATCCATACAGGACTACTGGAAAAACCATAGCCTTGACTAGATGGACCTTTGTTGGCAAAGTAATGTCTCTGCTTTTGAATATGCTATCTAGGTTGGTCATAACTTTCAGTAACACTTAACACTTTGTTTTACTCAACTAATCTGATTTCTTACCAGGCCAACTTACTTTAGATCTTCAGCTCCTGCAACAGCACTGGGCACACAGCAGCAGCTCAGTAGGCAGCTCCTTTCCCCAGGACTCTTTTCCTCTTTTGTCATGTCTATTCTTTATGTCTCATTTCAGCTTCTTCCATTTCTCTGAGGCTCTTTAAAATCTCTTACTTCTGAAAGTCTAGCTTCACACCACATCAAGCATATAACAATATTGTTGTATCTAGGCCTCCACTCCAGTACTCTTGCCTGGAAAATCCCATGGATGGAGGAGCCTGGTGGGCTGCAGTCCGTGGGGTCGCTACGAGTTGGACATGACTGAGCGACTTCACTTTCACTCATTGGAGAAGGAAATGGCAACCCACTCCAGTGTTCTTGCCTGGAGAATCCCAGGGACGGGGGAGCCTGGTGGGCTGCTGTCTACAGGGTCACACAGAGTCGGACACGACTGAAGTGACTTAAAAGCAGCAGCGGGCCTAATATTAAAAAATATATATGCTGTTAAAAATTCTGTGAATAAAATTTGCACTTAAAACTTTTAATCCAAAAGTATCATGTAATTTGTAGTTAGCTATGATCTCTGACAGCTATAGATGATCAGAGGTTCTTGTGAAATAAGAAACCTAACCTCAGGTTACCATAATATGTAAAAGGTGTATAATCCTAACTGAACAGTTAATGAGATGTTAATTTTGAAGATAATTAAGCATTCATTACTTCAGGATATATAATTATCTTTCATATATTACATATTATATATAGTATATTTAAAATATTGTATTTTTAAGATAAAAATATTTAATATTATGTATTAAATCAAATTATTTAAATAATAAATATATTTATATATTTCCCAAGGATTTCTGAACGCTTGTAAACCTTAGCACTGGGGCAGCCTACACAATGTATCAAATGAGCCCGTCTTTCCTTACACGTGGAATTTGTAGAGAGAATTCACAGACTTGACAAGCTATTGTTAAGAGAAAAAGTTGTGAACATCTTGAAAAAGTGAAAGTGTTAGTCGCTCAGTCATGTCTGACTCTGTGACCCCATGAACTGCAGCCTGGTAGGCTCCTTTGTCCATGGAATTCTCCAGTTAAGAATACTGGAGTGGGTTGCCATTTCCTTCTCCATGGAGCTTCCTGACCCAGGGATCAAACCTGGGTCTCCTGCATTGCAGGCAGATTCTTCACCATTTGAGCCACCAGGGAAGCCCAAACATCTAGAACTATTATTTAATTTTAAGGAAAAGGCAATAATGGTAACCACATCTAGTCAGAAGATCCTGGAGCTAAATAATTATACAGTGATGGGCTGTTTATAAAGCCTACAACCCTGAAGAGACCAGGTTATCCTAGGACCCAAAGGTTTTTGCAGTGAAATTCACTGAGGACCCTGGAGCACCACCTGCTGTTAGAGTGGACAGGGTGTACTCTGGCACCATGGTATTGGAGGTTCCTGTTATAGGGGACTCCACTACTCCAAGCACATCTCAGTGAGAGAGAAAAGTATAAAGAATGTAAAAGACAGACAATAGTGGTTACAATAAATTCTCATTTTATCATTCTTTTAAAAACTATACTATATATGTTATGCACTCTTCACCTCTCCTTGAATCAGAAGCACAGAGCCATATAGAGAGCAAAAGCCAAGATCCTCATGGACTTCTACCGTTTTAGAAGTAGGGAGAGGCCACTCAAAGTATGGCTTCTGTGAAGGTAATGAAGAATAGATGTTCTCCATGGAAATCAAGGGCATGGGGTCCTTAAGAGTCGGACACGACTGAGTGACTTCACTTTCACTTTTTACTTTTATGCATTGGAGAAGGAAATGGCAACCCACTCCAGTATTCTTCCCTGGAGAATCCCAGGGACAGAGGAGCCTGTTGGGCTGCCGTCTATGGGGTTGCACAGAGTTGGACACGACTGACACGACTTAGCAGCAGCAGCAGCAGAAGGCAACTTAATCAAGCAGCTGGCAGACATGGTGGCAGGATTTTTACTATCACTGTGAGCCAGGAGCCTAGAGCTCCAATAGTTCAGCTGTCTCTGGATTGGGAGCAGAAAAAACCAAATAGAAGGAAAGTAAACCAGGAGACGGAAAAGGAGTGGGATGACAGGAAAAGGAGAGGACGGCAAAAGAAGAAGGAAATTTTTCCACTAAAAGTAAACCTGCAAACCAAATTTCTGAAACACATAAGGAAAATATTTTTAAGAAAGACTGGCACCAAAATCAGTGATTAAGGAGTGAAATCAGCTCAGGCAAATGAAAGCATTAAAATAATCTACAGGAAAAGAGAAAAAAGGGGAGACCTCTTTGGTGGTCCAGTGGATAAGAATTTGCCTTCCAATGCAGGAGACACAGGTTTGATCCCTAGTCAGGGAACTAAGGAGAAGGCAATGGCAACCCACTCCAGTACTCTTGCCTGGGAAATCCCATGGATGAAGGAGCCTGGTAGGCTGCAGTGCAGGGGGTTGTGAAGAGTCGGACACGACTGAGCGACTTCATTTTCACTTTCATGCACTGGAGAAGGAAATGGCAACCCACTCCAGTGTTCTTGCCTGGAGAATCCCAGGGACAGGAGCCTGGTGGGCTACCGTCTATGGGGTCGCACAGAGTTGGACACGACTGACGTGACTTAGCAGCAGCAGCAGCAGGGAACTAAGATCCCACGTGCTGTGGGGCAACTAACCCACTGACCGCAACTACTGAGCCCACATGCTGAAACTAGAGGGAAGCCCGATGCTACAAGGGAAGCTCCTGCATGCTGCAACTAAGACCTGACACAGCCAAGTAAAGATACTTAAATTGAAAGAAAGAAAAGAAGCCATTCACTGGTTAAACATGGATTAGTAGAAAACAAAAGTTCTTTTCAAAGAATTCTCAGAGAAATGAATTATAATATTCACAAACAAACAAGGAATTATGAAATAAGAAGTGAAACAAGAACATAAGATGAAAAAGAACTTATCAGAAATCATAAAAATAAAAAATCATGAGAGCTTCAGAAAGAGTATCTCTTCCTGAGCTGGAGGTACACATTTGGTGAGCTGTCTCTATCCGAGGTCAATTTTTGTTTTTCCTCTAGTGTTTATTTTTGCAGGCTAATTGTCTCCAGATGCTATTCTTCCTATCTCAAGGTTTCCAGGCCTCAAACTGGCTCTAAGAACTGGATATAGTACTCAAGAATCTACCAGTAAAGTGAGACCATCAGTTCCCATTCTCTGGACATTCTTACCAGTTGTCTCACAGCATTTGTTCATTATGAATTTGTTGTCAGCAATCAAGTCTTTATATAATCCAGGTAGTCAAACCCAGCTTCTCTTCCATAATCAGGTACTTGCAAGATTGACTTAATATGTATCTTTATTGACCTTTATTTTATTGGTTTTGACTTTGTAGTTCTGGGTATTATTTTTCATCTAAATTATGGCAAAATAAACCTTTTGGCTCTCATGTTATCTGCAAACATGGTATAGGCAAACTTTCTAATTCAAAAATACTGAAAAAGGCTCGACCTTAGAATCCACTAGTACACCAATGGAAACTTCTCTCCAGGGGATCAGAGGTCCACTAGCCAGTACTCTTTTGATGTGGCTGTTCAAACAAATGGGAGCTCATCATTGCTATTCTGTGACCCACTATTGTGTGGTATCCTGAAGATAATGCTTCTGTTTCCTCCTCTTTTTTCCCCTCTTCTGAATGTTTCTCATTGTACTCTTGACCTCAGGTTCACTAAAAGCTTTTTTGCAAGCCCTATTTTACTCATGCAACACATATTTATGGGTATCTGCTCTTTGCCAAAGTTGATACTGAGATTACAATGGTGATGAGAAGAGACACAGTCTCAGCCCTCCTGAAACTCACAGGCTGGAGGGTAAGGCAGTCATCAGTCATATAAACACAAAAATAAAGGTAAAATCCCAGCTACATTAAGTGCTGTGTAGGAGAAATGCAGTGTGTTGAAAGTTTATAAGGGTGAAATTTCATCTAGTCTGGGAGATGTGGCTTTCCTGATTAAGTGAAATTAGATCTAAAACGTTAAAGTTAAATAGAAATTAACTTGGTTGAATACGGGCAGAAAGAAAGAGGAAGTGTTCCATGCACAGGAATCAGTAAGTGCGAAGGCCCTGTGGTGGGAGAGAGGACGTTTCATGAAAGGAAGTAAAAGACAACCATGGAAACTGGCATGGAGAACCAAGGAAAGTGAGGTGAGGGATGAGGCTGCAGAATGACCACTCAGGATCTTCTCTCTCTCCCCCTGTCACTTCCTTCGAAAAAGGAATACTCTTCTAGAGCAGCTTCTAGTCCTGCTCTAGCACATACTCTAATAAGTAGTATTATGAGATACTATTTATTTTCTTGGTTTAACATTTCATCATTCATATTCTGTGCTTTGGTCATAAGTTTTGTTATTAATCAACTTCCTGTTTCATCTTCCAATCCCAAGAATTACTGAGTTACTTCCTCCTTCACACTGATACTTTGTTTTTCACATTTGTTCCTGATACTATCTGGTTTAAAATTTTTGTTTCAGTGGCTTTTTCTTTTACCCCTTAAATTTTCTATAAGGATACACTTTGTTTTTTTTTTAAGTGTTTTAAAAAAAATTTATTTATTTATCTATGGCTGTGCTGGGTCTTCGTTGCTGTATGTGGGCCCCCTTCAGTTGCGGCGAGCGGGGCTACTCTCCAGTTGCAGTGTGCAGGCTTCTCATTGCAGTGGTTTCTCTGGTTGCGGAGCATGGGCTCTAAGTGTGTGGGCTCAGTAGTTGTGTCAAATGGGCTCAGTAGTTGTGGTGCACAGACTTAGTTGTCCCTCGGTATGTGGCAATCTTCCCAGACCAGGGATCGAACCTGAGTCCCCTGCATTGGCAGGCAGATTGTTTACCAGTAAGCTACCAGGGACGCCCTGAGCATATATCCACTTTGGATGGATATATGCTCCATCTTGGGAGTATCTATTAGCTATTAATCATGCTTATAATTCATGACCCAGCAACACCATTTTTAGGTTATATATTCTAGAGCAGTGACTTCCCAAGTATGGCCCTATAATTATTAGCATTGCCTGAGAACTTGTTAGAAATGCAAACGCTCAAGTCCCACTCAGATCAGTTTAAAATCCCACCAGCTGATACTGATACAAGCTAAAGTTTGAAAAAAAAAACCTACTCTAAAGAAATATCTGCACACATTGTATCAGATAACTTTCACTGTTAGAGCAAGTATTTATTTAGCTCACAGGTCTCCAGGTTGGCAACGTGCACTGGACTCAGCTAGGCAGGTTCTGATTTCCTCTGGCTCAGTCCGGTGCTGAGATAGCTGGGGGCTGGCTGGTGTAGGATGCTCTAGGCTGACACAGCTCAACTCTGTTCCATGTGGTCTCTCTTTCACCAACATGCTGGTCTGGGTTTGTGCATTCACCTGGTGCTTGGACAAAGCTCCAAGAGATAGAAAGCAGAAGCATTCAAGACCTCTTGAGGTCTAGGCTTACAATTGGCACACTGACATGCCTTCCACTGGCTGAATTAAGTCCAAGGTCATCCTAGTTTCAAGTGGAGGAGAAAAGGACTTTATCTTTTAGGAAGAGCTGCAAAATCACATTGCAAAGTGTGTGGATACAAGGAAGGTGGAGATTGTGACTTTTTTTTTTTTTTTGCCATTTTCTACATGTGTGCATATAGAAACAACATAAGGCTGTTTATTACAGCATTTTTTATGATAACAAAACAATGAAAACAATCTAAGTATCCTTCAGTAAGGAGGTGGGCAAATTGTGGCACATACATACCAAAGCATCCTATGTATTCACTGAAAGGAATGAGCTAGGTCCCTTTCTAGGTCAACAAGAAAAAATAAAAAAACTTTTTTCTTTTTTAATGAAAAAAGGAAACTGAAGAGCAATTTGTAAGACTAATACCATTCATATATTTTTTTTAAACCTATACAATATTACATATTTCTGGTGGGGTACACATGTTTGTGGAAATATTAGCAAGGTATATACATCTAACTTATACCAGTAACTATTCTTGGAGAGTGAAAAAGGAGGCAGTAATTCAAAGTGGTAGTCAGAGAGGATATTAGTTTTATCTGTTAGGTTCTCATGTAAAAAATACATTTATATGTATTCTGTGAAATTAAAAAACTTAAATTTCACTAGAAGCTCATTTCTGGATGAGTCTCTTCTTGACAATGTTCTTTCAGGTCGTTATGAAGATTCTGTTATTCACTCAATCACATTTAGTGAAGCCTGGAAGGCAATGGCACCCCACTCCAGTACTCTTGTCTGGAAAATCCCATGGACGGAGGAGCCTGGAAGGCTGCAGTGCAGGGGGTCGCTAAGGATCAGACATGACTGAGCGACTTCACTTTCACTTTTCACTTTCATGCATTGGAGAAGGAAATGGCAACCCACTCCAGTGTTCTTGCCTGGAGAATCCCAGGGACAGGGGAGCCTGGTGGGCTGCCGTCTATGGGGTGGCACAGAGTCGGACACGACTGAAGCGACTTAGCAGCAGCAGCTGTGTTCTATGCACTGTACTAGTTGCTAAGAGTGCTCAATCCTTTACCAAGTTCCCATCATTTTAGTCTCTAAGTCCTACAGTTTCTGACCCATATCTTCAAAGTCTCTAGCAAGAAATTCCAGGCTGTTTTTTCTTACTGCATCATGGAGTTCCTTGTTTACCAGAGAAAAGGGCAGTGGTTGGTGGGACTTAACCAATTTGGATCCCAGAATATGCACACCTCCCAGTGGACCTCCTCATGATCCAACAGGTGGATGCAGGGCCCACATACTGTGTCAGCATTGTCATTCATGTTCATCCCATCCCTATACTCTCTCACAAAACCTGTTCTCAGAGAGCTTGCTTCAGAAACTTACTGAGCAGAAGACAGAAGTCCATGTGCCTGTGTACTTGTTACAAGTGATGGGATGACAGGTAAATCCTTACCCAAGGTAGGCCAGATCAGATTTTTTGTACCAGAACTGTGTAACTGTGGTACAGAAATTCTGGTCAGTCTTTCTTGAGTAGTTGGGCTGGCAGATTCAGGAGGACCAGATAGCTACCTTTTCCCTCATGTACTGAGAAATAGAGAAAACTTGTCTGCAAAGAGGAGTTTCTTTGTTAGTTAGACAATTGAGAATAGGAGCTGCTTTAATTTGATGGCTCAGCTTCCAGCTTACCATGACTCTCAGTGTTTGGGGGGATGTCTACAGGAATTCCTTTAAAATTTCCAATAATCTCCCCAATTCTTTCTTTGATTTTCCTTTTTCCCCAAAATTAGTCTGATGGGTTTCTGTTAACTTTTAATCAAAGAATCCTTTACTACAGCACCAACCATCACAAAGCATGTCTCCTACATGAGGTGGCAACCTATTCCTTCATGCCAGGACCTGCAAATCTATCTTTGGAATCAAGATACATACCATTCTTCTGAATGTCTGGAACAACACCCTGTATGGAGAAAGTCTTATACAAGGGAATTGCTTTGACGGTTTAGAATTTCATATTAGCTTCCTCTGTTTTGATATTTTTCTACTTCTAAATAATATATTGGCCAAAGATGAGCCTCAAAAAAAATTAAAAAAAATACATTCAAGTGAACAAAAGTGAAATACAATATATCAAAATTTTTGGAACAGAGATAAAGTTGTGCTGACTGGGAAATTTACAGAACTACTCCCTATAAATCAGGAGCTGCTATACTTAAAGAGTCAATGTATCAAATCAATAATCTAAGTGCCTACCTAGAAAAAGAAGAGCAAAAGAAGCCCAAATCATCAGAAGAAAGGGAATAATAAAGAATATATATCAATGAGATTGAAAATTAAAAATGAGAGAGAGAAAATAAATTTAAAAAGGCCTGGCTCTTTGAAAACATCAACAAAGTTGACACAATTTACCCAAAGCATAATTTGAATAAAGATCCCTGGAGAAGGGAATGGCTACCCACTCCAGTATTCTTGCCTGGGAAATCCCATGGAAGAGCAGCCTGATGGGCTACAAAGAGTCAGACGCACCTGAATGACTAACGAACTACTGTTAGGATAATAGTTATAGTGTAGTATTTTATAATTTTATAAGGTAGTATTTAACTTATAATTTAAATACTCTACCAAGCAAAATCTCCAAGCCCAGATAGTTTCACTGGAGAGTTCTACTGAGTGTTTAAATAAGAATTAGCCCTAATTCTATAGAATCCTTTTCAGAAAATAGAAGAGAAGGGAATTCATTTTATATAGTAGTACAACCTTGACCAACCTAGACAGCATATTAAAAAGCAGAGACATTACATTGCCAACAAAGGTCCATCTAGTCAAAGCTCTGGTTTTTCCAGTAGTCCTGTATGGATGTGAGAGTTGGACTATAAAGAAAGCTGAGCACAGAAGAATTTATGTTTCTGAACTGTGGCGTTGGAGAAGACTCTTGAGAGTCCCTTGGACTGCAAGGAGATCCAACCAGTCCATCCTAAAGGAAATCAGTCCTGAATATTCACTGGAAGGACTGATGTTGAAGCTGAAACTCCAATACTTCGGCCACCTGATGTGAAGAGCCGACTCGTTGGAAAAGACCCTGATGCTGCGAAAGATTGAAGGTGGGAGGAGAAGGGGACGACAAAGGACGAGATGGTTGGATGGCATCACCGACTCAATGGACATGGGTTTGAGTAAGCTCTGGGAGTTGGTGATGGATACAGAAGCCTGGCATGCTGCAGTTCATGGGGTCGCAAAGAGTCAGACACAACTGAGTGAACTGAACAACCTTGATATCAAAACTAGACAAAAGTACTACGGAAATTATAGCACAATATCCCTTAGGAAAATGGATACAAAAACTTCTAAAACATATCAAATAAAATTCAGCAATATGTAAAAGGACATATACTCCATGACCAAATGAGATTTATTCCAAGGATACAAGGTTATTTAAAAAAACTAAACATGCAACTATCATATGACCTAGTATTTGCAATTTTGAGCATTTAGCTCAGAGAAATAGGACTTATATTCAGACAAAAGCCTGTACATGAATATTTATACCACCTATATTCATAATAGTCCAAATGTCCTTCAAACGGGTGACTAGTTAAAAATATATATACAAACAAAAAAACCTTGGGTACATCCATACCATGGATTACTACTCAGCCAAAAAAGGAACAAACTATTGATACACACAACAATCTGGATGACTCTCCAGAGAATTTTGCAGAGTGATAACAGCAATTCCCTAAGGCACAGGTCTGTATGATTCCATTTATATAACATCCTTGAAATGACGAAAGTAGAGAAATGGAGAACGGATTAGAGTTTGCCAAAGGTTAAGGAGGGGGTAGAAGTGAGAGGGAAGTAGATGTTGCTTTAAAAAGGCAACATGAGAGATCCTTGCAGTGAAGGAGCTTTTCTATTTTTTCAATGCATCCATTGTCAGTATCCTGGTTGTGATTAATGTAGTACAGTTTTGCAAGACTGTTACCAAGCGGAAATTGAGAAAGAAGTACATAAGACCTTTCTGTCTTATTTTTCAGAATTGCATGTGCATCTACAGTTATCTCAAAAGAAAAAAATACAAAATTTTTTCTAAAACAGTAAAAGGTGTGTTAGGAACCAGGATGAATATTTTGAAACTCAATCATATCTATCCCCCATGTGAAATGCTTTAAACCTCCCTTTACCAACAGGAGAAAGTCCAGACTCCTGTGGTTAGGCATGTGGATAACTATGGAGAAAAACTTTTTTTTCCTTGGGGGGAAAAATTCCACAAGAGTACCACATTTTCTCCCCAGCCAAGATGGTGGCCAGACCTCTGGGTCCTGAAGGTCTGGGCTTTCCTTACACCACCAGGAGGTAGTTAACAACTATAACTGGTCCTTTGAGAGGTCTCAAACCAACGCAGTATAAACAGAGAAGGGTTTGTCTTTACTAGCTATCTAATTTGCTCAGCCAAATCCTTTCCTACTGGGTATCAGGGAACTTTAATGACATCTTTTCTTGGTCCAAAACCTTCTAAGCCTTACCTAGCTATAAAAGTAGTGTGTTTCCTAGGGAATATTCAGTTGCATTAGATACTTTTTCCTCTGCCAAGTCCATTTTAATGCCCTCTCTCCTGGAGTTGGACAGGGTACCTCTTGCACGGAGGCCCTGGCAGGGCGTGATAGCAGTTGTGCAGTTTGTTGTTTTTTAACCAAGTTGTCTGCTTGCTTTCTTTCATCTCCGGGTTCCTTTCCTTCTAGTCCTTCAGACCCACACCCAGTGTCAGGAGCAGGTGTGGGGAAAGGGAGTAGACTGGAGAATGCTGGTTGGTACAGGTTCCCAGTTGCTGGGCCATGCAGCTGGCAGAGCCTTGGAGAACCGGCTCTAGAGGGTATGGCTGCCTGTGTACCTTGAGCAGGAACCACCGAAGACTGGCTTTGCAAAGCTCAGCAAGGCCAGGAGAAGCTAAGTGGCTCATGGAAATAAAGTTAAATGGCATAATCAAAATTTTAATTAGGGTTAACTCCATAGCTGGCCCACTTCCTTGCCTAGTCTTCCTGGGAATCTGTGCAAAGTAATTCAGGCAAGGGAGTGTGCATTCATATGAAAATTTGCACAGGAAGGTCATAACCTCCTACAGCTTCCAACCCCCGGTCCAGCACTCTGTGTACTGTCTTTTCAGCCTGTTTCTTTATCTCTATCTTCAAATGGAGACAAAATAGCCAGTGACATTACTGTAGGATTTCAAAGCTGGTAGGCACAGTAGATGTTACCTAGTGTGGTTTTTGTGGGATAGGGCATTTGGAAACGCACCTAATTACTTTTGCATAATGTGGTGGTGGGGATGATTTTTAAAGTCCTCAATCTGTGGGACAGTTGTACTGACAAAGATTCTCTCTTTGACCAAACTCTAGCCAGCCTCCTCTGAGCCCTCTTCTTTATTTATTTACTATTTTTAAAAGCAGCTGTGTGCCTTCTTTTTTATTTATTTGACTACCCTGGGTCTCAGTTGCAACACGTGGGATCTTTGAATTTTGTTTTGGCATATGGGATCTTTAGTGGATCTTTAGCTGGCTTAAAACTCCACATTCAAAAAATGAAGATCATGGCATCTGGTCCCATCACCTCACGGCAAATAAATGGGGAAACAATGAAAATAGTGACAGACTTTATTTTTTTGGGCTCCAAAATCACTGCAGATGGTGACTGCAGTCAAGAAATTAAAAGACACTTGCTCCTTGAAAGAAAAGCTATGACAAACCTAGACTGCCTATTACAAAGCAGAGATATTACTTTGCCAACAAAAGTCCATCTAGTCAAAGCTATAGTTTTTCCAGTAGTTATGTATGGATGTGAGAGTTGGACCATAAAGAAAGCTGAGCGCTGAAGAACTGATGCTTTTGAACTGCAGTGTTGGAGAAGACTCTTGAAGAGTCCCTTGAACTGCAAAGAGATCCAACCAGTCCATCTTAAAGGAAATCAATCCTGAATATTCATTGGAAGGACTGATGCTGAAGCTGAAGCTCCTTTGGCCACCTGATGTGAACTGATTCATTAGAAAAGACCCTGATGCTGGGAAAGATTGAAGGCAGAAGAAGGGGAAGACAGGATGAGACGGTTGAATGGTATCACTGACTTGATGGACATCAGTTTGAGTAAGCTCCGGGAGTTGGTGATGGACAGGGAAGCCTGGAGTGCTGCAGTTCGTGGGGATTCAAAGAGTCAGATATGACTGAGCAACTGAACTATCTTTAGCTGTGGCACATGAACTCTTTCTTAGCTTCGGCATGCGGGATCTGGTTCCAACACCAGGGATTGAACCCAGCCTCCTGCATAGGGAATGTGGAGTCTTAGCTACTGGACCACCAGAGAAATCCCTGAGTCCTTTTCTTGATGCAAGGCCTCAATTTTGACTATGAAGTCTTGAACTAATACTAACAGTTTCCAACAGTTCAAGGGCAACTTAAAGTATCTGCCTGATAAAAACCCAAGGCTGCCAGAATCATTTACTGTTTGCTTCAGCAACACCCGATGATAGGGCCCCTGTCTCTTTGTGGGAGGGTAGGGGCCTAACTTTCAATTAATAATTAATAAGCTTCAGTCAATAAGCCAGTTAGCAAATCTAGATGGCTTTCAAGTGGACTAACGCCTTTGTCCAGTTTTTCATAGTTTTTCCTTGCTCACTGCCTCCTTCCTTCTCCTCCATTCCCTCTGCACAAACAGAACTGGTGCTCAGCTTTCCTTCTACTGTCAGTTTCTGAATAAATCTGTTTTCACAAATTTAACTAATGTCCAGCTGTGTTTATCTATGACAGTTCACAAAAAAATTGTTCTGCCCAAAATACCACCCTTGAGAAACAGGAATCTTTTTTCTAAAACAAGGTCTCATAAGTGTTTTCACTTTGTGAAAATTTGTACACTTATGAACTGTGTACTTCTCTGTCTATATCTTATACTTCTTATATTATAGATCAATGGAACAGAATAGAAAGCCCAGAAATAAACCCATGTGCCTATGGTCAATTAATCTACGATGAAGGAGGAAAGAATACACAACAGAGACATAGTGCTGGGTAAACCGGACAGCTAATGTAAAAGAATGAAACTAGAACATTCTCTAACACCATAGAGAAAAATAAACTTAAAATGGATTAAAGACCTAAATGTATAACTGGACACTATAAAACTCTTAGAGGAGGGAAGAAGACTTCCCCAGTGGCTAAGATTCGGTGCTTCCAATGAAAGGGCCCCAGGTTTGATCCTGGTCAGGGAACTAGATTCCACATGCTGCAACTAAGTCTGCATGCTGTAGTGAAGACTGAAGATTTCAGGTGCACCTGGCACAGAGCTGTGGCACGTATATATAATGGAATATTACTCAGCCATAAGGAGGAACGCATCTGACTCAGTTCTGATGAGGTAGATGAACTTAGAGCCTATCATACAGAGTTAGGTAAGTCAGAAAGAGAAAAACAAATATCATATATTAATGTATACATGTAGAATCTAGAAAGATGGTACTGATGAACCAATTTGCAGGGCAGCAATGGAGATGCAGACATACAGAACAGACTTGTGAACATGGGTTATCAGGAGGAAGCAGACGGTGGGACGAATGGAGAGAGCAGCATGGAAACATACACACTGCCATATGTGAAACAGATAGCCAAGGGAAAGTCGCTGTGTGACTCCGGGAACTCAAACCGGGGCTCTGTGACAACCTAGAAGGGTGGGATAGCGTGGGAGGTGAGAGGGAGGTTCAAGAGGGAGGGGACATATGTGTACCTATGGCTGAATCATGTTGCTATATGTCAGAAACCAACACAATATTGTAAAGCAATTATCCTTCAATTAAAAATAAATAAATAAATAAAAAGACCTGGAGTAGCCAAATAAATAAATATTAGAAAAAAAAAAAAAAAAAAACAACCTCAGAGAAAGAACATGGGCGGAAGACTCTGACATAAATTGCAGCAATATCTTTTTGGATCCATCTCCTATAGTAATGAAAATAAAAACAAAAATAAGCAAATGGAATCTAGTTAAACTTAACAACTTTTGCACAGCAAAGGAAACTATACACAAAACAAAAAACACAATCCACAGAATGGGAGAAAATATTTACAAGTGATGTGACCAACAAGGAATGAATCTCCAAAATATACAAATAGCTCATCAAGTTCAGTATCAAAAACAAAGCAAAAAGACATACAGATGGCCAAAAAGCACATGCAAAGATGCTCAATATCTCTAATTATTAGAGAAATATAAACCAAAACTATAATGCTGTATTACCTCACACTAGTCAGAATGGCCATCATCAAAAAGTCTACAAGCAATAAATGCTAGAGAGGGGTGTGGGGAAAAAGGAACCCTCCTACACTGTTGGTGGGAATATAAACTGGTACACCCACTATGGAGAACAGGATGGAGGTTCTTTAAAAAACTAAAAATAGAGCTGTCATATGATCCAACAATGCCACTCCACTCCTGGGAATGTATCTGGAGAAAACCATAATTTGAAAAGATACCTGCACCTCAGTGTTCACTGCAGCAATATTTACAATAGCCAAGACATAGAAAGCAGCCTAAATGTCCATCAACAGATAAATGAATAAAAAAAATGTATATGTGTACAATAGAATTGTACTCAGACATGACAAAGAATGAAACAATGCCATTTTCAATGACAGGGATGGACCTAGAAATTATACTAAGTACAATAAGCCAGAAACAGAAAGTGCCATATCATATCACTTATATGTGGAATTTAAAAAAATGATTGAAATTAACTTCAATTAACTTTTTTTAAAAATGGACTTACTTACAAAACAGAAACAGACTCACAGACTTAAAAATAAACTTATGGTTACCAAAGAGGAAAGGTGGGGAGGGGAGAAATAAATTAGGATATTGGGATTAACATATACACACTATTATATAAAAATGGATAACCAATAAGGACCTACTGTATAGCACAGAGAACTCTATATTCTGTAATAACCTATATGGGAAAAGAACTTGAAAAAGGATACTGAGTATATGTATATGTCTAACTGAATCACTTTTCTGTACACCTGAAACTAACACAGCATTGTAAATCAATTATATTCCAATAAATAAAAAATAAAAATGTTTAAACGAATAAAGACTGCAGAAATAGACCCACATAATTATAGTCAACTGCACTTTGACAAGGAAAAGGCAGCACAATGGAGTAGAGATAGTCTTTTCAATAAATGGTGCTGTAACAACTGAACATTTACATACATATGTACATACTTAGGCCTTACACTCTTTACAAATATTAACTCAAAATTATCTAAATGCAAAACTATAAACCTATAGAAGAAAACATAGGAGAAAACCTAGATGACCTTGGGTATGGCAATGCCTTTTTAGGAACAACACCAATGATATGATTAAATATGAAAGAGTTTATTGATATGCTGGACTTCCTAAAAATTAAAAGCTGTTCGGTGAAAGACAGCATCAAGATAATGAGGAGACCAACCACAGACTGGGAGAAAATACTTGTATAAGAAATATCTGATAAAGGACTACTATTCAAAATATAATAGAATCGAATCTGCCTGCAATGTGGGAGACCTGGGTTCAATCCCTAGGTTGGGAAGATCCCCTGGAGAAGGCAACAGCTGCCCACCCCAGTATTCCGGCCTGGAGAATTCCATGGACTGTATAGTCCATGGGGTCGCAAAGAGTCAGACACAAATGAGCAACTTTCACTTCCACTTTTCATTCAAAATATATATGGGTGTTTGTTTTTTTTTTCAGGTCCACAAAATAAAGAATGAGCTAACAGACTGCTTTAGGCATCTGTTTTAGTCTCACAGCTCTAAACAATTTCCAGTTGCAGATGTTCAAATATCCAGAATCCACGGAGAACAGAACAGACGACATAACTCATCCAGCCTCTGCTGCTCCGAGGGCCTTCTGCAATTCACAGCATTTGATTACACGTGGGCAGTCAGCTTGGCTGTGTTCATGGGCTGCCTTCAATTCACTGCAGTTCATAAAACCTTTCACAGAGAGTCATTACAGGGCCAGACATCTACGCTGGGGACGTACAAGCATGAACAAGTGCCAGGGCCTTCAGGAGCTCTTTGTTAGCAGAGAGGACAGGTGGAGAGTCTCTGCACACAGTCGACAGGCTCTGTCCTGCACAAGGGAGTCTGTGGAGGGGTGAGGGAGTAGATGCAGCCTGTGCGCCTGTGTCTGGCTCTGAAGGAAGGGTGACTCTTTCTAATATGCACAAATGAGCAAGGTGTGCTCCCTGCAGCTCTGGACTGAGGTGCAGCCTTAGAGCTCATTAATATAAAAAGAAAAGTGGGACTTCCCTGGTGGTCCACTGCTTAGGAATCTGCCTTGCAATGCAGGAGATGTGGGTCTGATCCCTGGTCGAGGAACTAAGATTCCACATGCAGAGAAGCAGCTAAGCCTGCACACAGCGACCACTAAGCCCCTGTGCTCCGGGGCTCATGTGCTGCTACAACTAGATAATCCACGCACCACAACAAAAGATACCCAACTAAGACCCGACACAGCCAAATAAATACATAAATATTAAAAATATATGTAAAATAAGAAAAGTGCTGTCCTAGAGGCAGATATCAATAGCTGTGAGGCAGGAGGAGGGAGCAGGAGAGTCTTCTGGGGGAAGAAGTTAAAGGGAGTGACAGAGATTGAGGGACATTTCACGAGGGCTTTGGAAGAGGAACAGGAATTTGCTCCTTTAGTGAAAGAAAAGCAAACAAGGCAGGGGAAATAGAGTGAGCAAAGATTCAGAGGTTTGACTTTACAAAATCTGTTTCTAGAACAGGGAGCAGTTCAACCTGGCTGATGGAGGTAAGGTCAGAGGGTAGCCACAGCCAGATGGTGCCGGCCTTCTAAGCCACACTGAGCACACTGGGCTGCTGCCCCCAGGCGAGTGGTTCTCAGATTCTGGTGTGGTCTGAAACACATGGAAAGCCTGTTTACAAGTGTGGTTTCTTTGGCTGGAGCCCCAAGGACGAGTTCTGATTCAGGGGGTTTGGGAAAGGGCTCAAGAATGAACATTTAAAATGATTTTCCTATAGGATCTGGGTATAGTGGTCAGCTGGTAAAGAATCTGCCTGCAATGTAGGAGACCTGGGTTCAATCCCTGGGTTAGGAAGACCCGCTGGAGAAGAGAAAGGCTACCCACTCCAGTATTCTGGCCTGGAGAATTCCATGGACTGCATAGTCCACGGGGTCGCAAAGACTTGGACAGGACTGAGCGGCTTTCACTTTCACATGGTGGTCAGAGAAGAAGCAGCGCTGAGACAGAAGGGTGTTCAGAGGAGTTAGGCAGCACAGGGCCTGCGGGCTCACTGGGGCAGAGCTTGCCAGCTACCAAGTGGAAAGAGGTACAGCTGCGGGAATCCACTTTGCCTGTACGTGCTCTTAGAAGCTATCTCAGAGGCCAACTCTCAATTAATTCCCCCTACCCCCAAATGCAAAGGTCTGGCAACAGCTTAAAATGTGAAGGAAGCAGACACTGGGGACAAAGATTTCAGGACTAGCTGTACCACCTGTGGGTTGGGTCACTCCCAGCTAATAATTACTTCCCTTCTGAGTCTCTGTCTGTACACCAGCAGGACCTCAGGGCCCCTCTCAGCCACATGATATACGACGTTTCAGTCCCTCCTAGAGAGAGGTTCTTTGTATAAGGGGATGCTGAATAAGGCCAGGAAAAAAAAAAAAGACTCTAACAGTGGAAGCTGGAACAGACTCAGAGTTGTTTTAGGGAAGGAAAATTCTTTTTTTGCCCAAAACCTTCTCAAGCCGCCCTGAGTGCCTCCCAGCACCCAGCCCAGTGCCTTACACCCTGCAGGCATCTGATACATATCACGTAATGATGCACGGCATCAGGGTGTCAGTGTTGGCTTTTCAGGGCTGAGCACATCTGAAATGCCTCCTCTGTACTTTATTCAGGCAATGATCAGCCTACATTTCATATGGTGACCCTACTAGTATCCAGACTTATTAAATTAGGGTTCTCAATTATCTGGATATTTGAAAATATTCTCAGGTAACGATAACAGTAACCGTGGGAGGCTGTAACCTTTAGGTGATGGAATGGGGGAAAGAAGTAAAGGTTTTAGAGGTGATGAAAAGTTTTTCTTGGGCTTAAAAAACCTTTAATATATGCAGATTTGGGCTTTGAAACTTGCCAAATGGAGGTAGTTTTGTAGAATATTTGAAAGTATAATAGAAAGCCTATGCCAGACAAAGCAGCCTTTGGTTTGCTGGGGAAATGGTATTTCTTCCCAGCACAAATCAAAAGACAAGTATACATTTCCTCCACTGGTATTTTCTGGGACCGTCTCCCAGACAAACCACCACTGCTGGAATCCTTGTCTCAGGTAGCATTTCTGGGGAAACTCCAACTAGACATCAAGTCACAGGGAGGGTGACACTGAGGGCATTGATCTGTAGTTGGGGTGCTAGCAAAAGACAGGGCTATCACTGGGTTTGCAAAGCTGCAGAGAAAGTAGCTGGAGGGACCTACATTAAAAACGCTGAGGACAGCAAAGACTCATGGTAGAGCTGGCACATGTGGGAAGAGAGGGGTAACCTTGAATGGGTGCCTACTCTGGTGCTGACCCTGTGTTTGGTGTTGGACACACATCACCTCTCTCAATCCATACAACCCCAGTATAAATCAGGAAGATGTCATCTCAGGCCTGGAGGAGGGATTTAAACTCGGGCCTCTCTGGTGCCATAGGCTGTGCTTTGTTCCCAGAGCTCACCTAACAGCCCACACAAATGAGTAATTATCCGTGGCCAGCATGGTCTTTACAAAGAAGAGACAGGGGTGCCTTAGGCCAGGTGAGGTAAGGCATCCCAGGGTGGAAGGAAGGACCTTTAGGGAAGTTGAGGTCAGCCATACCGGTTCTCAGCAGATTCAGAAATTTGGTCTATGCCTCTAGCAGGGGTCTGGCCCAGGAGAACTGAAGGAAAACAGTTAAACTCTCCAGAGACTTATGCATGATCGAGGAACTAATCTGTTGGAGAGAGATTCATATCACCGTGTATTAGTTTCCTACTCCTGCTGTAACAAATTGCCACAAGCTTAGTGGCTTCAAGCAACACACACTGGGACCTAGAGATTATCAGACTAAGTGAAGTAAGCCAGAAAAAGAAAGAAGACTATAATATGACATAGCTTATATATGGAATCTAAAAAAGAATAAGATACAAATGAACTTACATACAAAACAGAAATAGAGCCACAGACACAGAAAACAAACTTATGGCAACCAAAGGGGAAAAGAGGCTGGGAGGAGGGATAAATTAGAAGGCTGAGATTAACAAATACATACCACACTATTACATACCAAATAGATAACCAAGGGGACTTTCCTGGTGGTTCAGTGG
The DNA here is from genome assembly GCF_003369695.1 of Bos indicus x Bos taurus. Classification (NCBI taxonomy): domain Eukaryota; kingdom Metazoa; phylum Chordata; class Mammalia; order Artiodactyla; family Bovidae; genus Bos; species Bos indicus x Bos taurus. The sequence goes on from NC_040085.1 coordinate 40,788,956, forward strand.
TTAAGAAACCACCATGCAATGCCGGGCACTGAGTTCGATCCCCTGGTTGGGGAACTAAGCTCCCACATGCCTCAGAGCAACTAAGCCCACATTCCAAAACTAGAGAGTCCGTGTGTCACAACAAAAGAGCCCACAACTTAATGATGCAACGAAGACCCGAGTGCCACAGTTAAGACCCAATACAGACAAATAAATACTTAAAAAAAATTTTAAAAATAGGTAACCAACAAGGACCTACTGTATAGCATCAGTCAGTCAGTTGAGTTCAGTCGCTCAGTCATGTCCGACTCTTTGCGACCCCATGAATCGCAGTGCGCCAGGCCTCCCTGTCCATCACCATCTCCGCATAGGGAACTATAATCGTTATTTTGTAATAACCTATAAGAGGAAAGAATATGAAAAGATGTATATGTAGAGCTAACTCACTTTGTTGTATACCTGAAACTAACAACATTGTGAATCAACTATGTTTCAATACAATAATAACAACAACAAAACCCCCTACAGATGTATTATCTTGCAGTTCTGGAAATAAAAATCTGAAATTTGTTTCACTGGTCTAAAATCAAGGTGTGGGCATGCCTGCGTTTCTTCTGGAAGCTCTAGAAGAGAATATTTGAGTTCTCCAGCTTCTAGAGATGCCCTTTGTTCATTCTTTGGCCCTTTCATCTATCTTCAAAGCCATCAGCACTGCCATCTCCCCATCTCTCTCTGATCCTGCTCCTGCCTCCCCCTCGGGATTATGTCTGGTTTATCTAGATAATGCAGCACAATGTCCCCACCTCAAAATCCTTACTAATCACATCTGCAAAATCCCTTTTACCACATAAGGTAACACAGAGACAGGTTCCAGGGATTAAGATGTGAATATCTTTGGGGGTCAACCAATGATATTCAATCAATCCACCAATCCTTTGGTCATTACTCAACTAACCGCAGTGGGTCTGTTTTTGTCTCCACTGTAGCAGGAAGGCTCCGTATAGTCTATGATCAGGGACTGCTTGGGGAACCTGAGACTAGAGCCTTGCGGTGTGGATGATCTGCATGGTCAGAGTTATCAGTCAAGCATGAGCCAGCTGAGCAACAATCCTCCATCCAACAAACAGGGAGTGGGAACCTCTGCTACTCAGGCCTTTCTCCTTGTTGATGCCGTGCATTTTCATCACACAGACCACATGCCACTGGTCAGTTGCTACTCTCTACTTATAGATCTGGGTGGATCCCAACTCCCCAACATGGCACGTTAACAAATCATTTCTTCTGGTGGTTTGATGGGACCTGACCTGTCTCATCCTCGGTCCCCATTAATTGTGCCTATTAACGTGGTCTGACAGACCATGTTACAAACCAGTCTCCAGAGACTGTGTTTAACCCAGGTCAGCCCAGGACCTCAGTGCTCCCTGCTCTCTCTCTCCCTCTCTCTTATGCATGCGTGCTAAGTTGCTTCATTTGTGTCCTACTCTTTTTGACGCCATGGACTGTAGCTCATCAGGTTCCTCTGTCCATGGGATTCTCCAGGCAAGACTACTGGAGTAGGTTGCCATGCCCTCCTCCAGGGGATCTTACCAACCCAGAGACTGAACCCACGTCTCTTATGTCTCCTGCATTGGCAGGCGGGTTCTTTACCACTAGCACCACCTGACTTTTGATCATATACTCCAGGCAGTCCTCTGTGGTTTTGACAAGCTGTTAGGAATTTTCTCTCTCCTGGATTCTGTGCACAGATAATCTCATCTATTATGTGTTTCAGGTTTAAAAAAAAAAAAATTATTTATTTATTTATTTGGCTATGCCAGGTCTTAGTTGCTGCAACAAAGGATCTTCGAACTTCACTGTAGCATATGAACTCTTAGTTGTGGCATCTGGGATCTAGGTCCTTGACCAGGGACTGAACCTGGGCCCCCTGCATTGGCAGTGTGGAGTCTTAGCCACTGGAAGTCCCTCATTCACTATGTGTCCATTTTTATGAGTAACCTTGTCTCGAAGTTTTGAGAATAATTTACCTTACCTTCAAAAGTACTGACCTTTTAAAACAACAACTCTGACTCAGAGCTGTCTGTTTCCCACTCAGTGTCTACCTCTGAAATGCACCCAAAGAATGTCCCATGGGAATCTGTTTATTTGCCAGGCACTGGGGTAAGGGCCCAGGGATATAACAGTGAGCAGCTGTGCTCCTGGTCTCACAAAGCCTAGAGACCAATAGGGAGATGAATCTTTATCAAATAATCACACTCATGAATGTGTAATTAAAAATGGAGGTAATTACTCCTTTAAAAAATGGAGGTAATTACTCTTAAGAAAAGAAACATGGTTAGTGAAAATTTAAAGAGACCGGCCCTAAATACGGGGTGTCATGGGAAACTTCCCTATGAAGTGCCATTTGAACTGTGATCATTGGGTGAGTGGAGGAGAAAGTGGGGGAAGCCGTGAGGTTAATGTGGCTGCAGGCAGAGAGGGCTGGATAGAAAAAGGGTCAAGATGGGGTGGCAGAGGCAGGGAGAGACCAGGGAAGGGTTCTGGGTTTTAGCCTAAGAGCAAAAGGTTTTTAGCAAGGGGAGGGTGTTGACACACTCAGATTTGGGTTAGAGCATGGCCAACAGATTTTGTTGGGGAGGGGAGTGCAGAACTGGAGCAGAGAGGGTAGTAAGGAGGCTCTCACAGTAATAGAGGAGACATGAAGGTGACTTGGTCAGCGTGATGGCAATGGAGAACAGAAGTGGCTGGTTCATAGGATTCCCTGGTGGTCCAGTGGCTAAGACTCTGCGCTCCCAATGCAGGGGGTCTGGGTTCAATCCCTGGTCAGGGAACTAGATCCCACAGGCTGCAGTTAAGAGTTCACATGCCAAAACTAAAAAGAAAAGATCCCACATGCCATAACTGAGATCTCATGCAGTCAAATAAATAATAAAATAAAATAAAATTAAAAAAAAGAAGAAATGGCTGGTTCCTTGTGGTAATTTGGAGGCAAAACCCATTCAGTTCAGTTTAGTTCAGTTCAGTTGCTCAGTCGTGTCCGACTCTTTGTGACCCCATGAATTGCAGCACGCCAGGCCTCCCTGTCCATCACCAACTCCCGGAGTTCACTCAGACACACGTCCATCGAGTCAGTGATGCCATCCAGCCATCTCATCCTCTGTCGTCCCCTTCTCCTCCTGCCTTCAATCCCTCCCAGCATCAGAGTCTTTCCCAATGAGTCAACTCTTCGCATGAGGTGGCCAAAGTACTGGAGTTTCAGCTTCAGCATCATTCCCTCCAAAGAAATCCCAGGGCTGATCTCCTTCAGAATGGACTGGTTGGATCTCCTTGCTGTCCAAGGAACTCTCAAGAATCTTCTCCAACACCACAGTTCAAAAGCATCAATTCTTCGGTGCTCAGCCTTCTTCACAGTCCAACTCTCATATCCATACATGACCACAGGAAAAACCATAGCCTTGACTAGATGGACTTTTGTTGGCAAAGTAATGTCTCTGCTTTTGAATATGCTATCTAGGTTGCTCGTAACTTTCCTTGCAAGGAGTAAGCTTCTTTTAATCTCATGGCTGCAGTCACCATCTGCAGTGATTTTGGAGCCCAAAAAACCCATTAGGGCATGTTTAACATGCAGGGCAAAAGAATGAAAGGCTTCAAAGACAAAACAAGTTTAATGGCTAACATAAATTCCTATTAACTGAATGTGTGTTTACATTCAATTGCAATCAAACACTTGAATGAAATGCTTGCTCTTGTGTATATTCTGACAGGCCTAATGAGAACAGACGCATTCAGTGTAAGAGAGCTGCCCATCCTTATGAACCTGAGACATGACCACGGTGGTGGCATGACCATGGTGGTGGCTTCTGGAAGAAAATGACATACCCAAGATCAGGTCCTTGCGTGGACAATATGGTTGCTGATTTTACCATCAGAATCTCTCTCACAGTCTTCATAGTAGAGGGAAGGGCTGTCTCTAAAACCAAACCACTAGCAGAGTGGGCTGACCTTAGAAGGAGAGGCTTACAATTAATGGGAGAATTCTGGGAATCCAACCCCAAGAATGCTGGCCTCTTTCCCCATTTGTGACTGCCTTTTGAACTTGAGGATTTGGCAGTCATTCAAACCAAATAACTCTGGGGTGCAAAAGCAACAGAGTCCAGAGCAATCTCTGGCTCATTGTTTCAGATTAGATGTCTTTATTGGGCAGGTCTCTGAATCCTTGCCCTTTTCACTTACAACAGATTCTCTGGTCTAATGAGAATCTGCACGGATATATTTTTCTTGATATGCTTTTCTATAACACGGAATTTGGTTGCTTCACTGGGAGAGAAATTCTAAGACTTTAAACTTGAGTCTCTGGTCCTAAGTATCTTGCTGGCATCACCTGGATGTTTCTCATTAAAATCACTTGTTAAAGTGAGTGGGCCCTTATGGAACATCCTGGAAGATTCTGTTCACCCAAGGGTCAGAGATCTGAGACCTCCGAGCTCAGCAGAGGAGCAGTGGGGAGAGAAGTGGGTATCCTGGAATGAACACTGAAGGCCCCCAAATGGGAAGTAGGGTCAGTGAGCTCCAAACTTGGCCATTACATTCAATTATACATTACGAAAGGGGAAGGGATAATGAGAACAAATTTGCACTTAATAATTATTGCATCCAGGACTTCCCTGGTGGTCCAGTGGTTAAGAATCTGCCTGCCAATACATGGGACGTGGGTTCAATTCCTGGTCCAGGATGATTCCATATGCCTTGGGGAACTAAACTGTTGTACCACTACTGAGCCCACACTCTGGAGCCCATGATCCACAACAAAAAAAAACCACTGTGATAAGCCCAGCACCGCAACTAGATAAAGTCCACATGCGGGAAGAAAAACCCAGCACAGCCAAAAATAAATTAAAAAACCCAACCAAAACAAACCAAAACTATCGCATCCAGTCCAATGCACATGTAAGGCTCTGAAATCTCACAGTTGAGATCCATGCACATCTGAACCCTGACCTTCATCAAACCACTACTTCATTATTAATATCTGTGATTCTCAACCTGCACTCTGAATCATGGGGGTGGAGGTATGGGAGTTGGGGGTTTTAGTAAACAAACATATGCCTTTGTTATGCTGTCAATCATTTCCACATGACAGGTGAGTCACCCAACTCACTCCATTTGTACCTTACCTGATCCTATAAGGCAAGCTATGGCCACTGCAGTTCTGTTCTGTTATCTGTCTACCTGTCCAGCGCATTTGCCCCTGAAACAAGGCATTCACCTGTGTTTCCTGTTTGAGTCCAGCTCGTATTCCCTATCTTAGCATTTGAACCTTGTGTGGTTTAAGAACATGGATACTCACCTCTCTGACACTCTCCTTTCTGGTCTCTGCTAATTCCTGCCTTCAGGAAAATGACTTGGCTCTGACCTGCTTAGTTAGTGCCTACACCCCCCATTAGGGACTGTGGGCAGCTGCTAAGATCTTCATAAGCAATCTGTGAAGCAGGAGAAATTGGAGAAATTAACGCTCAGATATGGTAAGTGCTCCGTATAAGACCACCCAGCTGTGGACTTTACTGCTTTTTGATTCTATAATACAAAGAATTCATTGTTCTAATTTTAGTTGTTAAAACATAAAAAATTATTACCCACTTACTTAGAGAGTGAGGATTAAATTGATACAGATAAAGAGGAGCTATCCCACGTTGAGGTCAGGAAGGGCAGCGGTGAGGAGATACCCCTCATCCAAGGTAAGGAGTGGCAGTGGTTGCACCTTGCTGGAGCAGCTGTGAAGAGATACCTCATGCCCAAGGTAAGAGAAACCCAAGTAAGATGGATGATAGGTGTTGCAAGAGGGCATCAGAGGGCAGACACACTGAAACCAAACTCACAGAAAACTAGTCAATCCAATCACACTAGGACCACAGCCTTGTCTAACTCAATGAAACTAAGCCATGCCCGTGGGGCAACCCAAGGCAGGCGGGTAATGGTGGAGAGGTCTGACAGAATATGGTCCACTGGAGAAGGGAATGGCAAACCACTTCAGTATTCTTGCCTTGAGAACCCCATGAACAGTATGAAAAGCAAAATGATAGGATACTGAAAGAGGAACTCCCCAGGACAGTAGGTGCCCAATATGCTACTGGAGATCAATGGAGAAATAACTCCAGAAAGAATGAAGGGATGGAGCCAAAACAAAAAAAATACCCAGCTGTGGATGTGACTGGTGACAGCAGCAAGGTCTGATGCTGTAAAGAGCAACATTGCATAGGAACCTGGAATGTCAGGTCCATCAGTTCAGTTCAGTTCAGTCGCTCAGTCGTGTCCGACTCTTTGCGACCCCATGAACTGCAGCACGCCAGGCCTCCCTGTCCATCACCAACTCCCGGAGTTCACTCAGACTCACATCCATCGAGTCAGTGACCATTCCAGCCATCTCATCCTCTATCATCCCCTTATTCTCCTGCTCCCAATCCCTCCCAGCATCAGAGTCTTTCCCAATGAGTCAACTCTTTGCATGAGGTGGCCAAAGTACTGGAGTTTCAGCTTTAGCATCATTCCTTCCAAAGAAATCCCAGGGCTGATCTCCTTCAGAATGGACTGGTTGGATCTCCTTGCAGTCCAAGGGACTCTCAAGAGTCTTCTCCAACACCACAGTTCAAAAGCATCAATTCTTCGGTGCTCAGCCTTCTTCACAGTCCAACTCTCACATCCATACATGACCACAGGAAAAACCATAGCCTTGACTAGATGGACTTTTGTTGGCAAAGTAATGTCTCTGCTTTTGAATATGCTATCTAGGTTGGTCATAACTTTTCTTGCAAGGAGTAAGCGTCTTTTAATTTCATGGCTGCAGGTCCATGAATCAAGGCAAATTGGAAGTGGTCAAACAAGAGATGGCAAGAGTGAATGTCGATATTCTAGGAATCAGCGAACTAAAATGGACTGGAATGGGTGAATTTAACTCAGATGACCATTATATTTACTACTGCAGGCAGGAATCCCTTAGAAGAAATGGAGTAGCCATCATGGTCAACAAAAGAGTCCAAAATGCAGTACTTGGATGCAATCTCAAAAATAACAGAATGATCTCTGTTCATTTCCAAGGCAAACCATTCAATATCACAGTAATCCAAGTCTATGCCCCAATCAGTAACGCTGAAGAAGCTTAAGTTGAATGGTTCTATGAAGACCTACAAGACCTTTTAGAACTAACACCCAAAAAAGATGTCCTTTTCATTATAGGGGACTGGAATGCAAAAGTAGGAAGTCAAGAAACACCTGGAGTAACAGGCAAATTTGGCCTTGGAATACGGAATGAAGCACGGCAAAGACTAATAGAGTTTTGCCAGGAAAATGCACTGGTCATAGAAAACACCCTCTTCCAACAACACAAGAGAAGACTCTACACATGGACATCACCAGATGGTCAACACCGAAATTAGATTGATTATATTCTTTGCAGCCAAAGATGGAGAAGCTCTGTACAGTCAGCAAAAACAAGACCAGGAGCTGATTGTGGCTCAGACCATGAACTCCTTATTACCAAATTCAGACTGAAATTGAAGAAAGTAGGGAAAACCACTAGACCATTCAGGTATGACCTAAATCAAATCCCTTATGATTATACAGTGGAAGTGAGAAATAGATTTAAGGGCCTAGATCTGATAGATAGAGTGCCTGATGAACTATGGAATGAGGTTCGTGACATTGTACAGGAGATAGGGATCAAGACCATCCCCATGGAAAAGAAATGCAGAAAAGCAAAATGGCTGTCTGGGGAGGCCTTACAAATAGCTGTGAAAAGAAGAGAAGCAAAAAGCAAAGGAGAAAAGGAAAGATGTAAGTATCTGAATGCAGAGTTCCAAAGAATAGCAAGAAGAGATAAGAAAGCCTTCTTCAGCGATCAATGCAAAGAAATAGAGGAAAACAACAGAATGGGAAAGACTAGAGATCTCTCCGAGAAAATTAGAGATACCAAGGGAACACTTCATGCAAAGATGGGCTCGATAAAGGACAGAAATGGTATGGACCTAACAGAAGCAGAAGATATTAAGAAGAAGTGGCAAGGATACACAGAAGAACTATACAAAAAAGATCTTCATGACCCAGATAATCACGATGGTGTGATCACTGACCTAGAGCCAGACATCCTGGAATGTGAAGTCAAGTGGGCCTTAGAAAGCATCATTATGAACAAAGCTAGTGGAGGTGATGGAATTCCAGTTGAGCTATTTCAAATCCTGAAAGATGATGCTGTGAAAGTGCTGCACTCAATATGCCAGCAAATTTGGAAAACTCAGCAGTGGCCACAGGACTGGAAAAGGTCAGTTTTCATTCCAGTGCCAAAGAAAGGCAATGCCAAAGAATGCTCAAACTACTGCACAATTGCACTCATCTCACACGCTAGTAAAGTCATGCTCAAAATTCTCCAGGCCAGGCTTCAGCAATACATGAACCGTGAACTTCCATATGTTCAAGCTGGTTTTAGAAAAGGCAGAGGAACCAGAGATCAAATTGCCAACATTCGCTGGATCATGGAAAAAGCAAGAGAGTTCCTGAAAAACATCTATTTCTGCTTTATTGACTATGCCAAAGCCTTTGACTGTGTGGATCACAATATACTGTGGAAAATTCTGAAAGAGATGGGAATACCAGGCTACCTGACCTGCCTCTTGAGAAACCTGTATGCAAGTCAGGAAGCAACAGTTAGAACTGGACATGGAACAACAGACTGGTTCCAAATAGGAAATGGAATACATCAAGGCTGTATATTGTCACCCTGCTTATTTAACTTATATGCAGAGTACATCATGAGAAACGCTGGGCTGGAAGAAACACAAGCTGGAATCAAGATTGCCGGGAGAAATATCAATAACCTCAGATATGCAGACGACACCACCCTTATGGCAGAAAGTGAAGAGGAACTAAAAAGCCTCTTGATGAAAGTGAAAGAGGAGAGTGAAAAAGTTGGCTTAAAGCTCAACATTCAGAAAATGAAGATCATGGCCTCCGGTCCCATCACTTCATGGGAGATAGATGGGCAAACAGTGGAAACAGTGTCAGACTTTATTTTGGGGGCTCCAAAATCACTGCAGATGGTTGACTGCAGCCATGAAATTAAAAGACGCTTACTCCTTGCAAGAAAAGTTATGACCAACCTAGATAGCATATTGAAAAGCAGAGACATTACTTTGCCGACAAAGGTCCGTCTAGTCAAGGCTATGGTTTTTCCAGTGGTCATGGATGGATGTGAGAGTTGGACTGTGAAGAAAGCCAAGTGCCAAAGAATTGATGCCTTTGAACTGTGGTGTTGGAGAAGACTCTTGAGAGTCCCTTGGACTGCAAGGAGATCCAACCAGTCCATTCTGAAGGAGATCAGCCCTGGGATTTCTTTGGAGGGAATGATGCTAAAGCAGAAACTCCAGTACTTTGGCCACCTCATGCAAAGAGTTGACTCATTGGGAAAGACTCTGATGCTGGGAGGGATTGGGGGCAGGAGGAGAAGGGGACGACAGAGGATGAGGTGGTTGGATGGCATCACTGACTCAATGGACGTGTGTCTGAGTGAACTCCGGGAGTTGGTGATGGACAGGGAGGCCTGGCGTGCTGCAATTCATGGGGTCACAAAGAGTCGGACACGACTGAGCGACTGAACTGAACTGAACATAAACAAGGCTTGGGTCACTGGGAGATACTGACTAAATTGTGTGCATATTACTCCCAAGTGTTGCTTTTTGTATCTAGTCAACTCTGGTTGTCATGACAAAATATTGTAGATTGAGTGACTTAAACAATAGATATTTATTTACTCACAGTTTTGGAGGTTGCAAGTCTGAGATCATGGTGCCAGCAAGGTCGGGTTCAGGTGAGACTTTCTTTCTGGTTAGAGCACACAGCGGACCTCATATGTCTCTTAAAAGGATACTAAACTTATGGTATCAGGGCCCTGGACCCTTATGATCTGAGGTAACCTTAATTATCTCCTAATGGGTTCTACCTCCAAGTATTAGCGATTAGAGCTTCACTTTAGGAATCTGGGACTTCCCTCGTGGCTCAGAAGGTAAAGAATCTGCCTGCAATGCAGGGTTCGATTCCTGGGTTGGGAAGATCCTTTGTAGAAGGGAATGGCTACCCACTCCAGTATTCTTGCCCCGGAAATCCCATGGACAGAGGAGCCTGGCCTGCTACAGTCATGAGGTTGCAAAGAGTCAGACATGACTGAGCAACTAACACACTTTTGGGAATTTAGGGGAACACAAGTTAGTCTTGAGAGTCCCTTGGACAGCAAGGAGACCAAACCAGTCAATCCTAAAGGAAATCAGTCCTGAATATTCATTGGAAGGACTGATGCTGAAGCTCCAATACTTTAGCCACCTGATAGGAAGAGCTGACTCACTGGAAAAGACCCTGATGCTGTGAAAGATTGAAGGCAGGAGGAAAAGGGGAAGGAAGACAGAGGATGAGATTGTTGGATGGCATCACAGACTCGATGGACATGAGTTTGAGCAAGCTCCAGGAGTTGATGATGGACAGGGAAGCCTGGCATGATGCAGTCCATGGGGTCGCAAAGAGTTGGACACAGCTGAGCCACTGAAGTAAGCGTATAACATGTGTCTAGAGAAATCACTAAATCTTGAACCAAAGGTCATCTTTGTTTGCGCACTCCTTCCCAACAGCTTTCTCTGCAGTTTCCTTTCCAGAGGCACAGAGGAGGGAGGGGAACCTCACTCCCCTCAGGCTCCAGGGAAGTTTATCCAAACAGACTTTAATTGTTCCAGGGTTTCTCCTGCCCTTGGATTGGTTATTCACACAAAAGCCTCAAGGATTCCCAGGGAAAGTGCCTCAAATTCTAAGACTCAGGCTTCTACCCTGGATTCAACACTGTGTTCACTGGGCCAATCTTCCCATCTTAAGGGAAACACTAAAGTACAGGGCTGCTTTTCATCCCCTGGGGAAGGAAATGACAACCCACTCCAGTATTCTTGCCTGGAAATCCCATGGACAGATTGGGCTAAAGTACACGGAGTCTCAAAGTCAGACATAACTTGAGACTAGACCAGAGAGCCATTTTACACAGGAAGTAAAGAGGATATTGGAAAACAACCCCAAGTGTAGGCCTGAAGAACTCATCTCAGTGACAGCCATGGCCTCCAGCAGCATCCTCCATGGTGAGAGGTCAGAGGGTTAGCTTCCCTCAGGAGAGGTCAGAACGTCTAGTTTTGTCCTAAGAGGCTTCTCTTATTAAGTTGTTAGAAGTTGTTAGAAGCTGGGCTCACTGAGAAAAATCTTAAGAGGCCCTTACTAAAATACTTTCAAGAAGCTTAAAGTGTAGCCATGTCAGCAGGGCTCTCCTGTGAAAGGAGAGTTAGGACATTTTAGATGGTCAGGGACCCGAAGCACTTTCTACAATGAGCTGGGCAGTTTTTCAGAGCTCTGTACCAGCAGAATGGGGTGAAGGGGTGAGAACTCATGATAAGGAAGCCCTGTAGTTCGTCCTCTTCAAGGTGTCCACTTTGGCTTCAGCCAGCAGTGTGCGCTCACTCACTTCAGTCGTGTCTGACTCTTTGCAACCCTATGGACTGTAGCCCACCAGGCTCCTCTGTCCATGGGATGCCATGCCCTCCTCCAGGGGATCTTCTTGGCACAGGGATTGAACCCTAATCTCTGAAGTCTCCTGCATTGGCAGGCGGATTCTTTACCACTAGTGCCACCTGGTCAGCCGGCAGACCAGAGGTTAATTCCCGCCTCTCTTGCTTATCTCTCTGTTACCAAGCTATCTCATTTGAGCTTATTTTCCTCAGCACAACCCTGAGAGGGAGTGTGGGGTCCAGCTGCTGACCCCGCAAAAGCCAATTACATGGCAAGGTTGGTGGAAAGGAAAATTTGCTTTATTTTGGAAAAGTGAGAGATTAAATAATTTAAGATCTATCGCTAGAGAAGGGTAGAACTTTGGAACCAGAGCCAGGCCCAAGAACAAACTTAAAAAGATAGTTCTTGAAAGTGGAGAGAGGAGAATGAAAGAGCAAAATGCTTTCTTAACCTAATTTGGCAAAAACAGTTGCATACTTTTACCTCCCAAGTGAATCTCTGTATTATCCTGTGGAACTGCTGGACGTACTCTTTTATTTATTATTATTTTTTCCACTCAGCTTGAGAGTTCCCTGACCAGGGATTGAACCCAGGCCCCCGGCAGTGAAAGTGTGGAGTTCTAACCACTAGACTGCCAGGGAATTCCCAATTTCTTTTGTTTTTAATAATTAATTAATTAGGCTGGGCTTCCCTGGTATCTCACATGGTAAATAATCTGCCTACAATGCAGGAGACCTGGGTTCAATTCCTGGGTGGGGAAGATTCCCTGGAGAAGGTAATGGCAACCCACTCCAATATTCTTGTCTGGAAAATCCCATAGACTCCTCCCATAGAGGAGTCTGGCTAGCTGTAGTCTGTGGGATCGCAAAGAGTCGGACACGACTGACTGACTAACACATTCAGGTTTTAGCTGTGGCATGACAGATCTTTAGTTGCAGCATGTGAACTCTTAGTTGTGGCATGGGATCTAGTTCCCTGACTAGGGATTGAACTCGGGCCCACTGATGTGGAAATGTGGAGTCCTAAGCGCTGGGCAGTGGCTGCATGGTGCTGGAATGGCATGCAGCTGAGAGAAGATACCCCATGTCCAAGGTCAGGAGCAAAGGCTGTGAGAAGATACCCCACGTCCAAAGTAAGGAGCAGCCGTGAAGAGATACCCCATGTCCAAGGTAAGAGAAACCCCAATAAGACAGCAGGTGCTGAGAGAGGGCATCAGAGGGCAGACACACTGAAACCACAATCACAGAAAACTAGCCAATCTGATCACACAGACCACAGCCTTGTCTAACTCAGTGAAACTAAGCCATGCTGTGTAGGGCCACCCAAGACAAACGGGTCATGGTGGAGAGGTCTGACAAAATGTGGTCCACTGGAGAAGGGAATGGCAAACCACTTCAGTATTCTTGCCTTGAGAACCCCATGAACAGTATGAAAAGGCAAAAAGATAGGACACTAAAAGGGGAACTCCCCAGGTTGGTAGGTGCCCAATATGCTACTGGAGATCAGTGGAGAAATAACTCCAGAAAGAACGAAGAGATGGAGCCAAAGCAAAAACAACAGCCAGCTGTGGATGGGACTGGTGATAGAAGCAAGGTCTGATGTGGTAAAGACCAATTCTGCAGAGGAACCTGGAATGTTAGGTTCATGAATCAAGCCAAATTGGAAGTGGTCAAACAGGAGATGGCAATAGCGAACATCAACATTCTAAGATGTTGCAAACTAAAATGGACTGGAATGGGTGAATTTAACTCAGATGACCATTATATCTACTACTGCAGGCAGGAATCCCTTAGAAGAAATGGAGTAGCCATGATGGTCAACAAAAGAGTCTGAAATGCAGTACTTGGGTGCAATCTCAAAAACGACAGAATGATCTCTGTTCGTTTCCAAGGCAAACCATTCAATATCACAGTAATCCAAGTCTATGCCCCAATCAGTAACGCTGAAGAAGCTGAAGTTGAATGGTTCTATGAAGACCTACAAGACCTTTTAGAACTAACACCCAAAAAAGATGTCCTTTTCATTATAGGGGACTGGAATGCAGAAGTAGGAAGTCAAGAAACACCTGGAGTAACAGGCAAATTTGGCCTTGGAATATGGAATGAAGCAGGGCAAAGGCTAATAGAGTTCTGCCAAGAGAAGGCACTGGTCATAGCAAACACCCTCTTCCAACAACACAAGAGAAGACTCTACACGTGGACATCACCAGATGGCCGACATCGAAATCAGATTGATTATATTCTTTGTAGCCAAAGATGGAGAAGCTCTATACAGTCAGCAAAAACAAGACCGGGAACTGACTGTGGCTCAGATCATGAACTCCTTCTTGCCAAATTCAGACTGAAATTGAAGAAAGTAGGAAAAACCACTAGACCATTCAGGTGTGACCTAAATCAAATCCCTTATGACTACACAGTGGAAGTGAGAAATAGATTTAAGGGCCTAGATCTGATAGAGTCCCTGATGAACAACTATGGATGGAGGTTCGTGACATTGTACAGGAGACAGGAATCAAGACCATCCCCCAAAAAAGAAAATGCAAAAAGGCAAAATGGTTGTCTGAGGAGGCCTTACAAATAGCTTAGAGAAGAAGAGAAGCGAAAAGCAAAGGAGGAAAGGAAAGATATACCCATTTGAATGCAGAGTTCCAAAGAATAGCAAGGAGAGATAAGAAAGCCTTCCTCAGAGATCAGTGCAAAGAAATAGAGGAAAACAACAGAATGGGATAGACTAGAAATCTCTTCAAGAAAGTAGAGATACCAAGGGAACATTTCATGCAAAGATGGGCTTGATAAAGGACAGAAATGGTATGGACCTAACAGAAACAGATGATATTAAGAAGAGGTGGCAAGAATACACAGAAGAACTGTACAAAAAAGATCTTCACAACCAAGATAATCATGAAGGTGTGATCACTCACCTAGAGCCAGACATCCTGGAATGCAAAGTCAAGTGGGCCTTAGGAAGCATCACTACAAACAAAGCTAGTGGAGGTGATGGAATTCCAGTTGAGCCATTTCAAATCCTAAAAGATGATACTGTGAAAGTGCTGCACTCAATATGGCAGCAAATTTGGAAAACTCATCAGTGGCCACAGGACTGGAAAAGGTCAGTTTTCATTCCAATCCCAAAGAGAGGCAATGCCAAAGAATGTTCAGGTTCAGTTCAGTTCAGTCGCTCAGTCGTGTCCGACTCTTTGTGACCCCATGAATCGCAGCACGCCAGGCCTCCCTGTCCATCACCAATTCCCAGAGTTCACCCAGACTCACGTCCATCAAGTCAGTGATGCCATCCAGCCATCTCATCCTCTGTCGTCCCCTTCTCCTCCTGCCCTCAATCCCTCCCAGCATCAGTCGTTTCCAATGAGTCAACTCCGCATGAGGTGGCCAAAGTATTGGAGTTTCAGCTTTAGCATCAGTCCTTACAAAGAACACCCAGGACTGATCTCCTATAAAATGGATTGGTTGGATCTCCTTGCAGTCCAAGGGACTCTCAAGAGTCTTCTCCAATACCACAATTCAAAAGCATCAATTCTTCGGCGCTCAGCCTTCTTCACAGTCCAACTCTCACATCCATACATGACCACTGGAAAAACCATATCCTTGACTAGACGGACCTTTGTTGGCAAAGTAATGTCTCTGCTTTTGAATATGCTGTCTAGGTTGGTCATAACTTTCCTTCCAAGGAGTAAGCGTCTTTTAATCTCATGGCTACAAGCACCATCTGCAGTGACTTTGGAGCCCCAAAAAATAAAGTCTGACACTGTTTCCACTGTTTCCCCATCTATCTCCCATGAAGTGATGGGACCAGATGCCATGATCTTAGTTTTCTTTTTTTTTTTACCTTAGTTTTCTGAATGTTGAGCTTTAAGCCAACTTTTTCACTCTCCTCTTTCACTTTCATCAAGAGGCTTTTTAGTTCCTCTTCACTTTCTGCCGTAAGGGTGGTGTCATCTGCATATCTGAGGTTATTGATATTTCTCCCAGCAATCTTGAATCCAGCTTGTGCTTCTTCCAGCCCAGCGTTTCTCATGATGTATTCTGCATATAAGTTAAATAAGCAGGGTGACGATATACAGCCTTGATGTACTCCTTTTCCTATTTGGAACAAGTCTGTTGTTCAAACTACCGCACAATTGCGCTCATCTCACATGCTAGTAAAGTAATGCTCAAAATTCTCCAAGCCAGGCTTCAGCAATACATGAACCATGAACTTCCAGATGTTCAAGCTGGATTTAGAAAAGGCAGAGGAACCAGAGATCAAATTGCCAACATTCGCTGGATCATCGAAAAAGCAAGAGAGTTCCAGAAAAACATCTATTTCTGTTTTATTGAATATGCCAAAGCCTTTGACTGTGTGGATCACAATAAACTGTGGAAAATTCTGAAAGAGATGGGAATACCAGACCATCTGACCTGCCTCTTGAGAAACCTATATGCAGGTCAGGCAGCAACAGTTAGAACTGGACATGGAACAACAGACTGGTTCCAAATAGGAAAAGGAGTATGTCAAGGCTGTATGTTGTCACCCTGCTTATTTAACTTATATGCAGAGTACATCACAGGAAATTCTGGGCTGGAGGAAGCACAAGCTGGAATCAAGATTGCTGGGAGAAATATCAATAATCTCAGATATGCAGATGACACCACCCTTATGGCAGAAAGTGAAGAGGAACTAAAAAGCCTCTTGAGGAACGTAAAAGAGGAGAGTGAAAAAGTTGGCTTAAAGCTCAACATTCAGAAAACTAGGATCATGGCATCCGGTCCCACTGCTTCATGGCAAATAGATGGGGAAACAGTGTCAGACTTTATTTTGGGGGGCTCCAAAATCACTGCAGATGGTGACTGCAGACATGGAATTAAAAGACGCTTACTCCTTGGAAGGAAAGTTATGACTAACCTAGATAGCATATTCAAAAGCAGAGACATTACTTTGCCAACAAAGGTCCGTCTAGTCAAGGATATGGTTTTTCCAGTAGTCATGTGTGGATGTAAGAGTTGGACTATAAAGAAAGCTGAGCGCAGAAGAATTGATGCTTTTGAACTGTGGTGTTGGAGAAGACTCTTGAGAGTCCTTTGGACTGCAAGGAGATCCAACCAGTCCATCCTAAAGGAGATCAGTCCTGGGTATTCACTGGAAGGACTGATGTTGAAGCTGAAACTCCAATACTTTGACCACCTGATGTGAAGAGCTGACTCATTTGAAAAGACCCTGATCCTGGGAAAGATTGAGGGCAGGAGGCGAAGGGGACGACAGAGGATGAGATAGTTGGATGACATCACCAACTCAGTGGACATGAGTTTGGGTAAACTCTGTGAGTTGGTGATGGTCAGGGAGGCCTGGCGTGCTGCAGTCCAGGGGGTCGCAAAGTCGGACATGACTGAGCTACTGAACTGAACTGAACCACTGGATTGCTAGGGAATTCCCTATCTCCATTCTTTGTTCCTCTAGTCCTGACAATTCAAATAGCATTACTTGGTCCCAGTCCTATTCAAACACAGTGCCCACGCAGACACTGAAAATGTGTTAGGGTATTCAGAGGCTGGACATATGACCCAGAATGTGCAACCATTAATCTTATCTCACACAGGCATCAAGTGAAAAGACAGAAGGTGGAAGTCCTCATTCAGGGACCAGAGGGTGGGTCAGCAGGGCCAGAGCTCCATGCGAATGAACCACAGAGCCACTGGGAAACCTGTTGTTTTTACCACCTATTGTATGGGTTACTGAGCAGCTTCTTAAGAGCTGTATTTAAATACCATCTTAAGAGTTATTCTTCTTATTTCTATGTTGCGGGTCTCAGTTGGAAGTGTTTTCTTTTCAGTCTCCTTCATCACTGAGGGTCAAAGATCAAAGTCCAGGTCCACCCTTTGTTCTTCCCAGAGTCTCCACCAGGCTGTCTTCATAACCCTCGTCTCCCTCCCAAAGATGCCTCCTTGCTCTGGGTGCACAGGTCCTAGGTCATCTCCCTTCAGCTGTCCCACGCTCTGCCTTAACCACCTTGCCATCAGGCTCTCCAACAGGGCATTACATGCTTTTCCCAGGTACTCAAAACACTTGTGTCTCACAGGAGAAATCCAGGCAGCAGAGTATTAATATCTTCATCTAGTACTCTGTCCACACCAAGAAGGTGAGAGAAATAATTGGTACCCAAACTTCCTTTTAGAAGAGGAGAGTAGCCAGCCCTGCCCCTGGAATGCACATCACAGCCAGGCCTGTAGTGTGTAGTGGAGTGGACAGACCTGAAATCGTTGACAGATATTGGCTGGAAATCACCCATCAAGAATTTCAGTTTTGCTATTAAACCAGCTATACAAATTCCAGATATTCTGAGAAGAAATATTAGATTGGCAACATGAAAATTAATTGGTATCCAACTGCGAGCATCTAGACCCAGTTGGAAGAAATGTTCAGGCAAACAGAATCTGGTGTGATGTTTTTAGCTGCTGAGAGGGAGCCAGGCCTCTTAGCTTTGCTGTTTGTGTCGGTTCCCAGGGGAATGTGAGTGGAAAAAGCCCCCTCCAGTTTTCTCAGTTTTTCATTGCCCGTTTGCTAGATGCCTTGCCTGAAAGAAATGGTGTGAATCTTGTGAACCAGAACCTTGGAAATGACTCTGACAGTCTCAGATGGGAGAGACAGTTTCAACGATGAAAACTTTTTCTCTTAAAAAAAAAAAGAATCTCATACCCTTTTCAGTATTTCGTATTCTGGTGCAGATACTCAATAAAATGCACGTGAAATGACTTGAGGCATAATTTCGATAAATTCAAAATCAGTCGTAAAATAATAAAGGGAAGTGCTTTATTAAGTAAAAAAATAATTGATTGTTAAAAATATTAACATAAGCAGAGGTTGATTTTAGGCATCCGGGGATGTTTAATTGTTCCACATCCTGGCTTGTCCTTTACATATATAACTTTTTTTTTTCTGATAAGAAGGTAGATTTTAGAGGGAAAAAACTTATTTCATTTTAAAAACAGTCGCATGAAGCTCATCTTTGTTTTGCAGGTGAAGACATAGACTCAAAGGAACAAGGTCTTGTCCCCAGGTTGCACGCCTCACAAAAATCTCTGCATCCTCTTACTGGAGCCCTTCTACTTCTGCTAAGGGCATACACTTCCTGCATTTGAAACTGAGCAAAGGTGGAAATTCTCTTACCCAGGCTGTAGAAGGGGTCTGGGGAAGACAGGGTGAAGATCTTGAGACATGGGTGCAGGAAGGCAGAGGACAAGCCCCTGGATGAAGAACGTGTGAACAGCAGGTGGCAGCAGTGTCCTGGGAGTCTGGGTTTGTCCCCGGCAGTTCTTAGAAAGCAAGGTCAATAAGCACCACTTAAGGTGCAGATCCTAATACCTGCCCCGAGACATCTGACCTGCCTCGCACCCCTCATCTGCCTCCAGCTGAGCCAAGGGGACTGTCTTGATGTCTAGTAGAGAAAGGGTACTGCCCTTTCTCTGCGGTGTCTCCCTGAGGAACTCACAGGGGAGACTGGGAAAGATGACCTGCAAGACATTTACAGAGGAGAGGCTCTCACTGAGATCATTAATGTCACGTACAATGCTGTGAGCTTCGTTACCCTCTCTGTTCCTTGATCTGCTTTTCTGTACAATGGGCTAACAATGGCCACCTGCCTTGCAGAATCACTGAGATGACTGAAGGAACTGAGATGATACATACGTAGTCTTAGAACAGCATAGTGAAAGCAACACACACTCCTTGTTAGTACTGTTCTTTGTAGAGAGCTGTATCACTGTAGTGGGCTCTTTCATACGTCAGCATGTCACTCCATCCTTCCTCCATATTTTAAGATGTAGATACCACAGACTGAACAGAGAAGGACTCTGAGGTTAAGCCAGAGGAAGTAACACTAGTATGAACTTTGAAGTCAGATGAGGAAGTCAGATTCCTCTGGGGTGTGAGACCACATGCAAGTTGCTTAATAATGCTTTGGAACCTCCATTTCCTTGTCTGTAGAATGGTGACAATATTGCCTATCTTGTGTGTTTCTTGTGAGCACTAAATAAAACCACACATATGAAGCCCTCTAGTATAGTTCCTCTTCGGAGAAGGCAATGGCACCCTACTCCAGTACTCTTGCCTGGAAAATCCCATGGACAGAGGAGCCTGGTAGGCTGCAGTCCATAGGATCGCTACGAGTTGGATACGACTGAGCAACTTCACCTTCACTTTTCACTTTCATGCATTGGAGGATGAAATGGCAACCCACTCCAGTATTCTTGCCTGAGAATCCCAGGGACGGGGAGCCTGGTGGGCTGCCGTTTATGGGGTCGCACAGAGTCGGACACAACTGAAGTGACTTAGCAGCAGCAGCAGCAGTATGGTTCCTCTTATGTTCAGTTAAGTTCAGTCGCTCAGTCGTGTCCGACTCTTTTCGATCCCATGAATTGCAGCACGCCAGGCCTCCCTGTCCATCACCAACTCCCGGAGTTCACCCAGACACATGTCCATCGAGTCAGTGATGCCATCCAGCCATCTCATCCTCTGTCGTCCCCTTCTCCTCCTGCCTTCAATCCCTTCCAGCATCAGAGTCTTTCCCAATGAGTCAACTCTTCGCATGAGGTGGCCAAAGTACTGGAGTTTCAGCTTCAGCATCATTCCCTCCAAAGAAATCCCAGGGCTGATCTCCTTCAGAATGGACTGGTTGGATCTCCTTGCAGTCCAAGGGACTCTCAAGAGTCTTCTCCAACACCACAGTTCAAAAGCATCAATTCTTCGGTGCTCAGCCTTCTTCACAGTCCAACTCTCACATCCATACATGACCACTGGAAAAACCATATCCTTGACTAGACGGACCTTTGTTGGCAAAGTAATGTCTCTGCTTTTGAATATGCTGTCTAGGTTGGTCATAACTTTCCTTCCAAGGAGTAAGCGTCTTTTAATTTCATGGCTACAAGCACCATCTGCAGTGATTTTGGAGCCCCAAAAAATAAAGTCTGACACTGTTTCCCCATCTATTTCCCATGAAGTGATGGGACCGGAGGCCATGATGTTCATTTTCTGAATGTTGAGCTTTAAGCCAACTTTTTCACTCTCCTCTTTCACTTTCATCAAGAGTCTCTTTAGTTCCTCTTCACTTTCTGCCATAAGGGTGGTGTCATCTGCATATCTGAGGTTATTGATATTTCTCCCGGCAATCTTGATTCCAGCTTGTGCTTCCTCCAGCCCAGCGTTTCTCATGATGTACTCTGCATATAAGTTAAATAAGCAGGGTGACAATATACAGCCTTGACATACTCCTTTTCCTATTTGGAACCAGTCTGTTGTTCCATGTCCAGTTCTAACTGTTGCTTCCTGACTTGCATACAGGTTTCTCAAGAGGCAGGTCAGGTGGTCTGGTATTCCCATCTCTTTCAGAATTCTCCACAGTTTATTGTGATCCGCACAGTCAAAGGCTTTGGCGTAGTCAATAAAGCAGAAATAGATGTTTTTCAGGAACTCTCTTGCTTTTTCCATGATCCAGCGAATGTTGGCAATTTGATCTCTGGTTCCTCTGCCTTTTCTAAAACCAGCTTGAACATATGGAAGTTCACGGTTCACGTATTGCTGAAGCCTGGCTTGGAGAATTTTGAGCATGACTTTACTAGCGTGTGAGATGAGTGCAATTGTGCAGTAGTTTGAGCATTCTTTGGCATTGCCTTTCTTTGGCACTGGAATGAAAACTGACCTTTTCCAGTCCTGTGGCCACTGCTGAGTTTTCCAAATTTGCTGGCATATTGAGTGCAGCACTTTCACAGCATCATCTTTCAGGATTTGAAATAGCTCAACTGGAATTCCATCACCTCCACTAGCTTTGTTCGTAATGATGCTTTCTAAGGCCCACTTGACTTCACATTCCAGGATGTCTGGCTCTAGGTCAGTGATCACACCATCGTGATTATCTGGGTTGTGAAGATGTTTTTTGTATAGTTCTTCTGTGTACTCTTGCCACCTCTTCTTAATATCTTCTGCTTCTGTTAGGTCCATACCATTTCTGTCCTTTATCGAGCCCATCTTTGCATGAAGTGTTCCCTTGGTATCTTTAATTTTCTCGGAGAGATCTCTAGTCTTTCCCATTCTGTTGTTTTCCTCTATTTCTTTGCATTGATTGCTGAGGAAGGCTTTCTTATCTCTTCTTGCTATTCTTTGGAACTCTGCATTCAGATTGCTTATATCTTTCCTTTTCTCCTTTGCTTTTCACTTCTCTTCTTTTCACAGCTATTTGTAAGGCCTCCCCAGACAGACATTTTGCTTTTTTGCATTTCTTTTCCATGGGGATGGTCTTGATCCCTGTCTCCTGTACAATGTCACGAACTTCAGTCCATAGTTCATCAGGCACTCTATCTATCAGATCTAGGCCCTTAAATCTATTTCTCACTTCCACTGTATAATCATAAGGGATTTGATTTAGGTCATACCTGAATGGTCTAGTGGTTTTCCCTACTTTCTTCAATTTCAGTCTGAATTTGGCAATAAGGAGTTCATGGTCTGAGCCACAGTCAGCTCCTGGTCTTGTTTTTGCTGACTGTATAGAGCTTCTCCATCTTTGGCTGCAAAGAATATAATCAATCTGATTTTGGTGTTGACCATCGTCTTATGTAGTAACACTTAAAATCATTAACAAGGTATCTTAAAACATACAGAAAAGTGTTGAAATAAAATTCACATTTTAAGACGAGAGAAATTGAAAGATAAAATTTTTCTCTGCCCATTGGCCTCGTGCTTCCCCTCTAGGGTACACTGTGCCTCTGCACTATGTGTTAACCAGATCTTCCCAAGGGCAGAAATACCTGTTCAACCATGAAAATCAATTTTTCTCCTTCTGGTGCCAGCCCTGTAACTGCATAGAAGATAACATTCCCTTCTCAATCCTGTAAGGGGTCACAGTAATTCCCACTCACCTTGTACGTGCAGGCGTCTTTGGTGAACTTAATGTACAATGTCAACACATCATCCCTTAAAGCAGAACAGACTGGTCTGACAACCTGGGGGGATACTGGGCCCCAGCTAAAGGAAGTTCTCAGTTTAAACACTTATCTATGATCTTATCAATGTTACTTGTATTTTGCCTATTTTACAAGATTATTATTTCTTGTATTATCAAATATGTGATTGAGCCTCAGGTAAAATGAATGATTAGGTGACTTGAAATGATTGGCCAAAGATATAGTTCAGTAAGATCAAGGATTGGGCTTCCCTGCGGGTTCAGTAGTAAAGAACCCGCCTGCCAATGCAGGAGACACAAATTTGATCCCTGATCTGGCAAGATCCCATGTGCCACAGAGCAACTATGCCTGTGGGCCACAACTACTGAGCCTGTGCTAGAGCCCAGGAACCACAACTACTGAGTCCAGGTGGTGCGGCTACTAAAGCCTGCACTCCCCGAAGCCTGTCTACAGCAAGAGAAGCCACCTCAGTGAGAAGTCCATGCACCACAACTGGAGTAGCCCCTGCTCACCACAACTGGAGAAAAGCCCCACACAGCAACAAAACCCCAGCACAGCCATAAATAAAGTTTTATATATCTATATATATAGATATGTGTGTGTATGTATATGTATACACACACATATATAGATCAAAGATTGTAATAGTGTATCTCTAGGTATGGGAAGAAGCAACAAGAGGGAACCATGTACTGAACAATAACAGACAGATGGTGCAGAGGCTTTGGGCTGCTGTTCACAGGGCCTCGTCCAGTAATAGCACAATAATGAAATACTCACCTGACCTGGGATGTCTAGCACTGTGAGACAAATTGGTCACTACATGCCTCCCAAACTTCAGTTGAAATTAAGACTGAAAGGGAAGGGATTGTAAAGAATGTTGCCCACCATCCAGTTCTCCAAGAATCAAATCATCAGTTGCTGCAGTTTGGTGTATCTGAGAAGGGAATTCAGGAATGAATTCATTCAGGAATGAAGATCTGGAATGACGCACTATGTGCTCTGGGAAATCTGGCAGAAGGCCTTCAGATAGTTAGATATTTTAAGGAAAATTTTCTTATAGCCTGGATTCTTACACCTTTGCATACTTAGAAAAGCACTGCAAACATCATCTAAGGTATCTGTTTCTCGTGACTAGCAACAATCTCCTACTGAGATGTGTGCTTGGTTGCATGTACCTCTTTATCAAAAGCACATCACTGACCTCTCCCCTTACCTCTTCAGAGCAGTTCCCCAGAGTATCCACTGTCTCCTGGGCTATGGTTCTCAGGTCGGCTCAAACAAAACTTTCGGTTTCTTTCTTTGATGATTGATTAATTTTTTTCCTTGACAAATTTATAAGGAAAACAAGTAAAGTTACTCATGATCCTACCACCCAGAAATAACCCTGTTATTATCATGATGTGTTTTTTTCCCCATAGTGTTTGTACATAACATGGCTGAGATCACATCACATACGTACAACTCACTTGACCCTAAGAAAGAGGCAGAGCTGGGCTGACACCCTGGGGCGGCTGGCTCTGGGTCCAGACCTTCCTCTGTAGCCATTTCCCTGTACTGCCTCTAAAAAGTTAAGGCTTATATCCATTTTGAGAAGCTGATGAAAAAATATTTAAATGTTTTAAGTTTGGAAATATACACTTACATTCAAAAGCACGTAAAGAAACCAGAAGTAGCCAAAATAATTCTATCATATAGTTAAAAGTTGGAATTTTGCCTGGAAAAGTATTAGTGTTTCATGTGGAAAAAATGTTAATTTCTACTATTTCTGTGTAGCCAACATTTTAATTATTAAAACATCACTCTTCAAGCTCTTAAAATGAGAAAGTTTGGTAAAATGAGTAAATGAGTCAGTTAACAAAGTGATTAAATTGACAAGTCAAGTGAACTGATTATGTCGTAGATTGGGTTTTGGGGGGCACTGATTTTTGGCAAATTGCCCTGCTTTTATTGGAGATGGAGCATTGCTTTATTAGAATTAGAGATACACACACACACACACACACACACACACACATACACACACACTTATTGAGTGAATAAATAACATGAATGAATGAATAAACTGAATTTTGCTTTAATAGAAATGATCTTTCCAAAATTTTTTACATGGTGTAATGGCTTTACATGCTGTCAGCATTTTAAGAAACTTGAGAGTTGCCTGAGATAGAAATTCTCGTTCTGGATCATAAGTATTCACCGTGTGCATATTCCTAGTTCAAATACATACTCATGGCTGATTGGCTGCTTAGTGAGAGCCAGTACTTGCTGCGGGTTCTTGGTCCAAGCCCCACACACTGTGAGTGAGCTTGGAGTCAGAAGAGCGAGGTTCCAACCTTGATAGGCTTATGCATTACTAGTTCCAGAACACTGGGTAGTCAGTGCACCCCCGAAATGTTTCCTCACCTGTAAAATGGGCATTGTTCTGACACCTGCCCCACCTTGTTCCCAGCATCACAAGGTGCAGGGAAGTACTAGAGAAGACCAGTTCATTACTGTGAAAATGATTAGACCTCAGGGTCTGAAGTGACCCTGGTGTGGTGGAGGGAGCCCTGGGGAGAGGGCCACTGCTCCGCTTTGCTCGGGTTGCTGCTTTTCTGGTCAATGGTGCCCATGACAGAGAGACACACAGACCCAGTAAACTGCCTTCCTCAGGTCACCTGCCATGAAGAGCAAACAGCATGGCTTTACAGCCAGCGTGTCCTCACAGCTACTTCCGGCCTGACTCTGCGCAGAGCCCCTGGTGCTGGGGTGACAGGGAGGGCCCGGGTTCTCCCACAGTTACCCCTGGGGCCCCTCAAACTGGCCTCTCCCCTCTCTACCACTCCCAGCTCTGTACCCAGCCTGCAAGGCTTCTGAGGGGTATCTAATGACCACTTTTGTGACCTCAATGAAGGAAATTTGTAGGTAAAGACACCTGGCTTGAGAGGGTGGGGACAGGGAAAGAACACAGGGCCTGGCATAACATGAGCCCGGGAGAGCATCAAAGACAAAAAATGAGGGGGGAGAAAGAAGTCTGGGAAGCACTGTTTTTTTCCCTCCTCTTTTTCCTCAAGTGTTACAGTGAAATCATTAAGGGGCAAAAAGGGGGGAAATGGCATTGAGTGCTGTATTAGAGTGCTGGGGAAGGTGACAGTCCATTCCAGCTACCATCAGGATACTTACCACTGCTAAGTCCAGCCAGTCCAGGCCACCGGCCCCCAGCAACTCCTTGCAAACACACCTGGACCTCCTGACCTGGGCAGGATCCCTGCCACCAACCAAGTAGTAATTTATCACCCGCTCATTCTGGCTCACTTTATCCTTCATGAGTTACATTAGCCCTAGTGGAGACCTAACATAACAGTTCAGTTCACTTGTAAGGTGCTTATTTCTTCCAGAGAGCTTTATATATGCAATATAAGAGTTTATACATCTGCATAAAGAAGTGGTGGTATATACACACACACACACGTGTGCACATATACACACACGTAGAAAAGAATGACATGTTGCCGTTTGCGGGAACATGGATAGATTTGGAGGATTATGCTAAGGGTGAGACAGTGAAAGACAAGTACTGTGTGCTATCACGTACATGTGGAATCTAAGAACTGTAACAAGCTAATGAACAGGACAGAAAAGCAGCACACTCACAGATACAAAGGAGCCAGAGATTACCAGTGTGGCAGGAGGGGCACTACAGGGACTGGGGAGTGAGAGGTACAAACGACAGGGTGTGAGGCTACAAGGAGACATGTTTTGTACAACACGGTGAATATAACCAGCATTTTGTAAATGGAGGGTAACCTTTCAAAATTGTAAACAATATACAAATTTTTTAAATGATTAAAAATGTATAACACATTGTATATAAAAGATAAAAATAGAAGCTTACACATCTGACTAGCTCTTCAGGGTTGAAAGCACTTGTGTGCAGATGGACTGTGAATTTGAAGGTTCTAGTTCACCCAATGTAATTATTATCTGACATCAGATAAGGCCCCCATCTCACTCCTCAGAGATCTGGTTCAACTTAGCCTATACCCCAGTTCCAGGGCCTGTGAACAGGGCTGGTTTCAGACCATAACAGGCCCTGAGCCTTTTAATTACAGAGTCTACATTCCACATTAGACCAAACACATCAGTATATACCCACATTTCACATTAAATATAACATTTTTTGCTGTGAAAAAAAATAAAAGGGTTTTCCTAATTTTGCTTTTGAAATTATTTAGGTACCAGTCATTCACTGACTATATGATTGGCTATGACTTTTGAGCTATTATCATACATTCACAGGAAATTCTATACAGTGAGAAAATCAAACCGTAGGTTTCTTTTCAAATGTAAAGAACTTACAAATACTAAACTGAAAAATGAATGAAGTCAACATAATTACATCTTACAGATGTTTCATTAAAATGTATTACTTTCAATTTTATACTTTTATTCTTGTGTTTTAGGTCCATTAACTTGTTTCTCATCTCACATGTTTTCACAAGCTTTTGAAATAGCTGGTCTGCCAGGGGCCCTGTTTTCCCAAGGCCTGCTGGCCAGAAGATCCTGTTGCTAAAAGACCTTCTCAAGACTGGCCTGGCCTGCACTTCACTTCTGGCATCTTCTGATTCCTGGTCACAAACTTAGCTCCTTCGTTGTCTCCTACAACATATTCAACCACACTGAATCTTCAACAAAGGGGAGACACAATAAGTTCTGAGGGCTGTGGACAGAGGTCACTTACATACCTCGCAGCTTTCTGCCCTCTGGTCAGCACTACCCTTTCACCCCCTGTCCACCATCCCTCATCCCACATCCTCCAATCTGCCTGTGGCCACCCTGCCCAGGGCAGCTCTCCAGGGTCATACCCTCCCCTTCCCTTGTCGGGCTGCTTCTCTCTGAAAGAGCAGACCTGCCAGGAAGGCTGCACTCCCCAGGCTCATTGAATTTCCTGTCTCCTTTCATAAGCATTTATCTGGTGCATTCATTTCTGGAGAGCCCCTGGGCAGGAGCCCCTGCTGGCCACTTTCTGGATGAGGACTTCTCATCTCTCAGGTCAGAGCTTCTGCTTGCCTTTTCCACCATTAGAAACTAACAAGATCATGGGACTTCCCTGGTGGTCCAGTGGCTTAGACTTCACGCTCCCAGCACAGGGAACCCCAGTTCTATCCTTGCTCAGGGAACTAGACCCCACATGCTGCAACTAAAAAGATTCCATGTGCAGCAACGAAGACTGAAAATCCTGCCTGTTGCAACTAAGACCTAGTGCAGCCAAATAAATAAATTAATTAAAAAAAAAAGAAACTAATTAGATCAGTCCAAGTTCTGGTTTCATTGAAACTTCGTTTCCCCCTCATGGTCTCCTCTGACCTTTAACGTTCCCCTGAAACAACATACCCCTGTCTTCACAGGATAATGGGAGGAATCAAGTGACAAAGTCCCAACTGAGACCCTGTCTTCCCCACTCCCGGTCCTGGGCTTTTTCAGGGTTTCTTTCCTTTTGACTGTCTTTTATTACTTGGCTTTCTTCATGAAAGAAATGCACTGCACTGTGAATTTCCTTCAGTAAACACAGACGCTTGGCTTGTTTGAGCAAACAGGGCCACAGAGATGGGACGGAGCAGAGGAGGCAGGGTGGGCAACAGGTCCATCTTCTCTGTTAACCACAGGAGGTGCAGTGTCCAGGAACCACGAGGCTTAGGAGGCCCATGAAAATGTTTAATTTCTTAAAAAAAAAAAATAGTTATTTATTTGGCTGTGCTGAGTCTCAGTTGTTGGGATCATGTTTAGCAGCATGTAGGATCAGGAACAGAACCTGAACCTGAATTGGGAGTGCAGAGTCTTAGCCACTGGATCATCAGGGGGAGGTCCTTTAATCTCTTTTAAAATCAGAAGGAAAAAAACAAACAATTTTTAGGTTGAAGGAAATGTTTCAATATATAATAATATTTGTCTTCATACCAATATAGACATAAAATAAAATTTAATCATTTTTTTAAGAAGGAAGGAGCCCACAAAAGCAAGAGTATCCAGGGTCCATTTCAATTATAATGTGGCCCTAGTGGGCAGGTGTCTGCTCACTGAACTTTACATGTGAAAGTCCATTTAAAGTTGTGCTGCTGGTTGGGGAATGGAAAGTTGGCACCTCCTGAACTATGAATAACCATCACTTATGTCAGGTAAACCAGAGGAACTAATTACAAGGCTGGTTCTGTCTTCTGGGTCAGCATGGACTGGAGCCAGCAGCCCAATCCTTGTAAAGCCACGGACCACACTCTGGGGGCAGGGGCTCAGCTTTCCCCATCTGGGGGGAAGTTTGCCTCCTCTCTTGGACTATCATTCCAGTTACAGCTCAACCCAGGGTTCCCTGAAGGTCAGGTAGGCCATCCATTAGAAGGCCTTGGAACCTTGCCTGGCCCATCCTCAAACCAGCCACTCCCACTGGGCCCCTCCTTTTCTCCCTGAAGCTTATTAGCATTCTCAGCAGAGAAGTGGCAGAAAAGGGTAAAAAACAACTTGAACTTTGCTCCATATACAGTCATATATTTGACTCCAATACAGTCAGCCCCGTATTCCAACCCCAGCTCTAGTACTTGCCAACTTTGTGTGCTTTCTGAGCCTCGATTTTTTCAATTAAAATGGGGATAACATTACCTGTTTATACAGTTATTGCAAGCATTGAATAAGAGAACCTGTGCAAAGTCTGAGGACCCAGTGGTAGCCTAGGGTTGGCAGCATGATAGTAGAGTCTAGGGCATATGTCTTAAAGTTGTGTTTTTGTACTTTCTGCAATATAAATAAATATTGATAGCTGCAGCAAAGATGGTTCTTCCTCTGGCATAGAGTAGTTCCTCTCACTCTTTTTTAATGTCCTAATCCTATCCATTAATAATCTGCCTTCATGGTTCTGTCTGCCACCCACCTCCACAAGCCAAGGGAAGACAGTGTGGTGTGCTGGGAAGTCATCTGGGTAAGAGCTCAAGGACCCTCAATTATAATGTGAACCCTGCTGCCCCTGAGCTGCAGAATCTTGGGCAATTTGCTCCAACAATTTGGTCTTCAGTTCCATATCTGTAATATTAGGTTTCCCTCTGTGAAATAATAAATACATATATATGTCTATACCTGATTCCTGACAAAGAATTCCTAAAACTCTTGAAAAATAGAGGTCCTAGGGAAATCTTCTAATACTTAAGTCTTTGACTCTAGTTCCTAACATATAGCTTCCAAGACCTTTTAATTTCCTAAGTGATAGGAGTGTCATTTGTTCTAATGAGGTGACCTGTGGTCAAATTCTCGATAAGGATTTGTCACCAGAAGGACCAAGCCATGATCAGAATCTTAGAACTTTCAGCCCCAACCCCCATTCTCTGGGGCTGAAAATGGAGTTAATAATTGACCTGGCTTCCCAGGTAGCCCAGTGGTAAAGAATCTGCCTGCCAATGCAGGAGACACAAGAGATGCAGGTTTGATCCCGGGGTAGAGCAGATCACTTGGAGGAGGAAATGACAATCCACTCCAGTATTCTTGCCTGGAAAATCCCATGGACAGAGGAGCCTGGCAGGCTACAGTCCATGAGATGGCAAAGAGCAGGCACGACCGAGCACATACATACCTATATGGTGCTGCTGCTGCTGCTACTAAGTCGCTTCAGTTGTGTCCGACTCTGTGCGACCCCATAGATGGCAGCCCACCAGGCTCCCCCGTCCCTGGGATTCTCCAGGCAAGAACACTGGAGTGGGTTGCCATTGGTGAAGCCTCCGTAAAAATCCCAGTAGGACCAGGTTCGGGAAGCTCTGAGATGAGCATTGACATGCTGGGATAGTGGCATGTTGCCACTCCACAGGCACAGAACTCCTGTACTCGGGACTTTTCTGGACCTCACCCTCTGCATCTCTTCATCTGGCTTTAATCATTTAATTAATCATTTTAATCATTTAATCTTCATTGTGTCCTTTACAATAATCCTGAGTTCTGTGAGCCATCCTAGCAAATATTTTAACCCAAAGAGGGGTCAAAGGAAATCTGATGTGTAGCCAGTGGGGGTCAGAAGTACAGGTGACAGCCTGGGACTTGGGACTACCACCTGAAGTGGGAGCAGTCTTGTGGAGCTGAGTCTTTAAAAAAATTATTTTTGCATTTTAATTTTTTTACTAATTAATTTTTGTTACAGAATAGTTGCTTTACAATGTTGCATTAGCGTCTACTGCATAACATAATGAATCTGCTCTATGTATACATAAACCGTCTCCCTTTGGGGGGACTGAGCCCTTAACCTTCGAGATCTGATGCTAACTCCAAGTGGACTGTGTCAGAACTGAACTGAATTGTAGGCCACTTGGCTGGTGCCAAACAGCTTGTTGTAGTGAAGAATCCACACGTGTGGTGTCAGAAGTGTTGTGAGTGTGGTCACTGCTTGGTTTTATGATTCTGGGCAATGGCAAAATTTCTTTACACAAAGAAAAGACTGGGGATTCTTTGTTTAAAGGTGTGTGCATGCTCAGTCATTCAGTTGTGTCCAACCCTTTGCGACTCCATGGACTGTAGCCTGCCAGGCTCCTCTGTCCATGGGATTTCCCAGGCAAGAATACTGCAGTGAGTTGCCATTTTCTTCTCCAGGGGATCTTCCTGACCCAAGGATTGAAACTGCGTCTCCTGCATCTCCAGCATTGCAGGCAGATTCTTCACCCTCTGAACCATTGGGGAAGCATGACACTACAAAAATGGGAGATGGAAAAATTCACCAGAAAAGGCAGAGTGAAAGCCTTCTATTAACTTCCCTCAGTTGAAACCCTGAAGGTGGAGCTGGGTTTCAAGTTGCTTACCAACAATCCAGAGCCTGGCTAGAAGGCTCCTGTGCTGCTAGTGGCCTGCGAATTCTCATAGGGCACTGAGATGAGAAGGGAAAATGGAGCTTTAAGACTCAACACTGCTGAGAGCAACAAAATCCCCAAGGCAAATCCAGGAACACACAGGATTCCCGAGAGCCTGGGGGAATCACAGGTTTCAGGCTGGGATCAGGCTTCATCAACTTTCCCGACTGGGAGGTAAGGTCACACTTGAAAATCCCATTGCAACCAACTCAGCCCAAGTTCACATTCCTTCAGGCAACCAGCTGCAAAACCGTAAGTTTGTGGAGAGAGTCCGTGTGAGGATGTGGGGCCAGACAACCTCATTCCGACTGCTAACCTGGAGGGGGGGTGGGAGGCAGGGGACAAGGGACACCAATTCTGGAATTCCTATCCTTGCCTGTTCCTGCCCACCCCGCTCTTTGCAGTTACGGAAACAATTTCATTGCAGACAGGTGATTTCTCAGGCATGTTGTTGGCAGTACATGGAATAAATCACTTTCTCCTCCACCCTGAGAAAAATTGTCCCTCTCCTGTAGGAGCATAATTCAAGCAGTCTGCCTCCAGGGAGCTGAGAGGAGTGCAACCAGCGCCGGTGGCCTAAGCTCCAAGAATTATGAGCAGTGAAAAGACACGATGAAGAGAGGTGCCTCGGCGGTAAGGCAGTGCCTGCCTCAGATCAACCTGACACTGAAACTCAGACACAGGACGTTTTCTTCTCTCTACACCTAAATAACCATTTAAAGTAGAAGTATGCTGCTGCTGCTAAGTCGCTTCAGTCGTGTCCAACTCTTTGTGACCCCATGGACTGCAGCCTACCAGGCTCCTCCATCCATGGGATTTTCCAAGCAAGAGTACTGGAGTGGGGTGCCATTGCCTTCTCCAAAGTAGAAGTATAAAACCCACTTAAACCAGGCTTCCTCGGTGGTTCAGTGGTAAAGAATCTACCTGCCAATGCAGGAGATAAGGGTACCATCCCTAGCCCTGGAAGATCCCACATGTGGTGGAGCAACTAAGCCTGTGCACCACAACTATTGAGCCTGTGCTCTAGAGCTCACGAGCTGCAACTCCTGAGCCCATGTGCTGCAACTGCTGAAGCCTACGCTCCCCGGAGCCCGTGCTCCGCAACAAGAGCAGCCACAACAATGAGAAGCCGCAATTGTAGAGTAGCCCTTGCTCACCGCAACTAGAGAAAAGTCCACACAGCCAAAAGGACCCAGCACAGCCAAAAACAAATAAATAAAAATTATTATTATTAAAAAAATTTTTTAATTAAAAAAATAAATTTAAACCATGAGTCTATTTATAAGATTTCTACTTACACATAACTTTCTGGTAATCTATGTAGCTTCTAAAATGAGTGTTGGTTCCTCACTAAAATTAGATTATATCTAGTGATACAGATATATTTGTACATTTACATATTTTGTAAAAACAAAATACTGGAACAAGCTGATAGGATTAAGTGTAGGAGTAGAAACAGCCTCCTTTGAGAGCATGGAGTCAACAAACTTCTTCTAAATAGTAAACAGTTTAGACTTTGTGGACCTGTAAGTCTCTGTCACAGCCACTCAGCTCCATCATCGTAGCACAAAACAGTCACAGACGTCACAGAACTTAAGGAACGTCGTCGCGTCCCAGTAAACCTTTACTTAAAACTGCTGACATTTGAATTTTACATAATTTTCATATGTCATGAACTTTTATTCTTCTTCCAAGCTTTTTTCAATCGTTTAAAAATTTAAAAGCCATTCTTAGCTCTCAGGCTGTATAAAAACAGGCTGTGATTTGAAGAGTGCCCACAGGAGACAGTTTGCCCGATTCATCAGAATTCCCAAGGCAAAAATATAATGAAGGCAAAGTTTTGTTTTTGGTTGATTTAATCCTTTCCCTTGCCTATGGCGTACTATTTTAAAGTAAGATGGAAAAAAAAAAAAAAGACCATGGTGAGGGTGGGGGTGGGGTGCAGTTTAGGAGTTTGGGATTAGCATATACAAACTACCATATATATAAAATAAGCTAAACAACAAGGCCCTACTGCATAGCACAAGGAACTACATTCAATAGCCTATAATAAACCACAATGGAAAAGAATATGAAAAAAAAATACATATGTATGTCTAATGAATCACTTTGCTGTACAGCAGAAACGAACACAACATTGTCAATAAACTATGCTGGTGCTACCTCAATTAAAAACAAATTCCATTCAGGGAAAACAGAACCACTCAGGGCTGCTGTGGTGGTAAAGGCACCCCTGTAACCCCGCCCTTCATGCGTGCACGCGCTCTCGGTTGTGTCCTACTCTTTGCAGCCCCCTGGACTACCCAGCTCACCAGGCTTTTCTGTCCATGGAATTTTCCAGGCAAAAATACTGCAGTGGGTTGCCACTTCCTACTCCAGGGGATCTTCCCGACCCAGGGATCAAAACCACGTCTCTTTTGTCTCTTGCATTGGCAGGTGGGTTCTTTACCACTGTGCCACCTGGAACGCCCATCCCCACCCTAAACAAAACCAAGCCTTCCTGAGACTTCCTTGATGGTCCAGTGGCTAAGACTCTGTGCTCCCAATGCATGGGGCTTGGGTTCAGTCCTTGGTGGGGAAACTAAAGACACTGCAACTAAGACCCAGCACAGCCAAATAAATAAAAATAAATAAATATTAAAACAAAACAAAAAGCCTGCAAACCTTCCTGCCTCGACAGCTGAAATGCCTTTAACAGAGGATAAGTTCTGGAATTTGACATATTAAATTAATAGCCACAATAAGGATAAAAATAAAGTAAGATAGGTGGGTAAGGAAAAAGTTAAGTCAAAGGAACACATTATCAACACAGGAATTTCAGAAAGAGCAAGGGAAATATTTTGAAGAAGGTCCCTCTTTTGCTACCTTGTAACCAACTACCGACTTTACCTTCAAGGCGAATGAATTTTGCTTCTGGCAAAATCAACAGACTTCTGTCGACTCCCATTATATTCCAGGAACACAGAGAGTGCAAAGATGAGGCAAAACAGCTCCTGCTCTCAGGTAGAAGAGAACTGCTATTAGATAATAAAAGGTCCTTTCCATTAAGTGAAAAGAGTCAATGATTCATTGAACAAAACATTTACTGAGCACAAAAAGGTAAAATGGTTGTCTGAGGAGGCCTTACAAATAGCTGAGAAAAGAATAGAAGCTAAAGGCAAAGGAGAAAAGGAAAGATATCCATCTGAATGCAGAGTTTCAAAGAAAAGCAAGGAGAGATAAAAAAAAAAAAAGTCTTCCTAAGTAATAAGTGCAAAGAAATAGAGGAAAACAATAGAATGGGAAAGACTAGAGATCTCTTCAAGAAAATTAGAGATACCAAGGGAACATTTCATTCAAAGATGAGCACAATATAGGACAGAAACAGTAGGGACCAAACAGAAACACAAGATATTAAGAGTTGGCAAGAATACACAGAAGAACTATACAAAAAAGATCTTAATGACCCAGATAACCATGATGGTGTGATCACTCACCTAGGAAACATCACTATGAACAAAGCTAGTGGAGGTGGAATTCCAGCTGAGCTATTTCAAACCCTAAAATATGCTGCTGTGAAAGTGCTGCACACTATATGCCAGCACATTTGGAAAACTCAGCAGTGGCCACAGGACTAGAAAAGGTTAGTTCCAATCCCAAAGAAAGGCAATGCCAAAAATGTTCAAACTACTGCACAATTACACTCATTTCACATGCTAGCAAAGTAATGCTCAAAATCCTCCAAGCTAGGCTTCAACAGAACGTGAACTGAGAAATTCCATATGTTCAAGCTGGATTTAGAAAAGGCAGAGGAATCAGAGATCAAATTGCCAACATCCACTGGATCATAGAAAAAGCAAGAGAATTCCAGAAAAACATCTATTTCTCCTTCATTGACTATGCTAAAGCCCTTGACTGTGTGGATCACAACAAACTGTGGAAAATTCTTAAAGAGATGGGAATACCAGACCACCTTACCTGCCTCCTGAGAAATCTGTATGCAGGTCAAGAAGCAACAGTTAGAACCAGACATGGAACAACAGACTGGTTCCAAATTGGGAAAGGGGTACGTCAAGGCTGTATATTGTCACCCTGCTTATTTAACTTATATGCAGAGTACATCATGAGAAACGCTGGGCTAGATGAACCACAAACTGGAATCAAGATTGCAGGGAGAAATATCAATAATCTCAGATATGCAGATGACACCACCCTTATGGAGAAAGTGAAGAGCAACTAAAGAGCCTCTTGATGGAGGTGAAAGAAGAGAGTGAAAAAGCTGGCTTAAAACTCAATATTAAAAAAAACTAAGATCATGGCATCTGGTCCCATCACTTCATGGCAAATAGATGGGGAAACAATGGAAACAGTGACAGAATTTATTTTTTTGGACTCCAAAATCACTGCAGATGGTGACTTCAGCCAAAAATTAAAAGATGCTTGCTCCTTGAAGAAAAGCTGTGACAAACCTAGACAGAGTATTAAAAAGCAGAGACATTACGTTGCCAACAAAGGTCCATCTAGTCAAACCTATGGCTTTTCCAGTAGTCATATATGAATGTGAGAGTTGGACCATAAAGTTGAGCACCAAAGAATTGATGCTTTTGAAGTGTGGTGTTGAAGAAGACTCTTGAGAGTCCCTTGGACAGCAAGAAGGTCCAATCCATCAATCCTAAAGGTAATCAGTCCTGAATATTCATTGGAAGGACTGATGCTGAAGCTGAAGCTCCAATACTTTGGCCACCTGATGTGAAGAACTGACTCATTAGAAAAGACCCTGATGCAGGGGAAAGACTGAAGGCAGGAAAAGGGTACAACAGAGGATGAGATGGTTGAATGGCATCACTGACTTCATGAGTTTGAACAAGCTCCAGGAATTGGTGATGGATAGGGACGCCTCCAGTGCTGCAGTCCATGGGGTCACAAAGAGTCAGACACTCTCTTTCAGCAAGCGAACTGAAGAAGAATTACTACATTCCAGGTCCTGGGTTGGGTCTTCCTCCTTTTCATTTGGTTATCTGCTTTTCTTAATGCATAAAAGTGTCAAGCTGGCAGTCCCAGATGGAACATCAAAGAGGGAAACCACAGAGTGACTGGTCTCTGCCCTAGCAGGGCTGGACTAGGGAGAGGTGAGTGAGAACTCCAGGATGCAAAACCAAGGAAGTCTTAATGTGTATGTGCTTGCATGACCTGGAGAGTGGGCACCTCCTTGAATTTTGCACTGTAGCGCCCCACCTGGCTGTACTGGCAGAGCCTGCTATGAGCCTGGGAGGGCTGGAATTGGCATTTTTGGGTTTGGGTTACCTAAGACCCCCCAACTCCCTGGTGAGGAATTACATCTTTCTCACTGTATCCAGTCCTGCGGAACTCTCCCATGGCCTTGATTCCCCAGAGACTAGGCTGGTGTGGGCGTCACAGGCTCCCTTCCGGACTGTGACTCCTGGACTGAATGAGCTAGTTTCTGTTTCTTCCCACCATCTACAGTCTCCCTGAGTAATGCTGACATTCCAGTCCAGGTCCATGGACCAGCATCGCCTGGTGCTGGTGAGAAATGTAGACCCTCAGGCCTGTCCCAGACCACAGTCAGAATCTGCATTTTGACAAGGTCCCCCACTCCTCCCACCATGGCATGGCCCTTGCGACAGCCCTTGAGGTTCACAACAGAAGGCCTGGCAAAGCAGCTTTGCTGAAAATGCACCACTTGTTCCACTGCAGAGGCTGGGTTTGATCCCTGGTCAGGGAACTATGATCCCACGTGCTGTAGGGTCAAAAAAAGAAAAAAAGAAGTGGGGGCCAGGGGGCCAAGGGGCTCTTAATGTTGTTCAGGGATACTTGCCTCTTACAGATCCAGTCTCAATGTTTTTCTGACATCCTAGTGATAGCAGACCCTGATATCACAGTTAATACTGTGAGGAGACAAAATAATGAGAATAGTTTTACCAAAGACAATGAAACATTGTATAATGTCTGTATTTCACCATTGACTTGAGTGCACCCTTAGAAAACTAAGTGTAACAAAAACCCAGGACATTTTTGGAAACTGTATGCTCTAGCAACTCTTTGTAGAGTTTTATACAAGCACTCTTTTATGAGTTATATAAAATGTTATAAATGTAGGGAAAAAATGCACCACTTGCTGAAACTCAAGGAGGCTCAGGGCTGGCCCTGCCCTTCCCAGTTGGGCCTCCCTCCCTGAGGAGTCCTCAGACACACTCATCTGGTGCTTTGTTAATGGTTGACTCTAAAATAAAACAAATAGGTATTAATTTCATAAAATGATGCCAGCACCACCATTTGAACAAGCCTCTTTCCAGAGATGCCCCTCCTTTTTAAAGTGGAGGTGGGTGACTCAAGAGGCTACTTCAAAGTGTAAAGGTACCCCCCTCAGTCTTGAGCTAATATGAGACAGTGGTGGTTCTTTTTTAGAGACAGACCTCTGGTCTTTCTTCCTTTTAGAATGGGCCAGGAGAGTAGAGAAGAGGTGTCAACAACTCTAATACTTACTGATAGCCTACTACACACCAGACCCTGGACATATATTTTTTATTCTTTAATGCTATCATAAAGGACAGGCTTAGACAGAGGATGAAACAAATTCAGAGAAGCCAAAAGAACTTGCCTCAAATCATCCAGTGTCTACCTGGGAAGAACCAGACACTGAACCCAGGTTCTATGTGTTTCTGACTCACAAGAACATATGAAACCTAACACATTACTGCAGCCAGCCTTTGCCCCATGTGAGAGTAGTGGTGGGGGTGATGATGGCTCTGGGTGTGCATGTATGTGAATATGTGTTTGGGGATGGTGGGTTGGGGTGCTCAGGAGAGGCAAAGGCAAGTGAGAAGCTTGCAGGCAGGCCCAACTCCTTGTGGTGGCGGGCCATGGCATCAGTGAGATATGCAGTCAGCTTAAGGTTTCACATGTTTGTAAATTAAAATGAGAGGACTAACAAGGACCTACTGTATACCACAGGGAACTATATTCAATACTTTTTAAAATTAAACATTTTGGGGGGGGGCACATGGCATGTAGCACTTAGTTCCCCAGTCAGGTATTGAACCAAGGCACCCTGTATTGGAAGTGCAAAGTCTTAACCACTA
Source organism: Bos indicus x Bos taurus (assembly GCF_003369695.1). NCBI lineage: Eukaryota > Metazoa > Chordata > Mammalia > Artiodactyla > Bovidae > Bos > Bos indicus x Bos taurus. The sequence continues at coordinate 40,827,383 of NC_040085.1, forward strand.
GACTGCCAGGAAAGTCCTATACTCAGTATCAGTTCAGTTCAGTTTAGTTCAGTCGCTCAGTCGTGTCTGACTCTTCGTGACCCCATGAACCACAGCACGCCAGGCCTCCCTGTCCATCACCAACTCCCAGAGTTCACTCAGACTCACGTGCATCGAGTCAGTGATGCCATCCAGCCATCTCATCCTCTGTCGTCCCCTTCTCCTCCTGCCCCCAATCCCTCCCAGCATCAGAGTCTTTTCCAATGAGTCAACTCTTCGCATGAGGTGGCCAAAGTACTGGAGTTTCAGCTTCAGCATCATTCCTTCCAAAGAAATTCCAGGGCTGATCTCCTTCAGAATGGACTGGTTGGATCTCCTTGAAGTCCAAGGGACTCTCAAGAGTCTTCTCCAACACCACAGTTCAGAAGCATCAATTCTTTGCTGCTCAGCCTTCTTCACAGTCCAACTCTCACATCCATACATGACCAATGGAAAAACCATAGACTTGACTAGACGGACCTCTGTTGGCAAAGTAATGTCTCTGCTTTTCAATATGCTATCTAGGTTGGTCATAACTTTTCTTCCAAGGAGTAATCATCTTTTAATTTCATGGCTGCAATCACCATCTGCAGTGATTTTGGAGCCCAGAAAAATAAAGTCTGACACTGTTTCCACTGTTTCCCCATCTATGATGGGACCAGATGCCATTATTTCGTTTTCTGAATGTTGAGCTTCAAGCCAACTTTTTCACTCTCCACTTTCACTTTCATCAAGAGGCTTTTTAGTTCCTCTTCACTTTCTACCATAAGGGTGGTGTCATCTGCATATCTGAGGTTATTGATATTTCTCCCGGCAATCTTGATTCCAGCTTGTGTTTCTTCCAGTCCAGGATTTCTCATGATGTACTCTACATACAAGTTAAATAAGCAGGGTGACAATATACAGCCTTGACGTACTCCTTTTCCTATTTGGAACCAGTCTGTTGTTCCATGACCAGTTCTAACTGTTGCTTTCTGACTTGCATACTGGTTTCTCAAGAGGCAGGTCAGGTGGTCTGGTATTCCCATCTTTTTCAGAATTTTCCACAGTTGATTGTGATCCACACAGTCAAAGGCTTTGGCATAGTCAATAAAGCAGAAATAGATGTTTTTCTGGAACTCTCTTGCTTTTTCCATGATCCAGTGGATGTTGGCAATTTGATCTCTGGTTCCTCTGCCTTTTCTAAAACCAGCTTGAACATATGGAAGTTCACGGTTCACATATTGCTGAAGCCTGGCTTGGAGAATTTTGAGCATTACTTTACTAGCGTGTGAGATGAGTGCAATTGTGCAGTAGTTTGAGCATTCTTTGGCATTGCCTTTCTTTGGGATTGGAATGAAAACTGACCTTTTCCAGTCCTGTGGCCACTGCTGAGTTTTCCAAATTTGCTGGCATGTTGAGTGCAGCACTTTCACAGCTTCATCTTTCAGGATTTGAAATAGCTCAACTGGAATTCCATCACCTCCACTAGCTTTGTTCATAGTGATGCTTTCTAAGGCCCACTTGACTTCACATTCCAGGATGTCTCAGTGTACTCAGTATAATAACCTATAAAGGAAAAGAATTTGAAACAAAAAAAGTATGTCTAACTGAATCACTTTGCTGTACACCTGAAACTATCACAGCATTGTAAATCAACTATACTTCAAGTAAAAATAAAAAATACAAGTGGAAATAAGCATATTTAGATTTTTTTTCAATGGTGATTTCATCAATGCTTTTTTGGGGAAATATTAAAACCTAAATTCTATCATGTTTTCTAATTCTTTTGGATCCCCTGCTTTTGCTGACACACTCAGTACACAACCCTGTAAGACCCACCTTAATGCCAGTTCTGAGGTTGAGGGGACCTGGCCCAGCTATGTGGAAGTGGTGGTGACAGCTTCTACCTGGGAGACCAGCAGTGCAAGGTGTGGTTAGGGAGGCGGGGAGGCTGCAAACTTTAGAATGAGCTACTGCTCCAAAAATTTCTGGAGTGCCTGTTTTCCCCATTCCTGGGCTCTGAGTCAAGAATGTAATTGAAGCCAGGGGACAATAGAGTGTGAAAGGAAAGATGTCCCCCGGTGTCAGATACCCTAGCCAACCAGACCCAGACACACAGAGCAGGTGCTTGGCTTTTGCTCCTGGTGCTGGCTGGGTCCCTGCACCCTGCCCCACACTCTGTGATAAAAGCCACAGCTCCTGCCTCTGTACCTCCAGGACGAGCTCTGACTGAGAAGAGCCTGCTTCCTCCTCCCAACCCCTTGTTTCCAGGCTAGAGATACAGAGGCAGGAGCCATATCTCAACAGAGGAAACCATGAAGTAGGACCTCAGATGCTAAGGACTTCCCAGAGGAGGGAGAGGATTTTGTTATTGTCTGAAGAAAAAGTTACCCTAGATAACCTTCTGGTGTGTGGGAAGAGGATCAATAGCCGGGTGAGCTGGGTTTGCATAGTGTCACTGAGAAGCCCCCATCGTGCCCTGGTGGAGACACAGGACCTGCATGCTGTCTTCTGGATGGCATGGGGGAGGTGGCTCCCACAGGGCTGGTGATGGTTGGCCTTTCCGTCTTGCAGGGTCTACTTAAGCCCTGCCTCCCCCACTGGAGAGGGGCTGTTCTTATTGTTCATCAGTTTTGGATTTTAGGGGTTTTTTGGCCACAATGTGCAGTTTGCAGGATCTTAGTTCCCCAACCAGGGATTGAACTGCCATCGTTAGTAGTGAAAGCGCAGTGTTAACCACTGGACCGCTGGGGAATTCCCTGGATTTTAGTTCTGCAGGGCAATGAAACCTTATCTCCTTGTGATTTCAGGGGGAAAATCCAAGTGGGCTATCTGGCTCTGAACCATCCTGATGAACACCAGAGGCAGGCTTGAAAGAGCAAGGGCAGCACCATATGGCAGCCTCCCAGGTGAGTATGGAAGAGACAGGAGGCAGCCTTTTCCTTGAAGCCAGGGAGGGTGGCTGTAATGGCTGATGGCAGACACAAGACTCAGGTGTGTTTAAATAACAACACAAAAAAATGAAGCTATCTCTCTCTGAAAGCTTGCTGTGTCAGACACTGTACTAAAAACTTTACACGTAGCATCTTAATCATGCCCTGGATGCAGGTACTATTATTATCACCCCCATCATGCAGACAGAGACATTAAATAGCTTTCTCAAAGTGATACAACCAGTAAGTGGCAGATGACTTCAAAAATCTGGTCTTACTTCAAAGTCTGGCTTTTTGATTTTTGTTTTTGTAGTTGTATGTTTTTATTTTTGTCACACAAAGAAGGAGAGAGGAGGCGAAGGGGCGGAGCCCAGCAACATCCCTGGAACAGACTCTGAGGCATAGGTTCTGAGGCATACATTCATTCGGGTTTGTTCTGAAATGGCAATTTCAGTCCATGTTTCAGGAAACTCTCCAGGCGGTCAATCTCAGGGCAAAAAACTTACAGTAAAAACCTCCCACCTGTTCACCACATGGGGACACAACACAAAATGCAAAACAAACTTGTTTGGAAAATGTCCTTAAACAAGAATGGGCAAAGCCTGGGATTTTGACCTCTATCCTAGACCGCATCCGTCATAGTGCAGTTTAAGTTTCTCCTATTGCTGCTTCATCCATCTATCACCATTCACTACCAGTAGTTAAGGCTCTTACCAAAAACGGAGGTCAGAGTGACCCTGAGCAGTGCCTCGGAGACCACACAACAGTTCAGTTCAGTTACTCAGTCGTATCCGACTCTTTGTGACCCCATGGACTGCGGCATGCCAGGCTTCCCTGTCTATTACCAACTCCCGGAGCTTACTCAAACTCATGTCCATTGAGTCGGTAATGCCATCCAACCATCTCATCCTCTGTCATCCCCTTCTCCTCCCACCTTCATTCTGTCCTAACATCAAGGTCTTTTCCAGTGAGTCAGTTCTTCACATCAGGTGGCCAAAGTATTGGAGTTTCAGCTTCAGCATCAGTCCTTCCAATGAATATTCAGGACTGATTTCCTTTAGGATGGACTGGCTGGATCTCCTTACAGTCCAAGGGACTCTTGAGAGTCTTCTCCAACACTACAGTTCAAAAGCATCAATTCTTTGGCGCTCAGCTTTCTTTATAGTCCAACTCTCACATCCATACATGACTACTGGAAAACCCATAACTTTGACTAGACGGACATCTTTGTTGGCAAACACCCATTATTCACTTTTATCAACTTCAGGTCTAAACATGGGTTACAGGAAAGAGTGGCCGCCATGAAAGCATCTGTTAAAGTTCAAGTTTGTGTGTTTACGTTGGTGGGAGGAGGTGGGGGAGAAACAGAGATAACATGGAACTGGATTTCTTAAAGCCCTCTATTTCAACCAGCTTGGAGAAACTGTCTTGTTTGTTTGTTTGTTTGTTTTTTAAGAACCCAAAAGCTGGAAATTAAATGGATTGTCCAGTCCAGGCTGGAGCAGGAATCACTGCATATTGATAGTTAAACAGTTTAACACTATATTTAGGAAATCCTACACTTAAAATAAATAGTTTTTTCCCCCCAAAGTGTATGTTTTCATTTCCTATGAGTCAGAAAATATACAAAGAATTTCCTATCAGTTCTAGTTATAAGAACAAAAAAAATCAGAAAGAATCCAAATGTTTCAAAAACAGGAGAATAACAAACTATGGCATATTAACCATTTCATATAATGATACCGTGAAGACTAGATTAGCAAATAGGAAGGTATGCAAAGTTTTAAATAGAAAGTCCTCTGCATACACACAGGCAAAACACATGGAAAATAATTGTTTAAAGTGATGGTGAGACTTCTAGTGACCTTTTTCTTTATAGACTTTCTATTTTTACAATCTTTTGTGACAAATAAACTGAGAAATGTTTACAGTTATATGGTGCCTTGTACTTTAGATGTACATTTGGCTTATTTACCTTGCAGTCCTATATCCAAATATGGCAAATAGGTTTTCATTTGAATTTCTAAATCGCTACATGAAATTTACATATTCCTTTAAATATGTAACACCTATTTATTACTGTTATACAAGCTGGAGTTAATTCTCCCAGTTAGTCTTTTTCATCCAAATTTCATTATTCCATGTTAATCAGTAATATTTTATTTTTCTTGGGTCGGAATCCAAACTAGTAAAGTGAAAGGGAGCTGCCATCACCAAGCAATTCCTATGGATACAGCAGTATAGGGACTTCCCTGGTGGCCTAAGGGTTAAGACTGTGCTTCTAATGGATGGGATGAGGATGTGATCCCTGGTCAGGAAATAAGATCCCACATGCTGTGCCCAAAAAGTAAAAATTAAAAAACAAAACAAAAAAAGACACAGTAGTGAAAGCCCATGTACATTACCTTGCTTTCTGTCTTTCATGGAAGGCTGGAAGAAAGATTACCTAGAGACCCCCAGGGCTCCTATCCCATTAAGAAAGTTGAAGTCTGGCAACCCCAGCAGATCAGGTGACTCTTCTCTAAGGACCTCAGGAAAAGCACGGAGGAGTCTTCCCACGGACTAAATGAGTTCGTGGTGATGCTCATCCATCTGCTTTCCTGGGAAGCAAAGGCTGTCTCCCTGCAGACCTCCCTCATGGAGTAGAAAGCTGATTTTGTAATCTCCAAGAGCCTATGTTTATTTAGGTATACACTACTCTTTGCTCTGAAGATTAGGAGATGCTCTAAGAGAAAAGCAAAAGTATAGTAAGATCCCAATTTTTTTGTTTTTTGGAAAGTCAATGGGATAAAACAAGAAATGAGGGGAGGGTAAGAGGGGAAAAGTTGTAAATTAAGTTCGACGAAATAAACCTACAATAATGAGCAAAAACTTGGTGGTGAGAGTAAATAGTAAGATCAAAGCAGATCTAAACTAACAGAGCTCTAGTTTCTAAGGTTTGAGAGGTAAGGGTGAGTTGTGCATGACTGTGGCTGGAATACTCAAGAAAATTATACAGCATGCCCAGAAAAGCCTTTCCCATTGGTTTTAGGTGCTTAAAAATCTTCCAGGAAGGGGGAACAATGCCTGTTTTCCATGCACTTCTGTATAATTTACTCTCATTTTGCAAATCATATCCTATTATTATTATTTAACATGTCTGCATTGCCTCCTGTAGATTATAGACTCTTTGCAGCCAAAAATTCTATACTTTTTCCTCCAACCTCCAACATATAGTCCCTAAAATAACAGGAGTGCTTTTTAAGTGGAAATGGAAATTCTTAGTCCTGTAAGCCAAATTACTGATGTATTTTTGGGTAAGTTTCTTTTTGATTTGGACCATTTAAAAAAAGTTTTTAATGAATTTGTTACAACACTGCTTCTGTTTTATGGTTTTTTGGCCACGAGGCATGTGGGATCTTGGCTCCCTGACTAGAGATCCAACCCACACACCCTGCACTGGTAGGCAAAGTCTTAACCACTGGACTACCAGGAAAATCCCTACTTACAATTTTAATCTCCATGTACTCTCTAGTCACTAGAAGACGATATACAGAGTCCCTGGTGGCTCAGAGGTTAAAGCATCTGCCTGCAATGTGGGAGATGCGGGAGATGCGGGTTCGATCCCTGAGATGGGAAGATCCCCTGGAGAAGGAAATGGCAACCCACTCCAGTATTCTTGCCTGGAGAATCCCATGGAGGGAAGAGCCTAGTAGTCTACAATCCACGGGGTCACAAAGAGTCGGATACGACTGAGCTACTTCACTTCACTTTCTATGTTTGAGAGTGAGCAGAATAAGAGATTATAATGAAAAACTACAGCTGGAGGGGAAAGAGAGAAGACAAACCAGAAACAGGAGAATGTCCAGATAGGAATTTTCAAGCAGAGGATCAGGGATGGAAGAGATGTGAACAGTTCTGCCAGGATTTGAGACCAGATACACTTCACTGAGTCACATTTTCTTTACATTGATTACATCTCTATTTCTAGGCAAATTACCCACCACATTCTTTTTAATTTCTTGGGAAGGTGCTAAGGCAGACAGTCCTGGAGTATCCTGGAAAAAGAGAGTACTTTGTGAGAACAGAGCAGGAAGACACATGATGGAAATGGTGGTCATTAAGCTCAAGTAAGCCACTGATGAATCACTTTCCAGCTGGGTCCTAAGATACAGATAAGCCAGCCATCTCCATGAAGCTAGCACTTACTTTAAAAACGAAAATGAAAAACCCTATTGCCTGGGTGCTTGGTCACACTTCTAATATGCTGATTGCTGGACTTTCAGCAACAATGCCAAACCCTTTTGGGATAGCAGTGGTGCTCACTTTGGATAATGGTGTCTGTAACCACAGCATGACTCAAGGGCTTAACTGGCAAACTGTTTTACTGTGAAATGTACTTTTCAGAGGAAGTGGGCTTGGGACAGGGTGGGTGGGTGGAGGTCCTAAAGCAGGAGGTGGCCAGCACATCAAAACCTGGTTCATCAGAAGGCCACAGGGCTATAGGATCCCACTGCATCTACTGGAGAATTTAATTTTCCATTTATGAGTTCAAGCAATGAGTTCCACTGGAAAGGCAGCATTTCAAACCCTGAGTTGATAGGAGGTTAGGACTCACTATCATCAACTGTACTCCCCTCTTACCTCCATCCCTATGCAGCATCCATCCAGGGGAGCCCACTCCTTTGTGCTTCTGGCCCAGCCATGTCCAGCTGGCCCCTTGGGAGCAGAACAGTGTTCTGTGTGTTCCTGGGCCACATACAGAAGGGCTTTTCACCTTTCTCGTCACTAGGTTTCCTCTGGAGATGGGGATCTACTGCAGTCTCTTAAGAACGAACGAGGGCTGATCTGTCTTCACTTATATTTGCTGCAAGGTCAACCATCAGGATCTGATGTTCTGTTCCCTTTCACTCAGCAACACATCCAAATGCAGTTCAAGAAATGGAGAAACAGAAATTTTCAAGAGCCAGTATTTTACTTAAAAATGAGATATGGCTCTTGCTACTCTGAAACATTCTTCACCTTTTATGCACAGGTGATTATGCTGAAATTGTTACCTGAGCATTTGTGTCTGGGTCAATCAACAACCATACTGTGAATGCCTTTTATGTGGAAGTACCACTGCAAAGCCATGAACAGTCTACTGGAGATTGGTGCTCAGGATTTTCATTTCAAAAGGAAAAAGTTATTTCAGTTTCCCCAAGGACCAAACACAAGGGGAAGAAAAGGCTTGGGTCAAGGGCCAGAAGAACTGGAAGCAGAGGCAGGGCGGGGGTGGGGCGTCCACGCACATCACCTCATTTAGTTCTTGGTCTTGTGAAGAAGTGCACAGGCAAACCATCTTTAAGGTTGGAGAAATTGCTGCACAAATGGTTAAGATTAACCAGGGGTCACTCAGGAAGTGGTGGAGGACCTGAAGCAGGTCTCTCTGGTTTCCAAGCCCCACCCTGTGCTGCCTAGCCTGGAGGGGAACTGGGGTTGCACACAAGCAGATGGTGACCTTGAGCAAGCCACCAAGCTCTCTAGCGTTGAGGACGATAAGCCTCTTTCCGGCTCCGCATCAGCATTTCAGTTATGGCATTAGCCTTGGCAGGCCCTGATAAGGCCTTGACTCCCCTCTTTGTTCTCCATGGCCTTGGTAACAGACAGAAAGCAAGCTCACAGGCAGCAGGAACCAGTCTTATCTTTTAGGTCGATGCCTATTCCTCAAGAATTTGGCAAAAGTTGCAATCACATTAGTGAGCCCTCAACATATCTTCATTCATCGTTTGACACAAAATTTATGACATCTGTCAGAGGAATGTAGGCCTAAAAACCCTCAATCAAAACGTGTATACAATGGAAGGAATACTTCTTGCATCGCCTGCCATTCCTAGCAATTTCTTTCCAAATCTGTCTCCAATTTTCGAAATGATGGCTCCCTGAACACCTCAGCATTTTGTTTTGATTGGAGAATTCAGAGGATTTTCTTGGTATGTACATCTGAGGGCATTTTCTTTTTTAATCACATTTATGAATAGTGTTGAAAAGGTAAAAAAATGGTTAAGATAGATTCAAGCACTTTTTTGAAGTGAAAAATAATTTTTCTTGGAGAAAAAAAATAATCAGGCCCAAGGTTTTAAACTCTGGAGGATACACAACAACATACACAAAAGTTAGATTTTGTTTCTGCTAATGATATCTCTAAGAGCAGTAAGTACTGTTCTCTTCAATGCCAGCCAGCCTCAAAAGGTTCAGAATGTACCCACAAAGTGCTTTTCTTTTTTCCTTAATAAGACATCATAGAATTCCCATCACAAAATTAAGTATTTTTGGAAGATGCTTATATGCTTACCTTGTAACCTTTCTCTGTGGAGTTCCACATTGTTTTACCCTGAACAAGGCAACATGTCTGGCAGTGCATTCTGAAATCTGGGCCTGCTAAGTCTTGACAATGGAATTCAGAGTACGAACCTTCAATTCTTTGTCTGCACTACATGGTTTTCTAAATGGTGACTGTATCAGCGTCCGGCCTTGGTGTTGGCACTCTGAAGACCTGTCACTGCTCTCCCCTCTCACTGAGCAGCACGTTCAGAGACGATCACGCTGGGTGTAAGACATATGCCCCGTGGGGACAGGGCGTTCTTCCTTTTCTATGTATCAGAATCATCAGTTAATAACAATTCTATGAACTAGCATGAGGCCACAGTAATCCACTGATTTCATCTGGTCCCTGGAACCCGGGAGGAAGTTGGGCCCTAAACCACCCATGGGGGTCAGGGCAGCTGCAGGCTGACTCAGCCTCTGGCCTCATCCTCCCACAACCGTACCTGCCTCCTCATCTGGTTCTATCTATGTCCAGGAGCTGCTTTTCTTCTGCTGCAAAATGTCTGAAACACGTGGAAGAAGAGCCCAAACAGGGCTTTGGAGTTGCACAGGCCTGAATTTGACATCTGACCACACTACTTGCGAGCTCTGGACCCGAGAGCAGGTTCGCTCAGCCTCCCTGAGCCTGTTGTGTAAGTGAAATGGGGCTGAGGTGAAGCTGAAAGAACAGCTCTAAGGCGCTCACGACAGGTTGTTGCCCAGGGTATCTAAGAGAGTCCTCATCGCCATCGGGCAGTTAGTGTTGTACCAGCATCCACCAGTCCCCTGTGGTGGTCTCTGGGCACAAGGGGCAGCAGCAGGAGTGGTCATTGAGTCCGCTTGAGGTACTGTGATGCATACTCGTCACCCGGCTCACACATTCCAGTCCCATGCTAGTAACCTGTGTGCTAGGTACCCATTCCATAGATGAAGAATCTGATTTAGGGACCTGACAGGCTAGGCAGCTAGGAAATGTGAAGTCAGATCTGGCTCCCCAGGTGAAAACACGCTGGCATAGGAAAGCTTTTGAGTGGAGGCAGGGGTATCTCTCTCTACCTGGGAGTGGGCAGGGGAGTGCCCAGGGCTGGTGAAGATGCGAGAAGGCTGAGACACAGAGAGTTCATATTTGCTTTGAGCAAAAGGACAGCTTTTTATTTAAATACCAAAAACATTTTGTACTGAGGTATAGCTGATTAACAATGTTGTGACAGTTTCAGGTGAACAGTGAATGGACTCAGCCATACATATACATGTATCCATTCTCCCCAAACCCCCTCCCCGCACCCCCATCCAGGCTGGCACATAACATTTGAGCAGAGTTCCATGTGCTATACAATAGTTTTTGTTGGTTATCATTTTAAATATAACAGTGTGTACATGACCTTCCCAAAGTCCTATCTATCCCTTTCCCTGGCAATCACGAGTTCAGTTTTCTGAGAGTCTGTTTTATAAGTAAGTTCATTTGCATCATTTCTTTTTAGATTCCACATATAAGGGATGTCATATGATATTTCTCCTTCTCTGACTGACTTCACTCTGTTTGACACTCTCTAGGTCCGTCCATGTTGCTGCAAATGGCCTTATTTCGTTCTTTTTAATGGCTGAGTAATTTTCCATTGTATATACACACCACATCTTTTTTATCCACTAAAAGGACAACTTTTTAGAGGTGGGAACTGTAACTCAGATGCCAGGCTTCTCTCTGGGTCTCTGCAGAGAATACCTGAGAAGAGTGTGGAAGAACAGCTAGAGATACTGGATCCTTTTCAATGAAAACATCTGTGCATCCAAATGAATGTTTCCGTTTTACTGTGTTTGCTTTTCAACAGTGTAATCTGTTTTTCTTTGCTTAACGTCTTCAAGACTGGCCAGTGATGTTTTCAGTTTCCAAGTCCAATAAAAGGATGTACTGGCATTCAGAACTCAAGCACGAGTTAGAAAGCAGAAAATCACCAAGATCCTTTACTTCTACTTAAAAAAAAAAAAGTTAATATTCATTTATTTGGCTGTGCCAAGTCTTAGTTATGGCATGTGAGATCTTAGTTCTCCAACCAGGGATCAAACCCAGGGCCCCTGCATTGGAAGCACAGAGTCTTAGCCACTGAACCACCAGGGAAGTTTTTTTAAATAGAATCACTTCTACTTTTAAATAGAATCACACTGCTGGGGCACAAAACATTTGGTGCATTAACTCGCAATTTTTTGATGTGTATGATCGCCACTGCTAAAGACTTAGTTAAGAGTTGAGGAAAACTCCCCAAACTGGTAGAACCACAGCAAAAGGCCTACATGTATGTATGTGCAGATATAACCCATAACCTGGAGGAAGGCTGGGACTTGGGAAGGGTCCCCTGCTACTTGTTTTACCTTAGTCGTTCAGTTGTGTCTGACTCTCTGTGAGCCCATGGACTGTAGCCTGCCAGGCTCCTCTGTCAGTGGAATTTCCCAGGCTGCCATTTCCTCCTCCAGGGAATCTTTCTGACCCAGGGATCAAAACCATGTCTCCTGCAGTGGCAGGTAGATTCTTTACTACTGAGCCACTGGGGAAGCCCCTTTGCTGCTTGCTGTAACTTTAACAGACTAAAGGGATCCTGCTTTGAGTGCTTCTGGGAGGATCACACAAGAAACCCACTCCCTGCCAGACACTGAGATATTCGTAAGCTTTAAGAAACATGTGTGAGGGAAGGTAGGTCAGTCACGCGATCTGAAGTTCACAAAGTAAAAACGGACAAACGACAGGACCACCCTGTTTAGAAAACGTCCTACAATGTGCATTTATTCCATATCATTGTACAAGGCTTCCATACAGTTGTAACTCTTAAGACAATGTGTTTTCTTCACCATTGTATGTGGTGCCCACATCTTTCACTTGAACATGCTGGAAATCCACATCGCATGCTATCCCACAAGTTGTAACGAGCTGCAAATACGCCAATTAGAAGAGCACAGTGGCTTACAAAGCTTCAGCTTTAGTGAATTCTGACAGACAGGATCCACAGTCTCACCTCATTGTAAAACTCACAACAAAATAAATTAGTGTTGGACAGACTTCTAAATCATACAATATTTAAGGAGAGACCATAGTGGGACCTTTTGTTTAAAGTAGCACCAATCCACACCCGATTGTTTCCAACATTACCCTTCCTGGTCATTGGCAGTTTGAGTGGAAATCTTTCTGCTTCCTCAAGGATTCCTGGACTGACTAAGCATACTGTGTTGCTAAACTCTCTACGGTGTGGCAATGTCAACTTGGGAAATGGCACATTTAAATCATTGTCACCTTGAACACGGGCTTGCCTGTGTGTGTGTCTTCCCCACCCCCGATCTAGCTGGTATCCTGTGGATGTTTTTGTGACAGTGGTGAAAGTAAATAAAAAATGCATTAAGGGGTTTCATGGTAAGCATGGTGTTTAAAAACAAAACAAAACAAAAAGATAAAACAACATGAAAGAATGTGGTCGCAGCTAAGGAGGTTTTCACATGTTGTTTAACTCCAGTAAAGTCTGATCCAGCATCTGGTGCATACTAAGGTTTTCTTCTTTGGCATGAGCCACTTTCTCTGTGGTGGGATTAGAAAATTAAGTCATGAATAGCTGAGCTTTGGACACAGCGGTGGTTTGTACACTTAGGCAGGCAAACATCAATCACAAACACAGGATGAGATGATTAGGACCGGGCATGCTCGTACGACATGACTCATTTCCAGACAGGGACCTACAAAGGGGACGCTGTCCTGGACCTGAAGAAACTGCAGGCACAGCAGGCTCTCACAGAGCGGCCAGGTGAATCTCCACCAGTAATCCCCGGGGAACAAAATGCAGGTGGGGCTGGTGGATGTTCACTGCTCATGCGCTGTGGGAACCGGGAGAGGTGCGCGCAGCACTCAAGTTATAACAGCAGCAGACATTTCTGAGTTACAGGCAGCTAAGGTCCGAGAGTTGTGTTGTAACACAATCTCAGAGAAAACAAAGATGACATAACTAGGCCTTCTGACAACGTTTCAAGGATTTATTTCTGTTGCTCGTTTAAAAAAAAATAACCAACATGTTTCATGCACACTCCAGTAGGACATTCTCTTATTATTCTCACAGTGTTCTATTTATTATTAGCATGACATTCTCACCAGATTCCAACAACACTGTTAAGACTAAATAAAAGCATACCTTTCAGACAATCGGGGACTTCTGACATGAACTCCTGTTTTCAAAAGCTATTTTGCCCAAGCATAGGTACATTTAATCATATTTCAAACACTATACCAGATACTTAGAAGTGAGAAATATGAATATGTAATAGGAATATATATTATATATATCATATCCTATATATTATATATATATACATATATATATATATGCTGATACACATCCCTCTGCTTTGACTTTCTAATTTTAAGCAAGACTCAGTTCTCTGTAGGAAATAGAAAACATGTTTTTGGTTCTCATTATGCATCAGTCCAAACAAGAGGACCTGCTATTGCAAAGACGAGTGCTGAACTGATTATAAACATTGATCCATATACACAGATGTAATTTTACCATAAAAGCAGTTTGGGGATTAAAGAGAACTTAATTATTCCAGATATAAGAGGAAAATTGCAGGCAAGGCCAACCTTTCAACTGATTCATGTTCAATTCTGCAGAATTCTGCAGAAAGCAATCATTTCCAACCCTACTATCTGAAGGTATGACAGTCTTATATTTCCTGACACGGGCTGCATTCCTAGAATTCAGCCCAGGTTCTTCCCCACTTAAGTTTAATCCTCATTCAGGGCCAGCTTTAGTTGGTTAGTTAGGCGGCGGTTTTGCTCAAGTTGCTGGTAGAGTTGATCTGTACAGGTCAGCAAGCAGGTTAGCAGAAGAGAAGAGGCAGAAGGAAGAGAGGTTAGCTGGAGTTGGTGAGGAGGAGTAAACAGAACACAGAGATACCTCAGGTACTGGTCACTTGCTGAGCAGGTTCCCCTCACCCCATGAGAAGCTGTCCTGTGCTCAGGGAAGGCCTGGCTGACAAAGGAAGAGCCAGGACTCCTCTCTTGGCAGGAGGAAAGGGAAACAAGAGGGGGGAAAAGGATCCTCCTCCTTGGCAGGATCCGAGGAGGAGAGAGGGGGCATGTTCCTCATGCATCTCACTAAAACCACCATGTGAACTGAGCCCAATGAAGCTTCTGGCAACAGCCTTAGGAACTGGGGCAGGGCTGGAGGTGAGCCTAGTAGGCCATCCATTCCTTGCAGGACTCAGTGACTGAAAGACTTGCCTGCAAAACCTTGACCTACTGTTTCTGCTCATCCCTCCCTGGAACCCTTTCATCTCCACTGCTAGGGCTGGCTTTCCTTTCAGGTGGCCCCAAGAGGGGCTACTCCCACTGTATTAACAGTTTTGGAAATGCAGAACTAATAAGCTCCACGTCTCTGCCCCAGTCATTGTGTTACACAGTATAAACTCTCATCCAGCTTAGACGTAGGGTGTGTTACTCTACACAAACAGCAAAAGAATAAGCACTTACCCCACTCAAAACTGATTTAACTGTTGACTTCCTAGAAGGATGGCATTCTCTGGTGCTAAATGGACATGTATAAAATCCCAAACGTCCACATGGAGACTGGTGTGAAGTACATTCTGCCCAAGGGCATGTAATCTTCTCATTTGGCAAGGAAGGCAGCTGCTAGTCAGCCTTTTATCTGATGGGGATACCAGGGGATGCCCAAACAAGGACAAGAACCTGGCCCTTATCACGGAAAGCTGGAGGTTACAGAACTGTCTTGCATGCCAGGGACAACCTAAACCACAAACTCTAACTTAACGATCCTGAAGGCTGACAATCCTACACCTGAGGAGAATAAAAATGTTCAGTTTCTAGTTCCCAGGTTTGTTGGGAAATCAATCAGTCCTCATTTTAATGTTCTCTCACGTATGAAGAATCTGCCTGCAATGCACAACTGGGTTTGATCCCTGGGTAAGGAAGATCCCCTGGAGTAGGAAATGGCAACCCACTGCAGTGTTCATGCCTGGAGAATTCCATGGACAGAGGAGCCGGGAAGGCTACAGCCCATGGTCACAAAGAGTCGGACACAACTAGCCGGCTAACACTTTCACTTTCACATATGGTAGGAGATGAGGAATACCTTATATTCATTGTGTTTTTTAGCTTGGAATATCTCTGCCTTGTCTTCTTTGCTGATCCAAATGTTCTGAATATGCAAAACCCCAGTCAAATGTCATCTTCTCCAGGTAGCTCCCAATCAGAATTATTGTCTCTATTCCTCACGGACTCTAAATGTACACCATCTGTTAGGTCAGACCTGCTTCACTCATCTATCTTCCTACAAGATGGCCAGCTCACTGAAAACAAAGAACATTTCCAGTTCATCTCCTGACCACATCCTCCCTCCCTTTCATGATGTCCTGCATGTTTGGGGGCTGCAAAATTTAAACCCCACTAGCACATTCACACTCTGACGTGGGAGACATCATCATGGGCATGTAGATGTCTTAGCTTCTGAACCAACGTACAGTCAAGCTGGGATGAAAGAACTCTGCAGAAACCCTAGAGAACCCAGAGGGTTGATGTGAATGCAGTTTAAATGACAGTATCCTTACAGCCTCATTTGGACCTGCTCTACTCTGGCTACCATAGAACTGGTATGCTTGGGGGGCCTGAGAGGATTATGTTTGAAAATATTTTTCCTTCCTGTTCTACCTCCCCAATATCTGGGACGTCAACTGCCAAGCAATGCTTTTGCGGTTTGGTCCAACCAAGGCTATTGCAGCAGCTGCCTCTAAGTTGGCATGATCCACTGAGCTAGAAGCCTGGGCCCCAACAATTTCTTGATAAAATCAACTAGCTAGTCATCCTCTTGTGTGGAAGGTATGGACCTTCTTGGGCTGTTTCAGATTTTATTTTTTTTTTAATTTGGCTAAACCCTGTGGCGTGTGTGATATTAGTTTCCCGACCAGGGACTGAACCTGGGCTCCCCGCACTGGAAGGCAGAGTCTTAATCACTGGACTTCCAGGGAAGTCCTTGGGCTATTCCAGATTTGCCTTTGCAGTCCATTGGTTTCCCATTTCCCCCTGTAGAATATACCTAGAGAAAGTGTAAGAGCCTCTGGAATGGTTCCCAAAAAATTGATGTGCCTCCAGAACTAACTAAACATTTGTTCAGCACAACTTTCAGACTTGTCATTTCTTTCTGTGGCAGAAAGCAGGGTTACTCAGAGAAGGGCCCACTTTTATTACTCTTAATTTTAAAAGAACAAAGCAGGAATCAGTCAAAAGCAGGCCCAAGAAGCCTTAGGAAAAGAAAAGAAATTACAGAAGTCCTGACACTCTCAAGGGAGAGAGACTGTCTAGATTATAAATTTTTAAAAGTCTATTATACCACTACTAAATTCACAGCCCTCTTAAAAAGAGTACTTTTACTCTGTTCTGAAGTCTTTGTAGAGTGACTGACATTTTCAGTTTGCTCAAATTTATTTGAACATAGGGATATATAAGTACTTAGGCTCAGAAAAACTATACATAGATAACAATCACCCACATTTAAAACACAGGAGAAATATAGTCAGATTGTTGAGGATGAGAAGTGTTGGGCATTAAGAGAGAAAACTCCACATCATTTTAAAGTTCTAATTTTGTGATATGTTAAAAAAAAAATCACTTAAATGCTGTTCTTTAATTTATAAATATAACTGATAAACCATAACTGAACAATTTCTACTATTTTTAGGGGGTAAAAAAAAAAAGAACAAACTTTAATAGCTATGCTTTAAAAATATTCACAAATAAAAAAAAGTTATCACAAAGATTATATAAGTATAACCCCTCCTAAGAATATATGATGTGCTTAAGAGCAAAAAAATAAATCTTGACTTGAACATACTCATATATTCCTAAAACCTAAAGAGTGTCATTTCATGATCAAAATGAAGGTGGCTGAGGAATGAATATACTTTTCTTTGTGCTGTAAAAGGATGATCAACAATGATCTCAACTTACACTGTTTTTGTATCCATATCCTTTTCATCTTTCCGGATATTCTAGCAGTGTGGGTTGGCAGCCTTTCCTTAGTTAGCTACCCACTCTCAAGCAGGACCATCTAAATACCAACACAGAAGGCTCTGCTGCTGCTAAGTCACTTCAGTAGTGTCCGACTCTATGCAACCCCATAGACAGCAGCCCACCAGGCTCCCCCGTCCCTGGGATTCTCCAGGCAAGAACATTGGAGTGGGTTGCCATTTCCTTCTCCAATTCATGAAAGTGAAAAGTGAAAGTGAAGTCGCTCAGTCATGTCCAACTCTTTGCAACCCTATGGACTGTAGCCTACCGGGCTTCTCCGTCCATGGGATTTCCAGGCAAGAGTACTAGAGTGGGTTGCCATTTCCTTCTCCAACACAGCAGGCTCACCACACCCCAAACTCAACATCTGCACACAAAGGCCCTGCTCAAGGCAGACCTTCTGGCTTAAACAAGCAACGTCCTCTGTGTGGAGGTTCTCAACCCATTTCATACACCAGTACCATCCCAATCCCTAAAAAACATCCCTGGACCTAACTCTAACCTTTGCAAACCAAAACTCAGAGATGGGCCCAGGCATGTGTATTTTGAAAAAGTTCCACAAGGAACTACCGCTTTAGAGACTGTTGATTTTAATGAATGATGTTCAGAATTGGAAAAAAAAAAAAGCAAAGCAGCAGCCAAAAATTAACCCTCCTGTGTGTGAAGCAGATTTGTGGTTTTATTCAGCGTTTAAACTAAAATATCAATAAATAAGAAGTAAAAAGAATAGCAAACAGAAACAGCTTACATAGTGTTTATTTTACACTGAAGTGAAGAGCTTCTGTACAACAGGAAGCACAGTGTGTACCTGGCCCTAAGGCAGGATGTGAAAAGAAAGAATCAGGGTCAGCTGGAGAACAGACAAACTGCAGAGCTCAGAGAGGTGGGACATCCAGCTCGATGAAGGGGTCTTGGGAGAAGTGAAGCAAAGAAACTTATCTGCATGAAGAGAAAAGGTGGGAGAAACAGAAAAAAAAAAGTGGTACAACAGAAAAAACAGGGAAGCTAAGTGAACAGATGAGAGCAGCACTCGAAACAGGTGAGAAGCAGACATGCAAAACCTGCTGCCAGTCAGAGCTGTGGGAGGATGTAAATCCTTGCCCACCAGGGCCTGGGCCCGAGGCCAGCACAAGCCTCTTCTCCGGGAGGGATCATTGTAAGAAGACCAGTGAACAGAACTCAGATTTTAAGCTAAGCCCACCTTTCAGAGTACATAACCAAACGTGATGCTGCAAGTTTTCCTCATAGAATCACCACATTTTAGCAATCAGAGACAGATGATCTGATCTACCCCCTCATTTATAAATGAGTGGAGAGAGGATGCAATTTTCTCCAGTTTCCATGGTAACAGTCATGTCTCCGGGGGTAGCATGATGATTCTATAATGTGTAAGGCAGCAGGCACATGCCAACACTCTTCAGACTACCATTTTTCTGCATGGGTAAAGGAATGACAGGTGGGCCTGGAAAGTGAAATTTCCAGCTTATGTGGAATTCAGTGCCATCTTGTGAGATTAAAAGGAAGCCTCTGTGAAACACTCCAAGTTAGAATTTAGTGGGGCAGAACCGGTTCAACGTTCAGGCTTGGTTAGTAATACGAAAGTTAGTTGTGTATGCTCCAGGTTCTCGTGAGATTAAGACTATTTACTCCACCCTTACTGCCCAGAAGTAGTAAAAGCTGGGCCATTAACCCTCAAACTCATATCACACAATCTGTGCTTTATGTCCCATTTCTTTGACACAGGTTGTGCTGTTTGCATATTACTTTTTATATAAACAGAAACTTAAACCCCTCCTAAAGAACACATGATGTGCTTAAGAGCACACAATCTATGCTTTATGTCCCATTTCTTTGACACAGGTTGTGGTGCTTATATGTTAATTCTTTTTATATAAACAGAAAATTAAAGGCTTGGCTACTCAGCAAAAGGTTCATTTTTGTCTAAAATTCTTAAAAGAAAGATGTGATGTTTTACAGCAACATCCTTTATGCTGTTCTGGATCAATTTCCCTCCTCTCAGAGCCTCAGTCATCTGAGGATGTAGAGTTCCTTAAATTTGTATTTTTTTTTTTTAATAAAAAATGTTCACATTATATTTAACTGAATCACAGGAAACTGGCTTTTGCTATTTCTTGGGCAATTCTTGCACAACTGCACGGCCTACTGATTTTACTTGAGCCTAGTGTACGTTCCTACAAGTACAGTGCCCAAGTCACTTCTATGCCAGTTCACTGCATGGTGGGAACGATCTAGCTGAGACAATGTGGAATGAATGGATTCTGAAAGGAAGACGGTTTGTATAGACAATTGTCTATACAATCTGTATACTAGTAGAATGTGAAAAAACCCAAACAATGACTCTCCTAGATTGTGCAAAGAGAGTGAGCAGAAAGGTGTAAAGGCTGAGATTCTGGAGATACAAGAGGGAGTGGTGGCGAACTGATCATATTAGCATGAGGGCACGGATGTGAGCAGGCAGGGTGGATGAACATTTACATGGAAGTCATGTCGTTGAGAGCGTGGTCCAGCTCCTCGCTGATGGCTTTGTACTTCAGTTTCTGAGCGTACAGCTCGTCTATGACCAGGAAGTGGAAGGCAGAGGTGCAAGGACATGGAGAGTGATCAAGAGATGGAAGGTGAATGAGGGTGGCAGGGACACCATCCCGACACAGCAGCAAGAAAAGGGCAATGCATGAAGGAAGTGATGCCGCAGCAGGTGGCCAATGCAGGAGACGTGCGTTTTGTTTTTGTTTTTTTTTTTTTTTTTAATAAAATTGAAACAAAAACAGAAAAAACAAAACCCATTAGAAAATAAAACAAGAAACTCAATATGAAAATCGTAACAAATATGGTAGGTATACCAGTAAACCATGTTAAAACCCTAAACAAAACCACAGAAGGCTATCTCCCGCTTGGGGAGGAGCAATAGGACAGCTTTGCTTTTATAGAGCTATAATTTAACTGCACTGGAGTAGTCAGCCACCTGCAACTATAAACAGTGGAAAAAATAGCCACGGGCATTGTTTTGGAGGAACAATTTGTGACTACAGTCTGTAATCCTTATCTGGCTCCACCTTCAAACCACTGACTTCCTGACCGAACTAGACCACTGGGAAATGGATTTCTTGGTGCTATCCAGACTACTCCCTGTGGCCTTCCCACTCAAGCTTCCTTCAGTGGTCCAGGAGGCTTGAAAACCGAGGAGAGCCACGCTTCTTACAGTGTCACTGTGCCAAGTTTGCACTTCAGTTTTTCTAACGATGAAGGTGTCATACCTTGCTGCGCTTTGGAGACTGTTTTGCACCATGTGTCACCTTCTCTTTTCCACCAGCTTGGGTATCATCTGAACCAACCCCCAATTCCTTCTCTAGCCCCCTCCACCTTTGGTGCATATATTTTACATATTTTTTCCTTTCTTTTTTCACAGCCTTGGAGCTCAACATTTGGAATTTCTAAGAGACAGAGAGGATGTTACCAAAATAAAACCTCAATATCTTAGCGAAGAAATGCTTACGTATAATGTCCAAGTGCAATAATGCCCTGTTACCCTCCACCCTCCTTTCAGGGCACAGAGCATATGCCAAGATGATTAGTAACTTAGAAAAATAAACCCAAGCCCTTACATTGAATTCATACCTGGGGAAAGATTAAGTTGTGCCTAAAAACCAAATCCTTACCATTCTGACAATAAGAAGGTATCACTAAAGACAGAAAACACACCAGTCATTCTCACCTACAACCGCCTCACTCACAGTGAAAAATAAACCAGCCACACTTCTAAGAGTGTGAAGTAGAGCCACTTGGCATCTGCTGTTACAAAAAGAAGACGGGCCCCGTCTGGTGGCTAGAGGTCATCTGGTGATCAGAGAGCTTAAGAACCATAGAACTCCAAAGAGCAGACCGGAAAAATGTGCAAGAGCAAAGGAGTGTGTCAAGGAGGATGCCATGACTGGAAAGTCACTTTGCCACGTCAGTATTCAGCCATAAGGACTAAGTTAGAAACAAGACTTAAGATCTTACCTTCCAAGTCATCAATGCTTTTCTCCAATTTAGTTACTGACCTCTCCGCAAACTCAGCTCGAGTCTCAGCCTGCAATAATTCAATTTATTTCAATCAAAATTGGGAAGTTTTAGGTGGCTGGTAGCTATAAAGATAGGGAAACCAGAAAATGAAAGTCAAGCCTGGCACCCACAAAGTGGTCTGAAACCACCCACCAGTGAATCACCACGGTGAGAGGTGGCTGGCTACCACTGCTGGATCTCCAAGCCCACCCCGGAATATTCCTGGATCATTGTAACATTAAAATGAAAAATATCTCGGCTCCATAGAGACAAACTCAATCCATTTGGCTTTGTTCAAAACACCCCTAATATTACCTCCTTCAGCTTGTCAGAAAGGACCTTGATCTCTTCCTCGTATTTGTCTTCCTTCTGCGAGTACTGTAATCAGAAAGAACGTTCCAGATGTCAGGCCACAGCTCACCCTATACTTGTGTCTTCTAATACAAAGAAAGTGCCAGCCCAGCCAACAGATGTTGAGCATCTCTCAGGAGGTAATGGAGCCTCTGGGATCAGATGGCATGCCACAATGCGGTCTCTGCTTTCCTGCCTATTGTTTTACATGGGATAAGAACAAGATCACTTATCCATTTGGCACTTCGTTTAAATTAATTGTTATGGATGACTCACATACTCAACACAAAATGGATTTTCCATTGAATAAAAAAAAAAAAAAAGAATCTGGTATCAATAACCATCAGGAAATCGCCTCAAAATGAGGCCTCTGGCTAAAGTCTCTAATGGACTATTCCTCTGACTGGCAGGGCCTCAGAAGGGAAAAAGCGGGTGTCTCTTAAGTAGCTCTTAAATGATGCCTCTCCCCGACATGGTGCTCCTGGCCTACCTTCTCAGCCTGAGCCTCCAGTGATTTCAAGTTGTTCGTCACAGTTTTCAACTCTTCTTCAAGCTCGGCACATTTGCTAATGTTTTCGATCAGAGGTAGAAAGGGTGGGAGACAGGCCAGAGGAAGGAGGAGAGAAAAAGGAGAGGGATGGGAAAAAAATGAAAACCAAGTCCTAGAGAACAAAGGGCTGCCTTAAAGAAGCCAAACCATCAGGGGCTGAGATGTCCAATTTCACTATGGACACTGCCCTGGACCTTCCTTCCAATGCAGAGAGGTGGGGAGACAAAATCCAACAACTTCAAAGTGTGATGATTTGGCTTCTTTTTTGGCTGCACCAAAGAGCATTTATGAAGGAAAAACAAAAGAGTATAAAGGACCCAAAGAAAGCACTTAAAGCAAGATATAAGATAGCAGAGGGTGTAGTGAAGGTGCAGTCGTTATAAAAACGGACCAGTAGGCATTGGAAGCTGAAAGACGCCTGGGTTGCAGTTAAACCTAAAACCCATACATGAGCCATCAGTACCTTATCCTCTGCAGCCATTAATGCTTTCAAGGTCTGATCCATTATTCTTAATTGTTCTTCCAGCTGTCGAACTTGGCTGTTAGTGGACACAGGAAATGCACAAGGCCATTCTCAAAATCAGTGTGCAGGTAAGGCATGCAGTGATACACGCATTCATACACAGACACCCCACACAAGTCCTCCATGTTCCAGACTCGTGGCTCATCCATGTCGAATGAGCACATGAGGAGCCCGGAGCTGAAACAGGTAAATGTGCAGCTGCCAGAAGGTCATGCTGTTTAGTCACTGCTCCGCAGCACCCCACACAGGGCCTCCTGGCGCCGGGCCCGCTTACCCTTCTGAAAGCTCAGCCCGCTCCTCTGCACGCTCCAGGTCACTCTCAATGATGACCAGCTTACGGGCCA
Organism: Bos indicus x Bos taurus; assembly: GCF_003369695.1. NCBI lineage: Eukaryota > Metazoa > Chordata > Mammalia > Artiodactyla > Bovidae > Bos > Bos indicus x Bos taurus. The sequence goes on from NC_040085.1 coordinate 40,850,523, forward strand.
CCTGCAGCAGGACACACATAAAACACAGACACCATGGGGCTTCCAAGCTCTGAGGACGGTGTGTGTGTGTGTGGGAGGAGAGCAGGGGCTAGACTCAGCCCCTGGAGTTCTTGCCTACAAACAAGATGATCCTCTCTCCCGTGGACTGGAAGGGAAGCAACTCTCTACCAGGAATGCCCATAGAGAGGAGGCCATCTGCTCACAAAGATCCAGAATGGTCAGTTATGAGTAGGCAGGCACATTTGAAGTCTGACCCAACTGAAGCCTGTATAATTACACAGCAGCCAGACCAACTGTGGAAGGAGGGGAAGAGATGAAATTCACCATCTCTGAAATAGCAGGATGATGAGACATGATGCCTTTTATGCTGAAAAGGTGGGAGCTGCAAGGCAAGACTGAAAATAACCCTAAAAGAACTTCATCAATTTAGAGCTCTATACCTCCACTTCCTTTTGGTGGAGGAGGTTAAAAATGCCAACAGAAATAGCAAGAAATGCTAACATGAGAAGTTGGTAAGATGACTAATGAGGTCGAAGGAAGAAAGGACCAGGAAGAAGGGATCCTATGAAGCATTTCAAAATTAGCGAGCATAGCGTAACCTGGAGAGGATGATGATGATGAAGAGTCAGTGGTGTTTCAGGAGAGCTAAAGGGAAAACTAAAACCTTAAAGAGTCATGTGGGCTCTTAACACAGGAGGGTGCTTTCATGGGGACATGACCAGGAGGTGATTCACCTGGGAATCGTGAGGAGAGAGGACAGACTGAGAGGTGCCTCCATGAATCCAGGAAGCAAATGTGTGGTCTATGTCTCCACCCTGCCTAAACTGGGATGCACCAGGTGGATCTCACTAGGGATAACTGCTTGCATGGTGACAGCATGAGAGACTCCTTTCACAAAACATAAGAGACCCAACCTTCCCTGCTGTCTGGCCAAAGATCTTTTGTCCTAGTCTTTGAGGGTGGGGGGACAACAAATCCCTGGTCTTTCCCAGTGCGAATGACTCCCTAGCAGGATCAAAATTAAGAACCATCTTCTGGAGACAAAGGAAATCTCCTTCTCAAAAACACTCATTTCTGCTAAGGAAGCAGATGGTTTCATTGCTCCCCCAGTCCCTGCTTCTGGGCCATGGCTGGGACCCATGAGGCCTTGAGCTCTAGGATCTGACCTCTTCATACTTGCGGTCGGCATCCTCAGCGATGTGCTTGGCCTCTTTCAGCTGGATCTCCTGAATCTCCATCTTCTCCTCATCCTTTTGGGCTCGGCTCTCAATGACTTTCATGCCTCTGAAAAGGAAGATTGGCAGGAAAAGCCAAGATTTAGAGGTGCCTTCCATGAACTCCCATTGCACAGCCATGGTTTGTGAGGTTCAGTGTGACTGACCGACTGAAACATAGCTACTTTCATCTTCCAAGCCATAATGTGAGACTTTCCAGAGCCGAAGGCAGGAAAAGACATCCACTTCCCTCTCTCTGTTTATTGTGAAGGAAAGCTTATACTTTTGGTACGGCTGACACTGTCCAGGCAGCTCATGTTAAATGAAAGGCACCATGGCATGGTCCTTTTTTTTTGAATCTGGAAGGGGGGGAATCAGAAAAGCCAACATGCTTTACTTGCTGTATAAATAATGGGACTTCTTCCCTTTTCCAGTGGTAAGCCTTAGCCTGGAAATGGATCAAGGTTAGAACAAAAGCAAATTTACCTTTGTGTACTTTTTTCCCACAAAGAAAGTAACTGTTCTTACCCCTTTAGCCACAAATGTAACTATTAGATTGAATCAAATGAAACTGCTAGAATTTGACCATGCTGCTGCTGCTAAGTTGCTTCAGTCGTGTCCAACTCTGTGCAACCCCATAGATGGCAGCCCACCAGGCTCCCCGTCCCTGGGATTCTCCAGGCAAGAACACTGGAGTGGGCTGCCATTTCCTTCTCCAATGTGTGAAAGTGAAAAGTGAAAGGGAAGTCTCTTAGTCGTGTCCGACTCTTTGCGACCCCATGGACTGCAGCCCACCAGGCTCCTCTGTCCCTGGGATTCTCCAGGCAAGAATACTGGAGTGGGTTGCCATTTCCTTCTCCAATGCATGAAAGTGAAAAGTAAAAGTGAAGTCGCTCAGTCTGTCCGACCCTCAGCGATCCCATGGACTACAGCCTTCCAGGCTCCTCCGTCCATGGGATTTTCCAGGCAGGAGTACTGGAGTGGGGTGCCATTGCCTTCTCCAAAGAGATGGTGAGTCATCTTTAAAAATTCCAAAACTCTTAGTTAGAAGAGACAACACACAATGGTGAATAATGAACTGAAAAACTTCAGCTAATGAGCTTTTTTAATCCTAAAGTCTGAAATCACCCTTTTCCCATGGTGGCAGGGAGCAGAAATGCACCTCAAAAATGGAGAAAGGGACAAAAGGATTGACTGCATATACCTGCCAGGTCATAGCACAGATACCGACTGCCAGTGTCTGAGACACTACACTGCTTCCTCATCTCTCTAAGGACAGAACTCTCTCCAGTATTATGGAGTCTTTCTTGGAGTGCTTCCAAGCAACAGGAGTACATTAACTTGAGCAGCTAAGCATGAGAGAAAATGCCTGCTGGAATAACATGATGGCTGATATGGCCCTGGTCTTCCTTTACTACCACAAGGCTGGATCTTGGGGTCATAAGTCAGGGAGAGCCAGGTCACGGGGTGAGTGGGCTCAGAGGACATGCAGATCTGACTGTATTTACTTGTGCACGCATGACTTACCAGCTTTACTAAGTCCAACACAACTTACTTTTGTGGATTATATTTCTGGTTTATCTGTGCTTTCTCTTTCACTCATTTGTTGGGCTATTTGACAACTGACAGCCCATACTTTATTTACCTCAGCCTAAGCCTTCTTGGTGTATTTTAACATAAAGTTATCTTTTAAACAAAATGCAGAATTGCTCCATGGTCAGCAGGAATGAAAGAACCAAATCACATCCCTAGAACCTCCCGTTTATACATCCATCTCCCTCGCTGGGTGGTGAGCTCTAGGAGGGCAGGAACAGAGTCTTTTTCTTCTTTGCAACCTTGAGATTTAAAACAAAAGTGTTCCACTAGTGTTAAACAAATAAAACCAGTAGTTACCCCTGGATCAAGTGAGGAAATGGCACCAAGGTGCTGTGAAATCCTCAGACACCCAAGATCAGAGAGCCCTCTGGTTCCATCAGGGGGAAAGGTAGTGCTAACAGGTGGGCTGGACGAGGGGGCCTCACCTCTCACTCTCATCTGCTGCCTTCTCGGCCTCCTCCAGCTTCTGCAGAGCTGTTGCCAGACGCTCCTGGGCACGATCCAACTCTTCCTCAACCAGCTGGATGCGTCTGTTCAGAGAAGCTACGTCGGCTTCAGCCTGGGCAGAGAATGAGAGGTGTTTTAGTGTTGGAGAGGATGTGAGGGTAGTGCCTTCAAGAGGGGCTGGACTGAAACGTTGGTTCAACAAGGAAGCCTGGTTTTGTGGTGAGCTACCCTAAAGTGTGCTACAAGCCGTGGTCAACTCTGGAGTTGCTGGATATGTTCATCCATTGATTTATCCAGTGGTTGTCCACCTTGGATTTGCTATATGCAAATCCACATATATCATCCCCACGAGACAGAGACCGTCAGCAACGCTTTCTCATTTGGTTCCTTTCTACCACAGATTTCAACAGGCTGGCTTTATCTGACTGTCAGAGGGGAGCTTCATCACAGCCACCTCACACGGTGGGGGATGAGGTGTGGATAGAGGCGACAGGACTGACCCAGGCTCCATCACACAAGATGAGAGGAGCTCGGCGAGAACTCTGACTCAGGAGTCTCAATTCTCCTTTCTTCTGATCACATTCTCAAAGGGGCTTTATTAAATATTTTAGGAACTAAAAGATTTTTAAGTTCAGTGGTTCTAAAATATAAAACCATACAGAGACACAACAAAACCCAGTAAGCCCCCGTGCCCTTCAGCACCTCTTGAGGATAACAGGTCACACTGGAATACTGCCAAGACAAATTTCCCAAGCGCCTGTGACCTAAGCCTACAGGCATTTCTTACAAGTCAGGGTTGCTACAAGAAGAGTTTCAGCCTCCTTAGATACTGTTTTCACTTGGTATCTATCTCTGAAATATGCTCCTTTTTTTGGGATGTGATGTTGACCTACAGTTACAAGCATTTATTACTATGAGCCTCAGGACACTTGCAAGACTGGCTGAGTCCATTACATACACTTGCATTGGTGGCTGCTTAAATATTATGCATGGAAGTGAAAGATGGAATTTGCTAATCTGGTAGCGTTTCCTCATCTACTTTCAGTTCAGTTCAGTTCAGTTCAGTCGCGTCTGACTCTTTGCGACCCCATGAATCGCAGCATGCCAGGCCTCCCTGTCCATCACCAACTCCCGCAGTTCCCTCAGACTCACATCATCTACTTTGAATGTGTGCTTATCCTGCAATGATGGGGTTTTCAGGACATTTGGGAGTTTTCTAAAAATTACGGCCTGCACTTAGGGATGATGCTAGCTCTCTACCTACAGTGCTATCTTCCTTACTCACGTTCCTTCTTATGTGCAAGGAATCATGATTCTCTACACGGAGTATGGGCTCAGTAAATGTCTACGGAATAAAATAAGCAAAAACAACTTAAACAAAAGCAACTTTCTGAGTTCTGGACCCATGGTACACGGGCTTGAAATGTACAAGTAGTGAGAGTCTACGATCACAGCCTTGAACTAAAGGAACATGAGAACACTCTGCTCTCTGCTCATCTAGATTTGTAAAATTTTAAAAGCCAAGTTCTCTCTGGGAAAGAGAGGTGATTAGGGCATCTCCAACCTCGGTGAAGGACTCTATAAAAACATTCAAATACACTTTTATCTCGTCAAAAATTAACTATGTAGTAACAACTGGCTGATGGAGGCAGGGAGTAGGGGGAAATGTGAAACGAATCCAAGGTCAGTTTACAACTGTACCCACCCACAAAGTCAATCATTATAGATGCACAGTGAGAATTGGGCCCCACCAGGTCTCAATGGCCAGTGAACATGGTTTTTTTGGGGCTGGCGGTGGGGGGAGGGATGAGGGTAATATGGATAACACATTTCTTAAGTACGAGAACTTTTAAAAGTTTTTAGCCCTGTATTAAAAAAAAAAAAAAAAAAAAAACTGGAAGAAGGTATACATTAACGGCATATCTTTGGGTCAGGTCAGATTTCTGTATTTTCCAGTTCCAGAAAAATTCTATTCCTTTTTTCACTCCCCTCAACAAGAATTATAATGTTTATTTAAAGCAATACATTTACAGCCCAAAGAGTTCTACATTATACACTTCAGGTTTAACCAATTTCATAAAAATACTTGAGAACAGCTGTATCCACAGATTTAGACTACTAAATTATTTCTTTGCCCATTTTTCTCTTTTCTTTCCTGAATAACCTCTTTTAGATATGGTTCAAGGTAGAATTTATCTGCCTCGTATTTTGTCCACTGCTCTTTAGGCAGGATCTGCTGCCTCATGCTCAGGTCCAGCGCTCTCTTAATGCGAAACCCTCTGTCGTTATAAAGGTTCTCAGGAAGCCTTCTTATGGCTTCTTTTACATCGTCATTCTCATACATTGTATCATCTGGCATTAAGCCCAGTTTATTGAACCCAGTAGCCTTGCATACCATTTTCGAATACCCTCCAGCTCCACCTGCTTGATGCCGAAACGGCTAGCCTGTTTGCCATGTTGACCTGAGATAGAAGGAAAATTCTATTCCTTTTATGAACTGGGGTGGGAGGACAAGCAAGCAACTCTGAAAGCTGAAAACTAAAATGAAGAGCAAAACAAACCCACCCCCTAAAATACCACCAAGAAAAAAAATCAGTAGAGTGTCTAGGTCATGTACTCAAAAGTATTTTCTCCCTCTTTCTTAAATATGCTTGTTATAGGTGCTGTGGCCAGAGAAATGTCAACAAGATTTTCAAAACAATTTCTGTAGCCACCACACTAGAAGTTTCCAGCTCTGTTTTCAATCTGGGCCCTGACCTCAAGGACTTTGTACTCACAGAAAGGAGACTGTTTATGCTCTAGGGAAAGGACCTTTCAGGTGACAGGCCACTCTGGGTCCCCAGGCTCCCATGTACCTGGGGCGTTGGAGACAGCACTCCATGTTCATTCCTGCCTCTGCACAAAAGATCTCCCTCCCTGAGAGGAACCCCCATTGATCCAAATCTTTGCTCTTCTGGCCTCCACTCTGCTTTTTCTTTAGCTCTGGATGCAGTTTTATAGATGGAACTTCTTTCCCCCTTGGAGCATTTTGTAGAATCTACATTAGGGGTTGTGTCCTATAGGAATACCAGTCGACAGGCCCCATAGAGGGCACCCAAACAACAGCCAGGAATGGATACCAGTTCCAGGAGCCCCACTGGGTCAATGCAGAGAACAGACCTGTAAGTGGTCCACAAAAATGGGGTCTCAGATGTTTAGCTCAAAGGGTCCCTAATTCCCACAAATGGCTGTCTGAGTTCACCTGAAGACACATATTAAAAGTACACATTTCCAGGCCCCATCCCTAGAGATTCTGATCCAAGAGGTCAAGAGAGGAAGGTGGGAATCTGCACTATAAAAAAGCACCCACCCACCACCCCACCCAAAGACGCCAGCAAAGCCTACAGGAAGCACTTATGCAGCTCTTTGTTGAGCAAATAGGAAGAGGGAGGGACCTCTGACCCTGAGGGTTGAAGCATGCTTGGGTCACATAGCCATCAGCGGGAGACAGGACGAGTACCCAGTTCCCTGCTCCTCCTGTACAGGCTCGCCTGTTTCACTTTTCAAGGCTTCCTGGAGCCTCAGAGAAGCCCTGGAATTGTTGGTTCTCACCTATGGGGTCTTTCCACCTTCTGACATCAGCACGGCAGGTTCTCTACAGTCACCCCCAATTCAAGCCCCTGACTCAAAGAAAGGCCTTCGGGACAAGGCCTAACCAGGACTAGGAGAACTGTACTCATTATCATCTGCTGAGCAAGTCCTCTCAATGCTTTTTGAAAAAAGGCGTGGTATAAAATCAATAACATCATCAAGTAATACCAAGGGGGAACAGCTCACACAAGGACACAGAGCATTTGTTCTCAACCCAAGAAGCCAACGGCTGCTGCCCTGGGAGGTTTCACAGCAAGATGGGCAAAGGTGCTTGTAGGTTACAGCCTGGATTTGAATGCAGTATCTGGGGAGTAAGTATCCCTACAAAAGGTTCCCCAGGGAAAAACCTGGACTCTTCCAGGCTTCTCAGGCCTTACAGTACTGGTCTGATCACAATTAAGTTTGGCTCCCTAGAACTGAAGATACATTCAATTTCATCAATTAAGGGCACTCTTTTCACTTTTTTTTTTTTGGATTATGCTGTGTTCAAAAGGCTCACATCTCTCACCTTCACTAGCTTTTATTTCTGGTGTGTATTCTCTGAGTTCTGAGGCTTATTCAGGTATTTTCTAAGGTTGTTTTCATCACAATACCTGGGCAGTCTACTTAAGACTTCACTGGCTGTTGCCTCAGTACAAACCTCACAGCCACAGGACCTTTTGTTATTTAAAAAGCAGATATAAATAACAAGGCGTTTGGGAAGGATCACGACCCCAGACGCAAATTATTTCCAGGCATGAAAATCCCCCTCAGTGTCCTAGGTTACCTTCTAACAAGGTAACCCATGTGTTGACACTGCTGGCAAAGTCTTTGTTTAGGATGTTAGTTTCTTTTATTTCAAAAATGCTATTGTGTCTCAACATGCTATGAGCTACTCAGAAAAGAGACTGCTATATTAGTAAAGGCTACCAACTGTCTTCCTGGAGAATTGTTGTTAAGCAACCACCAGGTGCCCTGCACTTGTGAGGTGCCTTAGAGCTGTATGTGCCTTGCCCCATCCCCTTCCACAAGAGGTGTGCTCAGCTGTTCACTCATGTCTGATCCTTTGCGACCCCATGGGTTATAGCATGCCAGGCTCCTCTGTCCATGGGATTCTCCAAGCAAGAATACTGGAGTGGGCTGCCATTTCCTGCTCCAGGGGATCTTCTTGACCCAGAGATCAAATCCAAGCCTCTTTTGTCTCCTGTGTTGGCAGGTGCATTCTTCACCACTGAGCCACCTGGGAAGCCCTCTTCCACAGGGCAGGTGTACACCATTCCTGTGCTCTTCTACAAGACGCTACAAAGCTACAAAGCCATCAGAGGCATGCCCACACAATACAGCAAAAATATTTCTCCAAGTCAGATCTGAAAGAAAACTTTTACAGGGCCTAGATTTTCACAAAATCCAGATGTTACAGTCAATATACCTAGAGACAATTTAAAAATAGCAATGACTTTTACTTTAAAAACAAGTAGTCCTGTTAACACTTAAGAAGAAATAATGGTAGGAGAATAGTATTATATTCTAAGAACAAATCCTCTGAATATATTTTCCAAGTCCTCCTGAACTGGAGTGCAGCATGGGATGATCACAGGTCAGGTCTTTTTATTTCATGCAAAGTGTAGTTGTCCAGAGACGGTTTCACCCTTTACTGTGTAAGACCAAGCCACTACTGCCAAGTTAAACTTCTGCCCTTATATGGTAAGGAAAGGGGGAAAAAAAACACGCATGACATTAAGGGGCACTCCCATGGATAAGAGATAAAAACAACCTCTCTATCCGCACCAAAGCCTATAATTCATGAGGCATATTTGTACAATGAGCAAGAAGGGATATGAACAGGGCATTGTAGTGCCTTAGCCTCATCTATATATGAAAGCAGAAAGGCAGAGAGTACACTCCTGTTATTGCCACCCTGGGGGTGCCAATGTGAACACAAAATACACTTTTAGAATCCTGGTCTCAGAAATATTTACCAATTCTAAAGTGGGAAAGGGCTGGGATTTTTGTAAGTTGGTTTTTCCTATGATTTAATAAAGTTACCAATTAAGAACCTACAGGTTGCAACTGTAAGTCCCTTTGTTTGCTGGGTACCATCCAGAAAGGAGAAAGGAGGACTGGCTTCTTCTTGCTCCCTCTTTTCCTTTGATAAGGACAAAAGACAAACAAAACCCCAGTGGGTCACAAGACCTAGAGTCAACCACTACATCGAGCAAAGTAGTTGCATTCCAACATTCTGAAGGGCCCACACACCTTGGAAAAAATAAACCAGTAGAAAAAGAGAGATGACTGCTTTTTCCAAGGTAAGTGCTGGTGTAACAGGGCCAATTAACTACAGCCTGTCTGAACCTTTGAGACTCTGAATGTAGAGGTAACTCTCCAAATATTTTTTTGCAGTGGTTCACGACTTTGTCACTAAACTTTTATCTCTGCTACCAAGAAAAACTGTGACTGCTAGCTTAACTCATAGCTATGTCTGACAACTACCAAGAAACCACCTTAAATTAGCTATCTTCAAGTTTCAGTTTTGTAAGTTAGGAACACCTCTCAATCTGAAATTCCCTCTTCTGTGGGCTGACCCAGTCCTTAAGTTGTTTTCATAAAAAGTTCTGTGTCCGTCTGTCCCATCTTCTGGATAGACTATTTTCAAAAATTGCTTTAAAAATTGAAGTTATTTAAACTTTTTAACATAAAGCTTTGAAAAGAATGAAAGCACTACCTTTACCCAACTGGCCCAGGAAGAGTACTGTTATAAAAACTAAGCCCAAAAGAGAAGGTGAGTGTAATAGTCACAACGTGCCCTTCATAAAATTTATCTTCTGTGTCTAACATCAATCACCAGGACAGGAGTCCATAAGAGGCGCTCCTGTACAAGACCACATATACCCTTTCTCAGCAGGGGGAGGGAAGCTCTACCAACTTCCACCACTAACACTGCTTTGACCCATCAAACATTCCTTCCAGCCTGCCTGTGTCCTCTCTCTGTTCAAGTTGAAATAAGAATTACTGATTAGAAGCATTGAAATGGAGTGTTTTAAGACATAGTGAAATGAGCATCCCATTTTTAAAGCCCTTTGATAGCTGGAGAACTGAAAGCAAGGGAATAATGAGCGATGCAGAGTGCAAAGCCATTCTAATACTAACTGACACAAGGCACTAGTGTGCTAAGCGCCATGGCAACTTCTTTACACATACTCTTTTCATCCTCACAACAGGCAGGTACTACCATTACAAACATTGTGCAGTCCGCGAACTGAGGGGCTGACACGTTCAATGATTCGCAGCCAGGGTCAAAAGTTCTTATCCATCATCCTGTTCTGTTGGTTCTAATGGTTCAAGGACAACAGCGAGTCAGAGAAGGAGTTGGAATTCATTCATTGCCTGGCGAAATGCAGAAACAGCCACGGGACCTTTGCTGTCTTGTCCTTTACAGAAAATGATTTCTTGCCTATCGATTTCCTGGTTCCTCTCCATTTTATCTGAAACTGCATCTAGTTAGGCTTTCCTCTTAAGAGGATCCATTTGCTTCTAGGTATTTTATGCAACACAGGTCCCATAGCTTCTACAGCCCACCATAACACCATTACACACACTTCTCATTACATACACTTTTTCTCTAAAGGCTTCTATTAGTACTGCACGCTACAGTCCATGGGGTCGCAAAGAGTTGGACACGACTGATCGCGCACAGGCCCCGCGCACGCGCGTGCCCACACCCTCCCACCCACCCAACAAGCACGACAGTGTATGAGCGCTTGTCCTAAAATTTCCAAGGTGTTTGAGTATCCTGATATAAAACACACATACTCAAACAGCGAACAAACAGCGAACGCCTAAACTACCTCTGAGATCCTGTTCCTGTTTGCTGGATACGTTTGCCTAGGAAAAACGAAGGAAGCCAGATATTACACTCAAAGTGGGGGAGGGGGAAGCCGGCGGGAGAAAACACCCAATAATCATAGCCATTTAGCCAACTTTTTCAAGACTCGGTAACAAAGGAACATCTATCTGTACAGGAGAACTTGGGAGGAGGGCTGGTTAAGAAAGGGAAAGGCAAAGGGCCGCATACTAAGTCAAAACACGCGCTGTCAGTGTCTCACCCACCCCAGAGAAACAGGCTTTCAAGAAACCAAGGCTAGACAGAGATGGGCGAGTTCAGCATCCCCGGGCCTCAAAACCTGGCAATGCCTCAGACGTGATCTGTTAGCGTCCTTCCCAAAAGAACAGATTTCCACAAGGAGGGACCTCTTTTGTCCCCACCTTCCGAGTAAATAATGCCAGGAGGGCAAAGGGCACATCCCTTTGCCTCGGGGGACCCGAGGCGCCGTGTGGAACGCAAACACCCCACACAGAGCCCCTTCTGGGAAAGTGCTGCTTCCAGAACCTTCTCAACACCACTCCTGCTTTCCCCTCGGTTCTTTGACTGTAGACCAGAGAGATGAAAAGGGCTGAGGTGAAGGGGCAAGACCCCTCCCCAGACGACACCTGCGGGCCCAGGTGCGCCAGGTGCCCCCCGAGGCAGGGGGAGGGGTAGAGAAGGTGGGCTCCGGGAGGCCTTGCGGGGCGCCGGGGCGGGGGTGGGGGGGCGATCGGGGAGAAGGCGCCTCTGGTGGTGGGTGATGGGTGGGTCCCTTACGGTCTCCCTCAGCTTCCTCTCGTAGTCCAGTTCGCGCTGCAGGCTGCCCGCGCGCTCCTCCGCGGCGTCCGCCTGCTCCTGCAGGCTCCGAATCTTCCTCCGCACCGCCTCCAGCGAGCTGCTCCCCGCCATCGCGCCGAGCGGCGGCGGGCCGGCAAGCGGGCGGGCTGCGGTGGGAGAGGCGGGCTGCTGCGCTCCTGCTGCTGCTGCGGCTGCCGCACTCCGACCGACCGCCCGCCCCGCCCAGGCCGCAGCGCGCGACGGCGGCGCCCCCTGCGGCCCAGGCTCAGCCCGGAAGTCTCGGCCTCCCGGGAAGCTCAGGCGAACCGCAAGCGGGTGCGCGAGCGCCGGGGGCGGACCCAGCGGGCGGGGCGGGTCGCGCGCCGCGGACCCCGGGAATTCTCCAGTCGCGGGAGGCACGGCGCATGCTCGCGGCTGCCCGGCTGAAGGGCGCGGCGCGCGCTGCGGGGGCACCAGGTGGGCAGGTGACGGGGCCCCACGGCGCCTAGGATGTTACTTGGACTCCCAGCGCCCCGCCCTGGCGCCGCGGAGAACCCGGAGTAACGGATTTGGCTGCAAGGGGCGACGGTGCCGCCTACTGGCGGCGGGAGCGCTCCGCTCCAGACTGCCAGATCCCTGCCCAAGAGGGAGAGAAGCCGAGCGAGGGGTTTGGGGCTTAAATGTGTCCCCAAAGGGACTGTAAAGAACCCCAGAACACCAGATCCTAACCCAGCAACTCTCCTCCCCTCCAAACTCATGACGTGAAAACCACTAACATACGGCAGAGGTTAAACCTCCTAAATGCTGTCTTGCTGGGTTTTGGTTCTCGCCTGGCTGTGTGACTTGGAAAACAACGTGACTTCATCTGTAAAAGCGCGGTTAATAGTAATACGTGCTGCTGCTGCTGCTAAGTCGCTTCAGTCGTGTCTGACTCTGTGCGACCCCATAGACGGCAGCCCACAGGCTCCCCTGTCCCTGGGATTCTCCAGGCAAGAACACTGGAGCGGGTTGTCATTTCCTTCTCCAGTGCATGAAAGTGAAAAGTGAAAGTGAAGTCACTCGGTCGTGTCCGACTCTTCGCGACCCCATGGACTGCAGCCCACCAGGCTCCTCCGCCTATGGGATTCTCCAGGCAATAGTACTGGAGTGGGTTGCCATTGCCTTCTCCAAGTAGTACATGAGGATTATGAAATAATAGAAAGCGCGAAGCACAATACAAGGTAAGTAGGGAACTCAATGATAGCTTTAGTTAATAACAGGCATTGTCTTAGAGGAGAAATACGGTATGCTGCTGCTAAGTCACTTCAGTCGTGTCCGACTCTGTGTGACCCCATAGACAGCAGCCCACCAGGCTCCCCTGTCCCTGGGATTCTCCAGGCAAGAACACTGGAGTGGGTTGCCATTTCCTTCTCCAATGCATGAAAGTGAAAAGTGAAAATGAAGTCGCTCAGTCGTGTCCGACCCTCAGCGACCCCATGGACTGCAGCCTTCCAGGCTCCTCCGTCCATGGGATTTTCCAGGCAAGAGTACTGGAGTGGGATGCCATTGCCTTCTCCGAAATAAGGTATGAAACTCCTTAAATGAACTTACAAGACAGAAACAGACTCACAGACTTAGAGAATCAACTTACAGTTGAGGGAAAGGGATGGTTATGGAGATTGGGATGGACATGTACACTCTGCTATATTTAAAATGGATAACCAACAAGGACCTACTATACAGCACAGGAAGCTCCACTCAATCTTATGTGGCAGCCTGGAGGGGAGGGGAGTTTGGGGGAGAATGGATACATATATATTTGGCTGAGTCCCTTCCCTGTTCACCTGAAACTATCACACAATATTGTCAATCAGCTATATTCCAATATAAAAAAGTTAAAAAAAAAAAAAAACACACACACAAGCACTGTCTTAAGAGTCAGGCTATGGCCCATAACCATCTGTGGGACCTCAGACCTGCCAGCCTCTCTGGAACTTACTTTCTTTTCCATAAAAACAATTGTCTCAAGGGTCCCTTCTAGTTACAACCTTCTCTGATTGTAGGAAGGTTGTAATCTGGAATCTGACCAATTCTGGGCTGGACTGAGAAGCCTTTTAAAAGCACACCAAGGTAAAGAATGTGACTGCCAATGCAGGTGGGTTCGACCCCTGGATCAGGAAGATCCTCTGGAGAAGGAAATGGCAACCTCTTCCAATATTTTTGCCTGAGAAATCCCATGGACAGAGGAGCCTGGCAGGCTACAGTCCATGAGGCTGCCAAGAGTCAGACACTTAGTGACTACACAACAACAATAAATACAGACAAGATACTGAACATTTCCTTTACCCCAAGGATCCCTCAAATTGCCTTTTGGAAGTCCTGTTCACTTATCCCCTGCCTCATCCCTTATATAAGCCCTGGCATCTACTATTTTTCTTCTCTATAATGTTATAATTGTTTGAATGTTATATAAATGCAACAATACAGTATGTAACCTTCAAGAAGTTAAAAAAAAAAAAAAAAAAGCACACCAAGGAAGCCAACAGAACCCTATGAGAGCATCCGGCTGCAGCTGGATGAAAACCAAAGTGGACACAATCTCTGGGAACAAGTCTCGGTCCATACTCCCCTTGGGCTATGTTTTTAAATGTCTTCTAAGTCTCATGGCTTTCTTTCCTCACCTTTCTCACAGAAGGCCCTTCAAGTCAGTTCCAATGTGTTTAAGTGTGGGAATAATGAAGAGAAAGAAAACACAGTTGACAACCCCCTCCTCCTCGAAAGCCCTAACAACTGAACTTGCTTTTCTGACTCATTTGCTAAGGACATTATCACAGTCTCTGCTGAGACTCACAGGTCCCAGCATGGGCTCTCACATCCTGTAGGTGGAGCCTCTCGCTTTGTTTCCACAGTTTGTCTAGTCAGGAGGGTGGTCACAACTGCTTCCCTAAGGGTACAGACAGTAGGTCTCCAACTTTGAGGGTGGGAGAGGGAGCATCTGGGAACCTTCAGGAGCCCTGGAAAATGCTGGACACGTGCACATGCTCCAAGCAGCCAACTAGTGACTTAATGTCTTGCTTTTCAAACACCTGGGAAAGTCAGTTTGAGGTGAGTTCACTTTCATGCTGATGTCATTATACAAAAGAGTTTAGGACAGTTGTTCACAGCCTTGGCTGCACATTGGAATCACCTCAATCCCAGCGATTCTAATTGGCCTAGGGTGCAGCTTGGATTTTAAGTTTTTAAACCATCAATGTTTAGTTAAGGTTGAGAATCACTGATTTAGGAAGAAAAGACCTACAGGGAATAAAGACTCACATATTGCAGATGCCATAGACATCACAGTTATTGGGGAAGGGGTTTAAAGCCAAAGAAAATGGAGCCCTTGATCCCCTCCAGCCTCACTTAGGTGGAGAGACCATAAGAAATTCAAAACAAAGCCATCAGAGATTTGACCATGTGAATTACAACCTTTCAAGCTAGGACGAGCCCATTTCTGGAATAGGATTTGTAAATCGTTTGGTATAAAATTAGTAGAAAAATGTTTTTAGCAGTAGAAAAATGTAAAAATATTTTACACTGGTGAGTAATGACAATCCAATGCCCTAGTCCCAAATGTAATATGATTCGACCTCAGGAAGTTGACCTCTCTCCTACCTCCTCCTTCCCTTTGTGACATCTGTCTCTTCCTCCTCAGGTCTTGACTATTTTTACTAGTTAGGAATCACTCTAAATAAAGCATTTCTTCACGAATGTCTTCTACATCCCTACAGGTTGCAAACAACCTAAAAGAGGAAGATAATCAATATACTACCCCCCCAAAAAAGTGTACCATATTAGGGACAGTTTTCCAGTGGGGGGGAGGGAACAGTTTCAGAAACCTCCCCCTCCTCCTGGCTCCGCCCACTCCCCCCCTCCAACTAGCTTTAAATATCCTCTTTGCTACTTCTGCCTCATCTCATTCCAAAGCTCCCTTAAACAAGATTTTTCAATAAAGACATGATAGCACCACATAGTTACACAATAATTATGATTTTTTTTCCCCCTTAAGAATTGTAGTAGCTTTTTTCTCCTCTTGCTTTCAGTCTTACTGGGCTATTTTCAAATTCTCTGCATTCTTTTCCTTATAAGGAATATCTCTCCTTGATCTATCAGCGGCCCTTTTGAAAAAGCTAAATAAACGTCCTGCTGGAGAATCTGGGGGAGACAGGCCTCCTCCATTTAACCATATACGGAGCAGACATCTGACCTACATTATACAAAACTGGTGCAGAGTTATACATGTTTTTTGGCTTTTTCTAAAGCCAGGTAGTTTGTGACTTAAATATTTTAGCTAAATCAGTGCTTCCTTGAACCCCCTCTCCAGGGACCTTGCTCTTCACTGAAACTTTTTCTTTTTGTCAGATTCTAAATGTCCTGTGTCTGGATCTCTCATTTACAAAGCACGCTTGGAGATTACATTTCACACCTTTCACATCACAGAAAGCCTTTACTGATTTCAAAACCCAGACCCTCCATCAATGTATACTTTACTCCCATACAAAAAATTCTGCCGTTGCCCTTAGTCGTTCAACTTTCTGGGCATAGCTTTCCCTGGTGCTCATACATTCTTGAAATTGTTGCTCACTTCCCTAGGAATTCTTGCCTAATTGGGCCTCTAGGCTTAATTAGCTTCCAGAATGGTGTGAAAAAGAAGTCATTTCTTTGGAAATCTAATGCCTGTCTTGACTTATGCAGCAGAAGAGGCAAGCTCTTCAGCTAGAAGAGATTTCAGAGGGCAGAAGACAAAATACTGGCAGAGCTTTTGTGGTGTGTGCATCATCCTCGAGACTATGTGGTGGCTGTCAGAGGCTGGCAGGTCGGGGCGGGGCAAGCAGGGGAACCAGGGGCAGCTAGCACACTATACCATATAAAGCACTGAGCTATATATAACTCCCAGCTTACTTTCTGTATCTAGTGCCCTCAGAGTGCAGACCCAAGCAAGTATCATCTTCCCAGGCAGATCTGAAGGGCTGGATTAAGACTTCCCTGGTAAGGAGGCCTCAAGGGTTTCTGAGGCCCACCATCAAGCTTAACCTTCTCAGAATAAGTAGCACACACTATGTCATTCTTTCAATATAGAGGCCAGGTCTTCTGAATCCTGACTAGATTGGTCACTGAAAACCAGGCCTTCCCACCCACCAGAGATAGCAAAAAGAAAGAAAGTGGAGAAAACTAGGCATTCTGCTTGCACAAACCTTGGTGATGACACCTCAGAGGTTTTCTGCCACCACGGGGAAGGGTTCACCTCCAGAGTCCAATTTCAGTTGCTGTGTTCTCCCAGATTCTCACCACCCCCACCCGCCTCCAACCCCAGGGGTGAGGGAAAGAAGGAGAAAAAAGAGAGGAATGGATGAAATAAAAATGAACGTGTGCAGTAGCAGTTGAGGGCAGCATCCAGTGCTCTGGGCCATGGCAGGCTGTGCGCACGTGTCCAGCTAAGAGGAGGTGACCCTCCTCCATGGTTCTCTGGCCTCTGTGGTGACCCCCAGAGCAGGCCCCAAGGGCAGCAGGTGAGGGGGGCAGCGTGTGCGTGCACTTACGTCGGTGGCCTTTTTCTCCGCCAGCTCCAGCTTCTCCTGGGCATCTTTGAGAGCCTCGGAGTATTTGTCCAGTTCATCTTCGGTGGCCTTGAGTTTCTTTTGCAGCGACACCAGCTCATCTTCCAGCTGGGAGTGGCCGTGGGGGACGGGGACGGGACGGGGTGGGGGGTGCGGCAGGCAGCGTGATCCCGCAAGGGAGGGTTGTGGGTGCACAGAGCCAGAAGGACAGGGACAGCGGGAGAGAGAAAGGGAAAGACAGGGAGGGAGAGAGAGAGAGAGAGACAGAGTTAGCCATTCGTGCGCCGCGCCGCGCGCGCCCGGGGTACCTTGGCGGCGGCCTCGTCGGCGGCCAGGAGGCTGTCCTCTGCCTTGTGCAACTCCTCCAGCACCCGGTCCCGCTCGTCCTCCGACACCCGCAGCAGCTTCTCCTTGGCCGCTATGTCCTCCTCGAGCTGGGGGGCGGCGGCGGGCGGGCGCGGGCGGCCGGCACGGACCGGGTGTTAGACACACACACACAACACGGGCACCGGGTTGGCTGGGGCCCTTCAGCTTTGGGGCGCCACCGAGTTGGGGTTCAAGGGTCCTTAGGTAACCTCCTCTTGTCCCGAGGCTACTTCATACCCCCCACCGCTCCCGGGGACGAGACTCCTACCGAGGTCTCAGTGGGCTCAAGGCCACAACTTAGCGTTGCAGAAGAAATGGATGGGCCCGATTCCGCGCCCGCCATACCCTCTCTTCTGTCCCATCTTTGTTTTAACCAAAAAAACTCCGTGACTGTCGTTCCCCACTCCCGGACTTCCCCCCTCCCCCAGTTGAATGTTTTATATTCCCCGGTCAAAAGTCCAGAAGAACTTCTAAAACTTTCTGGACTTGATTCCCTTCAACCCTCCTCCTCTCCCCCACCCCCAGATCCAAAACTGTTTTCTGATCCTCAGAACGAAGTGCCTCTAGCACTTGATGGGACTTGGCGGGCTCCGGCAACCGGAGAAGGGAAATAAGCGTCCCCAGGTAAGAGAAAAAGTTAGAATAAGCCACTTCTGCTCTTCCCCTCCCGCTTCTCAGGCGCCCTGGAGTGGGGATGGCTCCCGGAGTCCTCGGGGTGAGGGGCCAGGAAGGGGTGCTAGGCCGGGTCCCGGGGCTCCCGGCCCCAGGGCGGGCGGAGCGCGGGCGACCCGCGGGCGCACGGTTGGGGAGGCGCAGACCTGCTTGCTCCTGTCCTCCGCTGCCTTCTTATCGGCCTCCGCCTGCTCCGCTCGATCCAAGGCGTTCTCCTTGTCGAGCTTGAGCATCTGCATCTTCTTCTTGATGGCGTCCATGGTGGCGGCGGCGAGGGGCCCTGGGGCTGCGGCGGGAGCAGGGAGGCGAGCGCGCGGTGAAGCGGCGGAGCCGGAGTGCGAGCGCAGAGCCGCCTGCTGCTCCCAGATATGTACTTTCCCAAGGGGGCGACCGCATTCCTCAAGACAGCCAATACTTTTTTGGAAGAGCTTTTTTCTCCTGCCCCGTTTCCCCCTTCTCCTCCCTCCGCCCCCCGCGCCCTCCCCGCTGCTCCCGCGGGGGCTGCTCGCCCATTCGCTGCCGCCTGCCGGCCTCCCAGTTGACGGTGGATATGACTATATATGGGGACCCGAGCAGCCAGCCGAGGCAGCCGCCGGGCGAGGCCTCCCGTTTTCCAAACCTGAACGCCAGGAAGAGGGCACTTGGGCCTCTCCGGACCGGGGGCCTCGGTGCTATCCTCCGCCCTCTGCGCCCCCTCCTCCCAGGGTTCACGCTCCGGCCCTAGGGTCCCCAGCCGAGCCGTCCTAAGTCACAGGAGGCCTGAGGAGCCAGCCGGGCAGGTAGAGGATGCGCGTCGCTTCCTGGGCCGCCAGACCCAGCGGCTCGCCAAGCATCTGACCTGGGGTCCCCGCAGCCACCGCGACGGCGCCCAGGCCCATACGCTCCCGGCGCCCGCCCTGCCTACAGGGTGTCAGCCCGGGATGGCTCTCATGTTCTGGAAACTCAACTGGAGCAGAGAAAGGACAAGTTGGGAGGGAGGCCTGGGGTGCTGTATATGTCTGCTGGTGAGGGCCAGAACGTCTGCAAATCTGTCTTATGTGGTTCCCTGTCCCCCAGGGGAGAGACAGTTGTATACCTTAGGGACATAGGACCCGGTTCTGTGTGTGCCTGTGTGTGTGGTACTTCCCCAAAGGGTGGGGTGTGTTTGTTGGTGTGTGGGTGGGAGCTTGTGACTTTAATGGAAAAGGCTATTGAGTTTCGAGTCAGGCAACTTAGTTTTTTGGTCTCTATCACCAGCAGCTCTGTAACCTTGACAAGTGAGTTGGCCTCTGTGCTACATCTTTAAACCTGGGGATGAGGGGTAGATGATCCCTATGGTGCCGCCAGATCTAACTTTTAATCATTTTCCTTGCACTGAGTTTAGGGAGTTGGCCTCTTTCCATGTTAGGCACTCAGGTACTAGGTTACCAGAACACAGGGATAAATGTTATCCCAGCCAAGTCATTGTATCCACAGCTATAACTCTGAGGAGGGAACAGGCCCTGCTCTGTACAGTAAGCTCTGCTCAGAGGCAGGAGGATTTCCTCCTATAACTCTTACTCCTCCCAGTCCCCATGGGGAAAAGCCTGCTCTTTTCAGACTTTCGATGGGAAGGGAAGAAAGGGCTGTTCCCAAACCCTGCTTGAGACTGGCTGAGGCAGAGCTGGTGAGGGTCTTGTTGGGTCTTACTAACAGTCCCTGCAGAATAATTCACAACCTGTCCTACATGGATACTGAATATTCCCTGGACGGTATCTGAGCAGATCAGGCAGGTCAAACAACTTGTAAGTCCTTCAGAGAATGATCAAGTTCCTCCCAGGATTTTATCAGGTTTCTTCCACTAACCCAACCTCCCAGGAGGGGGAAAAAAATACCCTGACCTAATGGTCAGAACACTAGATTTGTGTGCACAGGCACTGCATGGTACAGAAACTCACCAGGACCCTTTAATCACCGCACGTGAACCCAGCCACTGGAACACTGACAGAGTTCAAGGCCTCTGGGTGATATACAGATGTGTGGACCCCAGGGAGCTGACTTCCCAACTTGGAGCTCAGCATAAGGTTTATGAGTAGGGACCCCAGAGTTAGACCCTGGAATCCAAACTTGGCCTGGCTACCTCCTTGCAAGATGGCCTTAACCACGTTATAATCTCTTTAAGCTTCAGTTTTCTCTTCTGTAAGGTAGGTATACAAACTCTTCCCTCTTAGGGTTGTTACAAGGATGAAAATGAGATAAAGAATGAAAAGCATTTTGTCTAGCGCATAGCAAAGTACTCAGTAAATTGTGGCTGCTCGGGTGGCAGAGGGCAAGTCATCTCTTGTCTCTGGGCCTCAGTTTTCTCATTTATAAAATGAGGCAACTGAACTAGAGAAACTCCTGGAGGGACCATGTATTGCGAATTTTCTCTACTGTGCCAAACATAGAGAAGCACGCTAAAGTTCCCTTAAATGAACTAGTGTTATAGACCATCTATTCAAACACACCACTGGTGAGCACTTTTATATACCAGGTAGGCACTAGGCTCCAGGATCCCCAATTAAGTAAGATACATCCATGTCTTCCAGGTGTTCAGCATGAACAGTGGAGAAAGAAGTAGAAATGACCAGGTCAGAGACAGACAGATAAAACTATTCTGACAGACAGATAAAAACTATTCTGAAAAGTGGTGGTTTTTAAACTGATTTTAGAGGAAGGATAGCAATTAGATAGAGAGGAGGGTATTGTATGAGCCAAGGGTAGAAAAGAGAATATTTGATGGTGGTTGGACAGTAGGTTCACTTGGGGATGAACTGGGACGTGAGACTGGAAAGGTAGATAAGAGGGGTGTATGGCAAAGGGGCTTGAATTTAGGGATTCATACATTCAGGCCTTATTGTTTAAGTTTAAAACATCCATTTTTTCTTCCCCTCCCTGCCTCTCTTACCTGCTTAGAAGTCAAAGACTATGGTGTCCAGTATGCAAATGGAGCTGCACAAAGCCAATTTAAAAAATTCCTTGGTACCATATCAGTAATCCCCAGACTGATGGGTTAACATAACAGGTCCCTGGCCTCAGTCATTTCCATTTCACCACTGGTGAGATTCTGCTCCATGAATAGCCTGGCAATCAACCAGGTTCAGCCCAACTTCATGGTCTGCACCATCCACTACCCTTCAAGGGTTAGGACCAGGCAAAATATCTTCACTTAAACAAGAATTTCTTCTATATTGGTCAGATCTCCTGGTCTTTGGATAACATCAAGGGTGTGGGCTGGGGACTTCTCTGGTGGTCCAGTGGTTAAGACTCCATGCTCCCAATGTAGGGGGGATGGGTTTGATCCCCAGCCAAAAAAAGAAAAAGAGGGGCAAGCTAGACAGCCATGGGATATACAGTATATTTCTGTTCCCCACCTGAGTGGCTATGACTTAAGGACAGATCCATAGACTAGCCAGGGACTTAGGGTTGTGGCCTGTTAGGCAGAGATGGACTGTGCCTCTGGGCTTCTCTTTGACTGTAGTTTGAACTGAGGAGCATGGAAAATATGAATCCGTAGCTGAAGCAGCTGAAACAAAAAGGGGTTATGATCTTGGGCTGGAGATCACTTGTAAGAGGGTGATTAAGGCTGTTTACAGATATTTGGGCTTTCTTCCCAATCAGGTCTTGGTAGGATTGATTGCACATCCCCACCCAATTAAGTGTGCTTATTTGACGTGCTTTGGCCAAAGAAATGTGAACAGAACTAACTTATGGTAGATACTATGAGTTAGTATGACTCACTGTGTTCTTTTTCAAAGTTGTTGCTGTTTTGTAGTCTGAATTTCCAAGTGGCTGTGGTAAGTAGAGTTCCCCTCTCTCCAGAACTAACCCTTGGTGGACATGTAGCACAAGCAAGATATAAACCTCTGCTGTTTCAGGCCATTGAGAACTGGGGGCTGTTTGTTACTGAAGCATTACTAGCTTCTCCTGACGAATATATCATGACAGGCCATGTATCATTTAAGGTATGAGGAAGCAGAGAAGTTGGTTGTAGAGAAAAAGAATGGGATAGACATATCATGGTAAACAGAAACACCATTAGGAAAAAAGACTGGGAAACAATGACCAAATCTCAGTTCTGGGGGTCCTTATAATTATACCCTTTCCTTCCTGAGGTTACATGAGAGAGTCAATGTTCCTTGGAAGTTGAAAAACTGACCAGATCGTGGTGATGTGGAACCCCGCACAGGATCCTTGGTCCAGAGGTTCTGTGTGAACACCAAGAGCATCCTTGGAATTTCCAGAAGATTTCTCCAGTGCTTGGTATTCAGTCATCTCTCCATAAATGTTTGTTGAATGACTGTTTTCTTGGCTGTTAACCATACAAGTAGGAGAAACAGTTCCTGGGAAGGAACCACAAGAAAACTAGGCTCAAAAGACTTAATTCCATTCAAAATAGAGATTCTATGTTATGTTGCCTGAAGAATGGGTATGTGTTGTGATAGGGTAGGACAAATGTCCCACAAATATTTACTGAGCCCCTTTTGTGTGCATGGCACTTAACTAGAGTTTATAAGATCAAGGGAGGTGGGTAAGAGATGGATCTTTTCCTCCAGGAGAAGCATCTATGTATGTTACAGGGTAAAACCCTCTTGGTGGGGGGATGGGGTGAGGCACAGGGGAGGTCACTTATTATGTTTTTCAACTATATTACTGTTGTCCCAAATGCTGTCTGGGCTCTCCCCCCCATAGCTGTGAGGAACATATTGCAGATTTTTAAAATACTTTTTTTGCAGGGGAGGCACTCCCCAAAGGCAGCATGTGGAATCTTAGTTTCCTGGCCAGGGATTGAACCCATGCCCCCTTCAGTGGACATGTGGATTCCAATGGACCACTGGGAAAGTCCCCATATCACAGGTTTTCTAGGAGATCTTTCATTTTAAATACACTGTCCCTTCCCTCTATAAGAGCCCCCATACCTACCAGACTGTGTTTCCCAATATTTGATTAGAAAAGTGAGTCAAAAAAAAAAAAAAAAAAAGTGAGTCAACATTAGCGTAGCTTACTAATGTGACACCTTTAAAAGGAACACTTACTTGAATATGTACATCAAGGTCTGTTTGTTTACAAAACAAAACAAAAACCTTATTACCTAATAGTCCCACCCTACTTAACAGCATTGCCTCTCTACCTATGTTACTGTGACTCCCCCAGAGTCCACAGTGCTGACTCACACAATTAAGGGAAAGTGAAGAATCTGTAATTAAGCTGATAGACAATGGCTTCATGCAGTGGGTTTTGGAATGCAGCATGTCATGTCCCACAGAACAAGATACGGCATGTTCTTCTCATACACAAGAACATTTTCTTTCTTGAGGGTTTGTGATACTACCCTCAAGAACCCAAGGAAAATATGCTCTGTTTCTAGGGAGGGTTTGGAGCTCTGAGAAAGGTCTTTAGGACATCGCGGACATCTTCCTTAATTGTTTAGTGACACATTGCTGGTCCTGATTCTGTGGCGAGCTCCCTGAATACTCTTGCTATCTGGAGGGTTTGTATGGGCAAAATGGTTCTCCCAGTACAAAAAAAGACCACGAGTTTTCCTGTCTTATATCTTAATTCTCTTTCAATAGCAGCAACGAGGTATAGATTTAATCACGCTGACTTGTGAAATTGAGCTGTCTCAAGAATGTCAATATTGGAACATCCCTGGTGGTCCAGTGGTTAAGAATTTGCTTTCCAATGCAGGGGATGCAGGTTCGATCCCTGGATGGGGAACTAAGATCCCACGTGCCTTGAGGAAACTGAGCCCAGCTAGAGAAGCTCATGTGCTGCAACTGCTGACCTATGCTGAGCAACAAGAGAAGCCTGAGCATGAAAAGCCCTTGTGCTGCAACTTAGAGAAGCCCCTGCACACTGCAGTAAAGACCCAGTCAAAAGAAAAAAAGAAAGAACAAACAGCAATATTCTCTATGGCTGTAAAATTTAGAAGGCACCTAAAAAGCTTATTTTCTCTTCCTCACAACTTCTTATGTCAGCATCAGGATGAGTGCTATTCTCCTCTCTATAGATTAGAAAACCAAAGGCAGTGATGACTCAACATCACCCACCTGGGAGGTAGTTGTGCAGGAATAAGGATGTGAATGCCCCAGTTCCCAGAAATGGCGCTTTTTTCATTAACCATTCCCAACTGTTTTTATATTAATACTTGATTTTGTACTTAAAAGCAACACATTATAAGGTGAAGAGGAGAGGAGAAGGGGCCACCAGAGGTCTTGTCTACATATCATGGTGGTGCTCAGACACTCAGTTATGACCGACTCTCTTGTGACCCCATGGACTGTAGCCCGCCAGGCTCCTCTGTCCATGGGATTTTCCAGGCAAGAATACTGGAGTGGGTTGCCATCTCCAGGGGATCTTCCTGACCCAGGGATCAAACCCACATCTCTTACATCTCCTGTATTGGTAGGCAGATTCTTCACAACTAGTACCACCATATGAACATGGTTAAAAGATAATAGTAACAAGGCTGGGACTGAAGGCTCACCCTGCATGGCCCAGCCCAGGACTGCAGCCTAGGCTTCTAAAGGCACCCTCATTCCCCAGTGATAGGAGAACTTGGTGAGAAAGTATGGTTGGGCCAAGGCAACCAACCTTCTTGCCTACTCTTGTGTTTATGGCCCAAGATGGGACAAAAAGAACATCTTTATGAAGACAGAAGGATAAGTACAATCATTTTGTTTCCAGTAGCTTTAAAGGAGAGTTTGAGGTAACTGTTAGAAACCTACACCTCCTTTTTTTAAACCTTTGGATCAGCAAAAGGTTTAAGCTACCAGTCCATCCAGGCAGTGTGTTTGAGGAAAAATGAAGACAAAATATGTGATCAGGACAGCACTGGGTGCTTCCCCAAGCCAGAGCCTGGGCAGAAATGAAAGCATCTACAGACTTCACCAACTAGAGACCTGAGCCAGCTTCAGGGGCCACATCGAGGCTTTGGCATGGTTTTAATCATTGCTTCCCAGCAATTCCTGCATTCCTTCATATTGGATGCCACCTATTCATTTTTATATTTTTATACTTGGTTCTCGAGTTTCTACTGAGAACATATGTGAAAGTGACCTTTGCAGCCTCCCAAGTGGTGAGCAGAGCTCCACGCTTACTCTGCAGACTGTGAAACCTGATGCAAAAATGCCATGGATGTGGACAACCCTGGTGCCTCCTGCTCGAGCTGAGGTCTGGCTCCCAACCATCTGGGCTCTAGGAGAGCCGCTGCATTAGGTTAGTTCAAAATTGGGGTTTCTAAAATTTTATTTCTGGGCCTATGCCCACTACTGCCAACAGCTTCATCTTCAGTTGAGATGATTTGGTTTGGTGGCCTATGGTTCTGAAAATAGGCAATAGACTTCCTTGTTTTTATAAATACCCTTTCTTGCCTGACTAACAAAATCCTTCTTTCCAAGTGCATTCTACGGGGACCCTGGCTTCTCCTTAAGAGAGACGGTTGTCCTGATTTAGTAGAAATCGCTATTTCTCAGTAGAAGTGCTTCTTTCAGTATGTTTTCTCCAGAGGACCATTTCCACCTCAGTAACTTCAGCGGAGGAAGGAGCCAGACCTTTCTCACTGCTTGAGGCGAAGGAAACTCTCTGTTCTTTTTCTGAAGTCCTGGCACTGGAGGACGGAGCTCCGGCTGCCGGCTGAGTTCCAGAAGAAGCTGGGTATTTTTAGTGTGGCCTTCTTTACTTCCCAGCACCTGCCATGATCTGTAACCCAAGGGGCTACTTAAATGCCAGCGAGATGACTGAGGACAAGGCAGCCTGAGCTAATGTCCTAAAATACCACCCAAGGGAGGCTTTTCTTGTGGGAGACATTGCATTACCCGCTCTGTTCTTCTTGTTCCTCCCCAAACTGTGGAGCTTCTATGGATCCTGGTTGGTATGTGTCACATCTGCCTTGGGAAGAGGTTGGAGAAAACCACTAGATCCGTGTACCTCGATGCCAGCCAATGTCGTTTTGATGATTTTATTCTTGGCTCCCAACTTCAATCTTTCTCTCTACTGCTCATGCCAGATGGAAGCAACAGGAGAATGTCTGTACACATTTCCCTGAAGCAAAATCCTCTTTTGATATCTATGAAAATATGTGGAGATTAGAGACAAACCCTAGCTAATGTTCTAGATCAGCCTGACAGGGTTGATAACAGGGATACCATTTTTTTTCTCATAGCAGATATAACTCACTGGATTCATTATCTCTTAAAGATGAGGCAAACTGGAAATAGAAATAGGTTCTTAAGACGCCTGGTACGTATATGGAGGATAGTGTAGCATGGGTCATAAAAGATAATGGGAATGGTTTGGATGTCTCTAATCCTGGAGTTTGATCTCAGCCCATGCTATGCACTGTGTGCCTTTGTGCCACTGTCAGACATACAGTAATGAGTTGGTCAATTCCAGGGCAGCAAGGAAATGGAAACAGCCATTCCTAAAGGAAATGAACCCTGAATATTCATTGGAAGGACTGATGCTTAAGCTCCAATACTTTGGCCACCAGATGCAAAGAGCCAACTCATTGGAAAAGGCCCTGATGGTAGGAAAGATTGAGGGTAGGAGGAGAAGGGGATGGCAGAGGATGAACTGGTTGGATGGCATCACCAACTCAATGGACATGGATCTGAGCAAACTCAGGGAGATAGTGAAGGACAGGGAGTCCTAGAGTGCTGCAGTCCTTGGGGTCTCAGAGAGTCAGACACGACTGAGTGACTGAATAACGATTCTAGGGCTAGCCCAGAGTGGAAGTTCTTCTGTGCCTCTGCTGATTTCTCTGGCTATTCTTAATTCTCCCAAATGCCTGGTCATAAAGTTAAGAACTTATTTCAAAAAGAAGTGAACCAGAATTTAAATATTTAAATGAGTTTGCCTCTTTAAAGTGGTCACTTTTCATTTAGTTGAGTGAAAAATGCAAGCAGTGAATCACACATACCATGTACATTTTAGTAAACAATATGTTTGATATATACAGTATATATGTTTAATACATATGTATCAGATCAGATCAGATCAGATCAGTCACTCAGTCGTGTCCGACTCTTTGAGACCCCATGAATCATAGCATGCCAGGCCTCCCTGTCCATCACCAACTCCCGGAGTTCACTGAGACTCAAGTCCATCGGGTCAGTGATGCCATCCAGCCATCTCATCCTCTGTCGTTCCCTTCTCCTCTTGCCCCCAATCCCTCCCAGCATCAGAGTCTTTTCCAATGAGTCAACTCTTCGCGTGCGGTGGCCAAAGTACTGCAGTTTCAGCTTTAGCATCATTCCTTCCAAAGAAATCCCAGGGCTGATCTCCTTCAGAATGGACTGGTTGGATCTCCTTGCAGTCCAAGGGACTCTCAAGAGTCTTCTCCAACACCACAGTTCAAAAGCATCAATTCTTCAGCACTCAGCCTTCTTCACAGTCCAACTCTCACATCCATACATGACCACAGGAAAAACCATAGCCTTGACTAGATGGACCTTTGTTGGCAAAGTAATGTCTCTGCTTTTGAATATGCTATCTAGGTTGGTCATAACTTTCCTTCCAAGGAGTAAGCATCTTTTAATTTCATGGCTGCAGTCACCATCTGTAGTGATTTTGGAGCCCAGAAAAATAAAGTCTGACACTGTTTCCACTGTTTCCCCATCTATTTCCCATGAAGTGGTGGGACCGGAGGCCATGATCTTAGTTTTCTGAATGTTGAGCTTTAAGCCAACTTTTTCACTCTCCTCTTTCACTTTCATCTAGAGGCTTTGTAGTTCCTCTTCACTTTCTGCCATAAGGGTGGTGTCATCTACATATCTGAGGTTATTGATATTTCTCCCGGCAATCTTGATTCCAGCTTGTGTTTCTTCCAGTCCAGCGTTTCTCATGATGTACTCTGCATATAAGTTAAATAAACAGCCTTGGTGTACTCCTTTTCCTATTTGGAACCAGTCTGTTGTTCCATGTCCAGTTCTAACTGTTGCTTCCTGACCTGCATACAAATTTCTCAAGAGGCAGATGAGGTGGTCTGGTATTCCCATCTCTTTCAGCATTTTCCACAGTTTATTGTGATCCACACAGTCAAAGGCTTTGGCATAGTCAATAAAGCAGAAATAGATGTTTTGTATACACACAAATATAAGCAATTTTGGAAATTTGCACATCTATCTGATAATTGAATTCACTTCCTCTGGGGAGGGAGTGTAGGATTGGATATGGTGATCAAAAAGGAGTGCAGCCATATCTTTAAGATTTAATTTGCATAAATGAATATTTTTATGAATTATACAATTTCTCATTTTTCTTACTGTTGCTTTAAAATATATTCCTGAATGTATCACAAAAATTTCTAGAAGTCTTATCATAGCCCAAGTCTCTTAGAGGATGGAAAATCCACTTTGGCATGTATACAGGCTAAAGCCATACAGCAATTAAAAATCAGTTAAGGTGCATCTCTGGTGGTTCAGTGGTAAAGACTCTACCTGCCAATGCAGTAGACACAGGTTTGATCCCTGGTCCGGGAAGAACTTACATGCTGCAGAACAACTAAGCCTGTGTACCACAACTACTGAGTCCGCCTCTAGGGCCGGAATACTGAAACTGCTGAAGCCTGCTGTACCCTAAAGCCCATGCTCCACAGCAGGAGAAGCCACTGCGATGAGAAGTCAGAGTAACTAGAGAGTATCTCTACAGGCTACAACTGCAGAAAAAAGCCCAGGCAGCAACAAAAACCAAGAATAGCCAAAAAACAAATACAAATTTTAGAAAATCAATTAAAAAAAATGGAGAATTACCTGGAGGTCCAGTGGATAGGACTCTGAGCTTCCACTGCTGGGAACATGGTTTTGATCCCTGGTCAGGGAACTAAGATCCTGCAGGCTGTACAGCATGGCCAAAAAAAAAAAAAAAAAAAACAATTAAAAAATAAAGTGGTCCAGCCCAGCATTCTGGCCTTCCATGAGATCCTTTATTGCTAAGCCACTGTTGTGGCAAACTCAAATCTCAAGCTACTGACTGGAACAATCGTTAGTGCTGTTTTACAAGCCACGTCATAAAATTAGTTTCGTAACTTTACCATCTGTGTTTGGACCGAAAGCCGCGTGGCTTCAGCTCAATCACTAACCAAATTTCTGGTTCCTGGCAACTTAAGGCTGTTCCAGAATGCCAACCTACCTTCAAAGGATAAAGATTTGCCTCATGAGGTAAATTCCAAAGAATGTGCTACCAAGTCTAAGGAGCCAGGCTCCTAGTGTGGAGCTCAAAACTATTTCTGGAAAAATTACAAATAAAAGGGTATATGGCAAGATACATTAACTGTATATTTCTTAGATAATGGAATTATGAGACATTTCTGAAATACTTTCTGTACTTTTCAAAGTTTCAAAAATGAACATGTTTTAATTTTATAATAATAATTAAAAATCAATAAATGTTCAGAGACTCCTTTCAGTTCAGTTGGCAACAATGCTTTATATGTAAATATGAGACCTCCCAAAGGAACGATTTTGAAAGGGACAGGGCTTATAACTCTGAATAATCTGTTAGGTTCCTTGCCATATTCTGCATGTTTCTTATTTCACAATCACAGGCTATTTGTGTACTTGTCTTAATGCCTCTCCCAGCAGGAACACTCCTTGAGTACTACTCTCCTTTTTCCCCAGGACCCAGCTTAGGACTTGCACTGAGTCCTAGGTAATAGCAGCAGCAGACTCTCACTAGACTAGGTTGAACAAGGCTAGGACTTGAACCCAATTCTGACAGACACCAGAGTTCACCTTCTTAACCTCTAGACTGTATCACCTCTCCCAATACTTAAGGACAGTGGACCCACAACACACATTTATTGAGTGGACAAATGTTACACGGATATATTAAAAAAAGTACAGTTGCTGGGCTTCCCTGGTGGTCCATGGCTGGGAATCCGCTTGCTAATGCAGGGGACATGGATTCGCTCTCTGGTGTGGGAAAAGTCCACATGCCACGGGGTAGCTAAGCCCGTGTGCCACAACTGCTGAGCCCATGTGCCTTAGAGCCCGTGCTTCACAACAAGAGAGGGCACTGCAATGAGAAGGCCTTGAACTTCAACTAGAGAGTAGCCCCCACTCACCACAACCAGAGAAAAGCCACATGCAGCAGTGGCACCAAAGACCCAGTGAACCAAAATAAATAATAAAAAATAAATGAAATTAAAGAAAAAGTACAGTTACAATAACTTGTACTGATAGGTTATTAACAGCAATAGGAAAGTCAGCTAGTATCGTCCCGGCTAAGAGAAAAAGAGAAGACAAAGATCACTGTTGCCTGTTTTCATCTCTGCTCACTCTCCATCCACTTCACTGTCTAAGCAGCCATCTGGCTGCAAAGGCTGTGTTTCTCCCAGGTGTATGTTCAGTGGGGGAGCCATTACTCACGTCGTCTGGGGAGGCCAACTTCCCAGACATCAGTCAGTTCCTCCAGGGCACAAATGCTGGTGCTTGCTCTCCAGGCTCCTCCATTACAGGGAACCCACAGTGGGTTCAACGTGACTCTTTTTTGGTACTTGCTGAGTTGGTGGGCCCGGGAACCCTGGAATTGTCAGAGATAAACAGAAGCCCCAAGTGTCACAACCCACTCCCTGAGCACACCTGATCCAGGGCAAAGCCAGGCCACATATGAGCCTTCTTGTTCAACCCAAGAGCTGAATGGGTCCCATCTTAGAAGTCAATGCCAGGAGACAGACTGCCTTGTTTGGGGATAAAAATGCCTTTCTGGTCTTTGGCATCAACCAGGGTAACAATCTGAATAGGGATGATGGCCCTTTAATCTCTCTTAGCCTCAGTTTCTCCTTCTGCAAACTATAGACTATCCACCTCATAAAATTTTTAGGAGGATTAAGTATCATAACAGAACCATAATGTCTGTTGCTCCCCCTACAACAGTTACACATAGGAAGATGATCAGGGAATCCTATTTACTCCTCAAAACAAACAAGCTTGCTTGTCTTGCTACCAGGTGTGTCATTAGTATAAACCATGGATGAATGAACGAGGACATGTCTTGTCTTATGTTTCACACATGAGAATCGAGGGTATACACTTCTACTTGCATATTTTTTAGGGAGTTGGAAAGTACTATTTGAAAAACATTAGACTTTGGAATTAACCCAACCTGATTTTGCCATTTATTAGCTCTGTGACATTAGGCAAGTCACTGAACCTCTCTGGCCTCAGTTTCTTCACCTGAAAAATGAGAGTAAATAATAGTACCCATTTCATCAGGTTGTTGTGATAATCGAGTTAATTGACAAGTGTAAACCAGTGCTCCCCAAACTGCCATTTGAGGGGCATTTCTGACTCTAGCACAGCATCCAGCTACAGTCCTTTCATCTGGCTCTGAGAATCAACTCTGGTTTTATAGACACGTGCTCTGCAGTTTCTCCCCCTGAGGAGGGTGTCCCATCACAGCACAGACCTGGCCCCCAAAACTAATTTCCTGGAGGCAGGGACCACCAACTGTTTATGATGATAATTATTATTGCAGATCATTGGAATTCCTGCCCAGATTTCAGAAGTCACCCACATGCAGGAGAGTTCACAGCAGCACCCTGAGTCCCACATAATTCATGGTCAGAGTAAAGAACATAAAGCTGGACGTATGGTCCCAACTCTGCTCATATCACGTGTGTGGGGCAGAGCCAGAGGCAGGGAACTGTGCTAAGTGTCCTTTACATACATGAAGTCATTTAATCCTTGCTGCAAATCCAAGAGAGAAGCCATTACTCCTCATTTTTTTGGATGTGCAAACTGAGGCAGAGAGTGTAAGTGTAACACAATTAAAGACCATTATCATTTGTAAGTGCTTTCCTCCTTATTATCTCACTTCATCCTCAAGAAACCTCATTTTGTAGATGAGCTGCTTATGGCTCAGTTTCCCAATTTTGCACAAGTCATAAGTGGTGGAGGCTGGACACAGACTCAGAACACTCCTATCCCCCAAGGCAAATTCTCAAATAACTGTAATAAGAAGCATATGGAGAAGAATGCCTTTCGATGATCCAGGTGAAATTCTGTGGCATTACAGAGACTGGTGAGCTCATATACAGATGGAAGAAATTGAGGAAGGATTGAAAGAGATTTTTAGACCTAGTGCTCAAGAGTAGGCGGGCAGTGCTGGACAAGCATAACTGGAGGAAGAACACTCCAGGAGGACTCTGCATGAGCCAAAGCCTGGAGAAAAGGAGTATCCAGGGAACAGTGGGAAGTCTTTTGATGGCATCACTGACTCAATGGCTACGAGTCTGAGCAAACTCTGGGAGATGGTGAAGGACAGGGAAGCCTGGCATGCTGCAGTTCACAGGGTTGCAAAGAGCTGGAGTGAACAGTAGCGACTGGACAACAACGAACAACTTTTGATGTACTGGGGAGACTGGTGGGCAGAGTGTGGAATGAGATCGGAAAGCCAGGATGCCTCTCACCTGGGCCATGGTACCTGCCACCTTGGCAAGTTGGGACAGACGGGGTGGTGGGTTGAGAACCCGTAGGTAGAGCTTGTGTCCTCAGAATCCCCTGACTGAACTTCCTTGGCTTCCCTGGGGGCCTATGGTTAGGGACAGGGTGGGGGCAGCAGTTGGGGCGCCACATTATTTACAAAGTGCTGGGGAGATTCAGCAACTTTCTAAAAGCAGAAACAATAAAACTTTTATAGACTGTTACGGAATCAGTTGCCCTTTAAGACATAGAAAGATTGTGGGTATGGGTTGGGAAATTTGCAGATCAGGGAGGGTAGGGACCAAGCTAGGGAGGGGTTACAGCTGAGCATGGTCTCCTCTGGTTCCATGTAGGTTTCCACTTCCAGATGCATAGCTTATGGGAGGACACCAGCTCTTCTCTGAGTCTCAGTTTCCTTATCTACAAAATGGGAGATCAGAATACATATCACTCAGGATTGCTGCAGGAATCCAGTGAGATGTACCAATGTGTCTTGGGATATTACTTTCACTGTTATTGTGTACTATTATTGACCTTTTCTCATGGGTGAATACCTTTTCACCTAGAGAATAAAAGTCTTCAGGAGTCAGGGCCACATCATCTATTTCTTTTTATCAATTTAAATTTATTTTGAGGATAATTGCTTTACAATATTTTGTTGGTTTCTACCTTATATAAACATGAATCCGCCATAGGTATACGTACGTCCCCTCCCCGATGAAACTCCCTCCCACCTCCCAGCCCTCTAGGTTGTCACAGAGGACTGAGTTTGAGCTCCCTGCATCACGCAGCAAATATCCAATGGCTATCTAATTTTATATATGGTAACATATATATTTCAATGCTATATGTTTTGATGCTTTCAAACTGTGGTGCTGGAGAAGACTCTCGAGAGTCCCTTGGACAGCAAGGAGATCGAACCAGTCAATCCTAAAGAAAATTAACCCTGAATATTCATTGGAAGGACTGATGCTGAAGCTGAAGCTCCAATACTTTGGCCATTGGATGTGAAGAGCCAACTCATTGGAAAAGACCCTGATGCTGGAAAAGACTGAGGGCATGAGGAAAAGGGGATGACAGAGGATGAGATGGTTGGATAGCATGACTGACTCAGTGGACATGAGTTTGCACAAACTCTGGGAGATGGTGAAGGACAGGGAAGCCTGGCATGCTGCAGTCCATGGGGTTACAAAGAATGAGACTCAACTGAAGAATGGTAACAATGTTTCAGTGCTACTCTCTCAATTCTTCACACCCTCTCCTTCCCCCATCCCATGTCCATCTTTGACTGCTGCTACTGCTGCTGCTGCTAAGTCGCTTTAGTCGTGTCCAACTCTGTGCGACCCCATAGACGGCAGCCCCCTGGCTCCCCTGTCCCTGGGATTCTCCAGGCAAGAACACTGGAGTGGGTTGCCATTTCCTTCTCCAATGCATGAAAGTGGAAAGTGAAAGTGAAGCCGCTCAGTCATGTCTGACTCTTAGTGACCCCATGGACTGCAGCCCACCAGGCTCCTCCATCCATTGGATTTTCCAGGCAAGAGTACTGGAGTGGGCTGCCATTGCCTTCTCCGACAGTGCCAAACAAACATGCAACAAATTGTTTCAACAAACCAAACAGACAAATGTTTAGTATAGTTTTGGAAGTCTTAGCTTATTCCCTCAAACTGTACTGTGCCCGAGCTGCAAGAAGCAAAGGCAAGTTTCACATCATTCTTCAATACTCACCAACCAAGCTTCATTGAGCCCTTGACCTGTGAGTTCTATTCCGTGGACCTTCTGCTCTAAAGGTGTAGATTATTTTAGAATCAAGAACATGGAAAGGTGATTGCAAATGAACGATCAAGTTATGACAAATGAGAGTCGTCTTTGTGATGCTGTGGGCTCCTCAGCAGAAGAGAGAGTTACTTCTCTCTTGAGCCTCACTGGATAGGGCAGCCAGTGGGCTGCCTTTTGTTGAGCCCTGCACATCTTCCCCTGGAGGATGAGAATGGGGTAGAGGGTTGATAACAAACTGCTTCATTGTGTGTGCATGTGTGTGTGATTCCAGGAGCCAGCATCTGGGATGTTTTACAAGATCTGGTTAAGAGGAAGTCTTGGTTGTCCTAGGGGAGAAGGGGTCAGGGGCTTGGGGTTTGGATTGGAGAGATGATGGGAGACCTTCTTTCCGGAGGGTGGCAGGACCCAGGGTGGGATGCCTGCTTGGACGCTTAAGGACCTAGGTGCAAACACCGTACTTACACAACTTTGGTTTCTGTCCCATGCCTGAGTGTGGCATGGTGGTCGTGGATATGTTTGTGGAGCAGCTCACCTTTAGAAGGACTCCACAAGCTTGGACCAGGGACCTCAACTGTGACCATGAGGAACCACAACTAAAGGACTTGCTTATGGGTCATGAAAGCCCCAAAGAGAAAACAGAGAAACTACCAAAAAATGACCCAAATCGGACTTTACACTGAATTTGGATTGTGAGGAACCAGAGCCCAATTTGATTTAGTTCAGAAACATTTCCAGTAATAACAATTCTTACAGCTCAAGGAAGGCACAATGACGTGTGTTAGTTCAGTTCACACTGGTGAATGTTGTTAGAGAAACTGCTGTAGAAAAACTCCCATAAAGACTAGAAAGGGCAGAGGTTTACATGGAGAACTCAGGACAAATCTACATAGCATCTGGGTGATTTGGGTAGGGGGAGGAATTTAGTTTTGGAAAGAATACCCGGAAAATTTTATAAATTTGAAAAAGTAAGAGATGTTACAAAACCACAAGCAGTCTCTAGAGTGGGAAAAAGGAATTTGGGTGGGAATGTGTCATTTCACATTGTATTATCCTTTTTGTGGTTAGAGGATCAAGCTATAGAAGGCAAAGATATTTTGGGAAATGAGGACTTTATTTTGGTTACTCTGTATTTTGTTTCCATTTGATTATCCCCAGAGCTCTTGGGCTAAGTCCTCTTGCCAGTGAAGTTTCTTGACTTGACTCCTCATTGGAGACTCACAATATGGTGTCATCACTAGAGTTTCATTGTTATCTGTTTCAGAGACATTGTCCATTGTCGACAGGCTACAAGATGGGGAACAAAAACTGTGATAGTATGATTAAGCAGAGACAGCTTCCCTTGAGATTTTGGCATGGAAAGATGTGTAAAAGGCCCCCCTCATGGCAAATCTAGGTAAACTCAGACTCAGGAACTAGAAAACATTGAGGTGAGAATAGTGAACACTCTAACTGTGGGATGGGTGCCCGGCTGAGAAGGTCCAACTGCTGGGTGAGCAAGCAGGGAAGGGCATTACTTATGGCAGCAGCTCAAGGATGCTTTGCTAGATTGAGGATGAAGAATCATAGTTGGGGGGAAGATTAAAAAACAAAACAAAACAAGGGGCTGTGGGACGAATTGGGAGACTGGGATTAATGTACGTGCACTGCCACGTGTAAAATAGATAGTTAGTGGGAACCTACATCATAGCATGGGGAGCTCAGCTCAGTGCTCTGTGACGACCTAGATGGATGGGATGCAGGGAGGGAGGTCCAAGAGGGAGGGAATATATGTATACATACAGCTGATTTACCTCATTGTACAGCAGAAACTAACACAACATTGTAAAGCAACTATACCCCAATTAAAACAAACAAACCAAGGGGACCGTTCAGTTCAGTTCATTTCAGTCACTCAGTCGTGTCCGACTCTTTGTGACCCCATGAATCACAGCACGCCAGGCCTCCCTGTCCATCACCAACTCCCGGAGTTTACTCAAACTCATGTCCATCAGGTCAGTGATGCCATCTAACCATCTCATCCTCTGTCGTCCCCTTCTCCTGCCCCCAATCCCTCCCAGCATCAGGGTCTTTTCCAATGAGTCAACTCTTCGCATGTGGTGGCCAAAGTATTGGAGTTTCAGCTTCAACATCAATCCTTCCAATGAACACCCAGGACTGATCTCCTTTAGGATGGACTGGTTTGACCTCCTTCCAGTCCAAAGGACTCTCAAGAGTCTTCTCCAACACCACAGTTCAAAAGCATCAATTCTTCTGTGCTCAGCTTTCTTCACAGTCCATCTCTCACATCCACACATGACCACTGGAAAAACAATAGCCTTAACTAGGCGGACCTTTGTTGGCAAAGTAATGTCTCTGCTTTTTAATATGCTGTCTAGGTTGGTCATAACTTTCTAAGGAGTAACTGTCTTTTAATTTCATGGCTGCAGTCACCATCTGCAGTGATTTTGGAGCCCAAAAAATCAAAGTCTGTCACTGTTTCCACTGTTTCCCCATCTATTTCCCATGAAGTGATGAGACCAGATGCCATGATCTTCATTTTCTGAATGGTGAGCTTTAAGTCAACTTTTTCACTCTCCTCTTTAACTTTCATCAAGAGGCTTTTTAGTTCCTTTTCACTTTCTGCCGTAAGGGTGGTGTCATCTGCATATCTGAGGTTATTGATATTTCTCCTGGCAATCTTGATTTCAGCTTGTGCTTCTTCCAGCCCAGCATTTCTCATGATGTACTCTGCAAATAAGTTAAATAAGCAGGGTGACAATATACAGCCTTGATGTACTCCTTTTCCTATTTGGAACCAGTCTGTTGTTCCATGTCCAGTTCTAACTGTTGCTTCTTGAAGGGGGCCGTAATGGGTGCCAAATCCAAAAGGTAGCTGAGGTGGCAGAGGAGAGAGGTGAGGGTGTGATTGGGAGGAGAGATTGGGCTGAAGAGTCAGGACATTCTGTGAAGGCAGTCATGTGCTAGAGTGCCCTTGACACCTGGTGGCTGGTTCACTCTCCAGAGGAGAGTGTTGATCTTAAACACTCACCCCTGAGTCCCTTGAGAATCTGTGGAAGTCATCTGCATGCTTGTCTGCTTTTCTTAACCATCCTGCTGCCTAGACTCGATTCTCTAGACTGCTTGAATCCATCTATCTAGTTGACCCTCGATCCCAAGTGGCCAGGGAGAAGAAGCACAAAGAAACCACAAGAGTCTACTTGGCCACAGACCAGCAACAATAATGAAAAAGCAGTTCCAATGGAGGCTCAGAAGTTGAAATCAGTTAACATTTCAGCTCATGGTTTGGTTTATGTCTCTCTACTTTGAGGAAAGAGATTTAACACCTTATACCAGCTGGATCCCTCTCCCAACTCACAGATGGATCTAATTTCTGCCCATTCTG
This sequence comes from Bos indicus x Bos taurus, assembly GCF_003369695.1. Taxonomy (NCBI): domain Eukaryota; kingdom Metazoa; phylum Chordata; class Mammalia; order Artiodactyla; family Bovidae; genus Bos; species Bos indicus x Bos taurus. The sequence continues at coordinate 40,888,220 of NC_040085.1, forward strand.
CTCTCTACTTCACCAGACAGGGAGCCTCTTTAACTGTCTCTGCTGCACGCTGTACTCTGTTTTGGGCTCCTGGATCAAGCAAGGTCTCAGATGGGGTAATGGCAGGACCTAGAGCTGCAGTCCTGTAGACATGTGCTGAATCAGTCTGCCAGCTGGTCTATAGCTTTGGTTAAGCTGGCTTGAGCTCCAGGTCTGGGCTTCTGACTCATTCACCACTGATTCCCTAAGCTTCTGAGACTGGGTTTCTTTATTTTGTCCCTCATACTTCACGTTACAGCCTTCTCTTAGTCTGGAGTCTTGTCTTTGAGTCCCAGTACCTACCTTCTCTCCAAATTATACCCAATACTTTCCTCCCTCCAATATGGACCTAGCCTGGATCTGTCTGGCTAGCCAGGAGAATATTCACTGGTTATCTCCAAAACTCCTGTAGGCCAGCCCATCCCTCTGGACTTCTAGATCATCTGTGGCTGAGACCATTCTCCACAACCTGACTTGCTTTGGTGGGTCTCTCGTGTCTTGGCCAAACTTGTGTGACCTGTTCCCTGCCCTCTAAGCCACTGTTGTGCTCAGTGGTTTTAAAATCATTAACCCAACAGCCAGCAAACACTTATTTATGAAGCACCATCTACATGGTAAGACCATGATGCCGGGAAAGACTGAAGGCAGGAGGAGGGGGACGACAGAGGATGAGATGGTTGGATGACATCACCAACTCAATGGACATGAGTTTGAGTCAACTCCGGGAGTTGGCAATGGGCAAGGAGGCCTGGCTTGCTGCATGGGGTTGCAAAGAGTTGGAATGACTGAGCGACTTAACTGACTGAACTGATCTACATGGTTGGTGCTATGGGAGCAATGTTGCCCAGCCAAATGACAAATGAGAGGCAGTAAACATCAGTTTGTAGTGATATGAAGCCAAATGTGGCCTTGTTCATTTATCCTTAGGGGACAATTATTTGACCAAGACTGTTGATTATCTGTTGCTATATAACAAATTACCTCAACATCTAGTGGCTTAAAATAAGAAAAAAATAATGTCTCTCATTATTAGTATAAATGGTACATTAGTATAAAAATGTACCAAGGAAACATTTCATGCAAAGATGGGCTCAATAAAGGACAGAAATGGTATGGCCCTAAAAGAAGCAGAAGATATTAAGAAGAGGTGGCAAGAATACACAGAAGAACTATACAAAGAAGATCTTCACGACCCAGATAATCACAATGGTGTGATCACTGACCTAGAGCCAGACATCCTGGAATGTGAAGTCAAGTGGGCCTTAGGAAGTATCACTACGAACAAAACTAGTGGAGGTGATGGAATTCTAGTTGAGCTATTTCAAATTGTAAAAGATGATGCTGTGAAAGTGCTGCACTCAATATGTCAGCAAATTTGGAAAATGTAGCAGTGGCCACAGGACTGGAAAAGGTCAGTTTTCATTCCAATCCCAAAGAAAGGTAATGCCAAAGAATGCTCAAACTACCGCATAATTGCACTCATCTCACATGCTAGTAAAGTAATGCTCAAAATTCTCCAAGCCAGGCTTCAGCAATATGTGAACCCTGAATTTCCAGATGTTCAAGCTGGTTTTAAAAAAGGCAGAGGAACCAGAGATCAAATTCCCAACGTTCACTGGATCATCAAAAAAGCAAGAGAGTTCCAGAAAAACGTCTATTTCTCCTTTATTGACTATGCCAAAGCCTTTGACTGTGTGGATCACAATAAACTGTGGAGAATTCTGAAAGAGATGGGAATACCAGACCACCTGAACTGCGTCTTAAGAAAACTATATGCAGGTCAGGAAGCAACAGTTAAAACTAGACATGGAACAACTGACCAGTTCCAAATAGGAAAAAGAGTACATCAAGGCTGTAAATTGTCACCCTGCTTATTTAACTTATATGCAGAGGACACCATGAGAAATGCTAGGCTGGAAGAAGCACAAGCTGGAATCAAGATTGCAGGGAGAAATATCAATAACCTCAGATATGCAGATGACACCACACTTAAGGCAGAAAGTGAAGAGGAACTAAAGAGCCTCTTGATGAAAGTGAAAGAGGACAGTGAAAAAGTTGGCTTAAAGCTCAACATTCAGAAAACGAAGATCATGGCATGTGGTCCCTTCACTTCATGGCAAATAGATGGGGAAACAGTGGAAACAGTGGCTGACTTTATTTTTTGGGCTCCAAAATCACTGCAGATGGTGACTGCAGCCATGAAATTAAAAGACGCTTACTCCTTGGAAGGAAAGTTATGACCAACCTAGACAGCATATTAAAAATCAGAGACATTACTTTGCCAACAAAGGTCCGTCTAGTCAAGGCTATGGTTTTTCCAATAGTCATGTATGGCTTTGAGAGTTGGACTGTGAAGTAAGTTGAGTGCCAAAGAATTGATGCTTTTGAAGTGTGGTGTTGGAGAAGACTATTGAGAGTCCCTTGGACTGCAAGGAGATCCCAGTCAGTCTATCCTAAAGGAAATCAGTCCTGGGTGTTCACTGGAAGGACTGATGTTGAAGCTGAAACTCCAATACTTTGGCCACCTCATGTGAAGAGCTGACTCATTTGAAAAGACCCTGACGTTGGGAAAGATTGAAGGCAAGAGGAGAAGGGGACGACAGAGGATGAGATGGTTAGATGGTATCACTGACTCAATGAACATGAGTTTGGGTCAACTCCAGGAGTTGGTGATGGACAGGGAGGCCTGGCGTGCTGCGGTTCATGGGGTTGCAAAGAGTCAGACATGACTGAGCGACTGAACTGAACTGATAAGTCTCTCACAGATTCTGTGGGTCAAGTATTAAGAAGTGGTTTAGTTGGGCAACTATGACTCAGGACTTCTCATGAGGTTATAGTTAAGATGTCAGATGGATTGCAATTATCTAAAGGTTCGTCTGGTGCTGAAGGGTTTACTTCCAATATAATGCATACAACTTGGTGCTGAGTGCTGAGAACACTGTGTTTCTCCCCATAGGCCTCTATGTAGCTTCGTAAGTGTTCCCATGACATGGTGGCTGGCTTTCTCCAGAGCAAGTAATCCAAGAGACCAAGGATGGAGCAGCAATGTCTTTTATGACTTAACCTTGGGAGCTGCAGATGTCACTTCTACCATATTCAATTGGTCACATAGGTCAGATTCAATGTGGTGGGGGCAACATAAGGGCACAGATAATAGAGTTGAGGGTCACTGGGGACCATCTTGGAGACTGACCACCATGCCAAAGAACACTTCAGCTTAGAGGTCAGGAAGAAAATCAGTTTTATCTATTATGAAGATAATATTTATTTAATGCTTTATCTCTAATATTGGAATAGTGCCTAGCACACAGAAGGTACTCAATAAACATTGAAGGAATGCATGATTGAGTGAACTATATATATATGCATATGTTACTTTCACAAAGTACTTTGTAGTTTATAAAGTACTTTTCTAGATCTTTTAGAATCTGATTATCACCTCTGTGCAGTGGATCAGACTAGCATTATTAACCATTTTATAGAAGTATCGATATTAATATGCAGTGTTACTAATACCATTTTATTTCTGGTATGTAAAACATCACCCAAAGTCACACAGTTTGAATCTGATGCTCTTTCTTCCCCTGGTCTAGTCATACCCCAGGATCATGCTGTAATCCCAGTTCACCAGGCTATTTCCATCTCATTGTCTCTAAGGTAGGTTTTTTTGAAGTATAGGTGAAATGACCCTTGGGAATCTGAGCCAACTGCCTTTTATGGTTTACAGGACAGATTCATTGTGAAGCTAGTGACACTTAAGGCTCGTTACTTGTACTGGCCTTTGCAGGGCAATTCTAAACTCTTTGGCAAGTAAGAACCCTTGGTCTGTGACTTCATGTAATAAACGGAAACCATTCCAGAAGATGGTAACCTGCTGTTAGGCAATATTTACAGTCAGTCATGACAATGCAGCTGTAAGCACTTGTGAAAACATCAGTGGGTTCTCAGAATAGATGGTATGGCCAGCTGATTTCCTTAATCTCACAGGAGAAATCTCTCTTCCGTGACACCTGAATTTGCCGACAGTTTCAGTGTTTCCAACAGTTACATTTCTTTTTTTTCAGGTTTGTCTCCTGGGTGGAATATTTTAAACAGATATTGACTTAGGTTTTTTCCTTAAAGAAACTCATTTTTCTTTAGCTAAATAATTGAGAATATTCAGATAAAAATGAGTTGACTATGGACTTCCCTGATGGTACAGTGGATACGAATGTGCCTGCCAATGCAGGAGTCACATGTTCAATCCCTGGTCTGGGAAGATTCCACATGCCACGGGACAGCAAAGCCCACGTGCTACAACTGGTACGGACAACTGCAGTACTTCACGACTACTGAAGTCTGTGCGCCTAGAGCCTGTGCTCTGCAACAAGACAAGCCCCTATGGCCGTAACTAGAAAAAGCCCACATGTAGTAACAAAGACCAGTGCAACCAAAAAAAAAAAGAAACCATTCTGAAATCAACGAAATGCACATAAATTAGTCTGATATCAAGAAATGAATTGTAACAAGAGAAATTTCAGTGCCCAAAGCATTAATTCATTAGGAAGAAGTACATTTTTGAAGATAAGTAATAAAAACAGGGCCTCAGACTTTTGATAATTCCATCTCTAGGGAGGGGCTCATCTGGGTGGGTGGCTGTTCCCCCACGAAGAAATATTCCATTCTCCATCCAGGGTTTGCGGGCTGCAGTTCCTAACAACCATAGCCAGACAGGGGACCCCAGTGACCTTGGCCTTCTTCTGTAGGCTCATGACTGCCCAGCTCCTCCTTTGACCCACGCGACCCAGCTTCTCTCTAACAAGCCAGTTAGGAGTCCTCAGACATCACCAGATAAAAAAAAAAAACCCAGAAGAAACATTCAGTATTTTGTATAAAGTAAATATTTGCGTCCCCTGGCTACTCTATCCTCCTTCAGTTTCAGAAGAACTTTTGTCTCTGGACTAGTCCAGCTGAAGTTATTTTTCTCACCATCTGTAAGGGGGATTTTCCAATTTTTTCCAACAAGAAAATAACCCTTGGGCCAAAGGAACTGTGAAAATGTTTAGTCTCCAGAAAGGCATGCAGACTCTCAGGGCGGCAGAAGCCCTGCAACTCAATTTTGAAGAGTGCCATTTTGTCATTGATGAAATAGCCTCTTTTGCTTTGCCTTGGCACACTCAGTGGCAAATTTCTGGCCCACAGTTCACAATAACTGTTCTTTAGGATGTCATGGAGAGATGACAGGGTGGGGTGCTGCAGGAATGCACAATTACTTAACTAGGTGGTGTGGAGCAAGAGAAGGGATGCTGGGCTGGGAGTCTGGAGAGCTGGCTCTAGTTCCAGTGTTGTTGTGTGATCACAAGCAAGTCATTTCCTCCCCACGTGCCTTAGTTTCCCCAATTGTAAAAAGTGTGATGAACTGGTCAATCTCCTTTGTAGTCTTAATGATTTATGAGTTACTCTGAGAGGGGGCCTAGTGAGGCCAGGGTCAGGCTGGTCTGTACAAATGGTTTATATATGAAATGAGTGATGAAGGAGACCATTCTCTATGTATTCTTGAGGGGACAAGAGCAGTTTTACAGCATATACTGAGTTAACCAAAAAGTTCGTTTAGCTTTTTGCATAAAATCTTACTTTTTGGCCAACCCAATATTTGTACTAGTGAACTGTATCACACTAGTCCAATGGATGTGAGGGATACTTGTTGGGAAGGAGGGGGCGATGGTGATGATCAAAGCCAAGTTGACAAAGACTTGGTTCAGGAGGGCAGTGCTCACACTGACGATCAAGGCAATCTGCAAGCTGGGTGAATAGTTAGGTTCCAAGGGACAGTCAGAAGGCCAAGGTTAAAGCAAGACAAAGTGAGGAAGTGAACAGCATACACAGTAGCCGCTGGAACAGTTTGTAAGAGAGGCCCCTCCTGCCCATTCAGAGAGCCTTTTACGTGCTTCCTGCTGAATCAGGTGCTGATGGTAAGGGCTCCACACTTGGACAACCCACTGTTTTCCAGCTCAAGTTGTGGGGAGAAAAGTGAGTGTGACTGGAGTGGGATGTGAACCCATCCAATGTTTTTATGTGACTGAATATTTATGCAAATAAATATGCAAAATAATCTGTTGAAATGAAATATAAAATATAAATGATAATCAATTCATATCAACTTTGCAAATCAACATTAAGGCAAAATTTTACCTTAAAACTAAAGTGGAGTTGCTACGTAATCTCTTGAAAATGCAACTGAATGTTTAAAAATGTTTTTATGAATATAAAAATAAAACTATGATACCTAAAATAAAATGTGCAGGTGGAAACATAAGTAGATAACATGATTCTAGCTTTCAATATCTGTCTGTGGTCAATACAAAGAACTAGTCTGATGCCTCTGGTATGTTATGGCTGGGCCTGCCAATAAACAAAAGTATTATGATTTGTTTATTATCACAAAATAGCCCCTGTGTAATTGTTGTGAATACAGCCTTGATTTTTAAAACTGAGGTACAATTGACATATTACATTATATAGTTTCACCTTCTATGGTTGTCCTGAGGCTTACTTATGGTGGTATGTATGAAATATTTAGCACAGTGTTCAGTGTTGTGGTTATTCTATTATTTACCTACGCAGAACCGTCTCCTCGTCTTGCCTCAGCGTTGCCATGTAGACACACCAGGCTGTGTACACCAGGGCACTTGCAAGGCTATTGCCAGGAAGTATAACTGTTAGGTCACTTTCTAAACTTAAACAGGACGCAGTGTGTGGAAGGCCCGCAGGTGTCTGAGCTGACTGGGAGAGAGGAAGGATTAAGGAACCCATCAAAGCTAAAAGAGTCCTGGGACACACGAAGCATAGATCTTCAGTTGTCATTCTCCTCCTGGAGGGTGACGCTGTCTGGCAAATATTTCCTGCACTAATGGGGTGGTGGTGATGGCCCTGTCCTGAAGCAGCTCCCATCAAAGGCTGGGGAGCTGGGGAAGAAGGAGTAACTTGAGACCTTGCTCCAGAAGGCCTGGAATCTCAGGGGAAACAGCCCCAGCCTGCAGACCAGCAGATTGCCAGGCTTGCCTCATCTCTGGGGTGGCCTCCAGGACAGGTCCTGCTTACAGCCTGGAGAAACACATGGGGCTGTAGTGGGCTGGGGTGTTCCTACCTGTCAGCTGACTCTCAATTACCTGCATGGGTCCTGAGAGGCACCCTGCTTTCCACTGCCCCACTGACCACAATATCTGCTATTTTAGGCCTTGGGAGGCAGGGTCTGCAGCCCATGTGTTATGCCGTCAGTGGAACAGTCACTCGACAAACATTTGTAACCTCTGATTCATCTTTGGGCGTGGGGCCGGGCGTGCAGAGGACAGGAAGAGGGTCAGAAGGCTCTTCATTCCACAGCTTACACTCTGGTTGGGAAATGATATGGCTGTTCTCCAGCTGTTAATGTAATAAATGTATGTCCTAAGTGTCACATTGCTGTTTTGGAGGGCAAGGGAGAGGCCCGGACAGTTGACTGGGGTGATCGAGGAGGGAGTCTCAGAGTAAGGGGGGCTTGCTTTCCATGTAGGATGACTCTGGACTTGCAGTTGCCCATCTCTCTGCAGGCCTTGCACAGCCAGCTTAGGTGCCACCCTCGCCCAGCTGCCAGGATTTGGGGGAGGAGGTGGAGGAGGGACTTCAGCCTTTTGCCCAGACTAGTATGAGAGTGTAATTCTTCCAGCAACCTGAGATGAGGTTTGCAGATCACTTCTCATGAATACCCCAGGCTCTGGGGCAGCTTTTAGAAAAGGCAAAACACCATGGAACAACTTGCCCAGCTTAAAGAAGAGAGGGAAGGAATAAGAGTTCCTGCTGGGGTGGGAGAGAAGCCACCTGTCAACTCCCAACAAAGACTTGGCAGCCAGGTGATGGAGCCACCTTGGTATCAGATCTTCAGCCCCCGTCAAGCCTTTAGGTGACCGCAGCCCCAGCCAACATCTCCCCCACCCCATTTCTCATTTAAAAATTTATTACTGAATGAAGAATACAAAGAGATAAGGTAAAATATGTTTTGACATGAGGAAATGTCCATGATCTGACTACAAAACTGAATATAAAGAGTGATCGTATAGATCAGGGGTTCCCAGCCTCAGCCACGTTAACATTTTGGGCCAGGTAATTCTTTGTAGGGGGCTGTCCTGTGCATTGTAGGATGTTTAACACATCTCTGGCCCCAATACATCAAAGGTCATTAGTATTCCCAATGGTACTTCTCTCCTGACCCAGCAGTGACAACCAACAAGTCTGCAGACAATGTCAGACGTCCCCTGGAGGTCACAGTGACCCTGGATTGAGAACCACTAATATAGGTGTGGGGCTTCCCAGGTGGCACAGTGGTAAAGAATTCACCTGCCCAGCCAACATCTTGACGTCATCAAAGACCCAAACCTGAACCACCAACCTAAGCAACTCCTTAGATTCTCAACCCACAGAAACCATGAGAGATAAGAACTGTTCATTGTTTTAAGGCACCAAGTTTTGGGGTAGTCTGCTACATAGGAAGAGATAATGAATGCAGGAGGGAGATCTCTCTTGGGCTCATGTGTCGGGATTGGTGGGATTCCACTTGACATTTCTATTGTTCATCCTATTGGAAAGTCCTTCATAAGAGAGAGATAAAGAGAGAGAGAGAGAGAAGAGCCATGGTGCCCCTTTGTCCTCTGCAGAGCTGGGAACAGGGATCAGACAACTCAGGCTGCCTCTTTGGCTCTCAGCTAAGCTAGCCAGCAATGCTTTGACCATTTTACCAGGAGTCAGCAAACTCTCCCTTAGAAGGCCTGATAGTATTTTAGGCCTTGCAGGGCACACACAATATCTCTTGTTGTTTAGTTGCTCAGTAGAGTCTGACTCTTTGTGACCCCATGGACTATAGCCTGCCAGACTCCTCTGTCCATAAGATTTCCCAGGCAAGAATACTGGAGCGAATTGCCATTTCCTTTTCCAGGGGATCTTCCCAACCCAGGAAACAAAACCTGTGTCTCCCACGTCTCCTGCATTGGTGGGCAGATTCTTAATCACTGAGCCGCCACGGAAGCCCTGATATCTCTGTAGTTCTGCTCTTGCAGCACATAAATAGCATTAGACAATACACAAATGAACGAACATGGCTGAGTTCTAATACAGCTTAACTTACAAAAAGAGGGGAGTTATTCATGGGCTGTAGTGTTCTAATCCTAGGTTTTTATAAAGGAAAAACACATTATGGGAAGGTCTGTGGCCAGACAGGCTCAGAGGGCCAGAAGGACACTTCTCATAAAGGGGAGGCTGCTCACGAACTGCCTTACATGGGGCTCCACCATCGTCTTACCCTTGCTTCAGGAGGCCAAGATATTTAGCCTCTCTTGCAAACAAAACTACATGTGAAGTATATGTAAGGGACCTCCAGGTTTACTGACAGTCTGAGCATCTGTTAGGTATGTTACTGAGGAAATGGCCACACCTGCCGGAAAGTCCCTTTCAGCCCCGGGAAGAACTGCGTGTCAGGTACTGCTCCAGTGGTTAGCTTTCACACATATTACCTCCCCTTATCCCCTTATCTCCAGTTATTGTTGTACAGCAAATTAACCCCAGACTCAGTGGCTCACTCACATGGCTGGAAAGTTGGTTCCCCTCCACATCACTGTCTCCAGCAGGCTGCTTGAGCATCCTCACAATATGGCAACTGGCTTTCTCCACAGCTACATATCAAGAAGACCAAGGAAGGAGCTGTAATGCTTCTATGACCCAGCTCTGGAAGCCACGTATCGGCATATGCGTTGCATTCTATTGTTAACCTAGGTCAGCCCTGATTCAATGTGAAAGGGACCACACAAAGAGCAAGAATACCAGGAGATAAGGATCACTGGGGCAATCCTGAAGGCTGGGTAGAATGGGTGAGTCCTGAGATTAGTGTCACACTAACAGTGTGTTTGTGTGTGTGCGTGCTCAGTTGTGTCCGACTCTTTGTGACCCTTTTGGACTGTAGCTCACCAGGCTCCTCTGTCCATGGGAATTTTCAGGCAAGAATACTGGATGGGTTGTCATTTCCTCCTCCAGGGGATCTTTCCAACCTGGGGATTCACCCTGGGTCTCCTGCATTGCAGGCAAATTCTTTACTGCTGAGCCATCGGGAAACTACAAAATCTTAAGTTTGGGGGTTGTGATGAGGAGGAGTAAATGGAACAGACTCTTATCACCTCAAGTCTGTATGGGTGACTTGTTTTTCCAGGCCCTCAATATTGAGGGCAATAAGGCTAGGTACCGATGGCTATGGTTTTTAGCTACATTTGACCAAGTTTTCATCACTGGGATTCTATCCTTGAGGCTCTGCCATTCCTGAGACTCTGCAGTGAATGTTTCTCATTCTGTTCTGGCTTCCCAGCATCTGAATACCTTCCTAGGTGAATTTCCCATTGTGTGAGTCTTGGTAGGGGTGGGTTCTTGCCTGCTTCTTCAGTTTGTCAGTCTTTGATTTACCCTATGTCTCTCCCAAACCCCTTTGATATTTAAGTTAGCTATTCAGTTTCTGGTTTACAACCAGGAATCCTGGCTGGCCCTACAACTCCAGGAGCTGCACTCAGAGGAAGCTCATTTGGTGTCAAGGCCACTGCATCTCTAATGCTGTTATAGTAACAGTTGACAGAGTAGAACATAGACCTCAGAGTCAGACAAATCTAGATGTGAATCCCAACTGTGCCACTTTAATGCAAAAAGTTAACTTTCAACAAGTTATTTAACTTCTCTGAACTTGCATTCCTTCACCCATAAAATTAAGACAGCAACATTTAGCTTGCAAGATTGATCTGAGGGTTAGCATATAGCATTGTGCCTGGCACTTGGTAGATGCTTAATAACTGCCCTTATATAGTAAATGATAATGGTTCCCAGGGGGTGCAATGGTAAAGAATCCATCTGCTGATGCAAGAGATGTGGGTTCGATACCAGTATTCTCGCCTGGAAAATCCAATGGACAGAGGAGCCTGGCAGACTACAGTCCATGGGGTCATAAAGAGTTGGACACGACTGACACACACATACTACGACAGCCACCATGCAGACGTGAAGGTAGTAACACAGCAGGCAGCAAGGAAAGCATTTCTCTCACTCTGGCCTCAGGGCACTCCCCAGCCTCCTCGCTGTGTGGACACATCTAGAACACACCACAGGCCATCGAGACTCATCTCTGGCTTTCATGCTCTATATGGACTCTGCTGGAACAAGTGAAGCTGCTCTTATATAATAATGGTGGCAACGATGGACACGTGCTGTGCTTCCTCCTTATGTAAATCCCTTTCAGGGTTTCTTGAAGATTCAAATTTACTCCTATCTGATGAGAGGTCTTTGGAACTTGAACTTCCCAATCTCTCAATAATAACTGCTCTTTAGATTTCTCAAAGCTGATCCTACCTGTGGAGTTGAATAGACTCTTCCAATAAAGAACTTGCTACAAGTCCTCTAGGAACCAGTCCACAGCATGACTGAAAGATTCCCCCAGTTTCATCAGCGGTGCTTTGCAAATGGAACTCTTTGTGGGCTGCCCTGAGAGCCTAGAGCATCCAAGGTGGGCCTGTTACTTCAGGCCTTGCTGTGGTCCTTGCACTGAGGTCTCAGGTCATTCAGGACTTTGGCCTGGGTCCCTATCCTGATGTAGCCTCGAGGCTACTAGAGACTCACTTGATGGAAAGGCACATTCTGAGATGCTCAGCTCCAGTAGGAACTCTGATTTCTCCAGTGCCTTCTTTGAGTGGGAAAGCTGGTCTGTGGTGTTTCTCCTTGTCGATCCTGGCTGCTGAGTCAGTGCCAGTTGTTCACAGGTGGTTTCAGTCCCACCCCATGTGGGTCTCTCCGAAGTTTGCTTGAGTTGCTACATCGTGGCACTGCCTTGCCCAAGAGAAAGCACACCATCATTTCTGTAACATCCTCTTAGCTACCTATCCTCTTGTGTAGGCAAGGAGGGACCACACTGGGTGAATACCTAGAGGCAAGAGTCACGTGGGCCCTTTTGGAGGCTGGATACCACACATCTCACTCCAAATAAGAGTGCTCACGGGTGGTAGAAAGTGTCCTGTATCTAAAGAAAGAGATGGAGGCTCTTATTGGTCTCCTTATGGTGGGCTGGAGAGGACTGGGGGTTGGCAGTTAGGACCTGGGCATCAGTGTTGGCTCTGCCCTGGCCTCCTGTGTGTCCTTGAATAAGTCACATCCCCTGGTGGATCTCTAGTTTTCTTAACCACGAATAAGAAAGGGTTTTGAGCTTGGGTCAGTGTGGCATAGGGGCCCAGTCCCTGCCACTTAGCCAGTTCCTTCATTTCTGTGGACTTCCATTTCCTTATCTGTAAATGTGAGGATAAGAACACTATCTCCCTCCTAAGATTGATGTGGGGAATAAAAGCTGTGCCGTGTACTAATCCCACCACACAGAAGGTGCTCAGTAAATGTCTGCTTACATAATTAGCAGTAGAGATAGCAACATCACCTCTGGCTTTAAGATCTTTGATTCCACAATCTGCTCTGAGCCCTGAGAAAAAGGGGCTTCTGTACCCTCCTCCTCCCCCACTGGTTCAGACTCTTGATTCCCTCTGGGGCTGGCTTTGGACAGTTGCACTCAGGTCTCTGGGGTAGACTGGGGATGTGTGTCTGTTTCCTTTCTCAGCATCTGGTTCCAGGCACTTGCAAACCTGTGACAGCTGAAACCAGGAACTAAGCACCCAGAACAGTCTCACGCTGAGAGTTGGGGCCAGTCCTTGGGACAACTGTGAAATATATGATCACAGGGTGCAGAGATGGAGTGGGCCTCAGACGTCATCTGGTCCCTGATCTGACCACCCTTCCAACCTGTGGAGCTACCCTTCCTCTTCACCAGCTCTGTGTGAACAGCTGTCTGAAGACCCACCATCTACAGCTTGAGGTCCATGGAAGCAGCCCTCAGATGACTGTCGGCTTGAGCCCTGCCTGCCCAGACCCAATCTGTGACCAAGCCATTGTACAAAGGCTTCAGCTGCAAACCTCACCCCTCTACTAGAGACCATGGGGAAGACATCCATCCTAGCAAACTCATTCTCCTCATGCTCAGCCAGGAACCACAGTCTCTTCAGGTGTCCTTGGGCTCCCAGGCTCCATCCCCACACTGCTCTGTTCATTTGCTTAGCTGGCCTGCCCTGCTTCCCCTATCCATTTATCTCCACCTCTCCCTGACAGTAAGCGCCTCTGTAACTTTGGCCTTTTCATTGGACACTCCTTTCTCTCTGCCTGCCTTCTTCTTGGGGCGGGGGTGGAGTGGGGGGGTGCTGCTCTTCTCACATACCATTCTCAGGGTCAGAGGATTAGTCTGCAGTCCTCCTGGCTCCCTTAAGCCACACTTACAGTCCCTTTCATCTGATAAAAGCCTTGGCTCCTTCACACTCACATCATTCACTCCACTTCCCATCCCTGATGCTTCCTTGGGCTTCTGGTCAACCATTTGCTCACTGACCATCTTGGCTCCTGTAGTTCTTTCCACCTCAGCTTCTTCCTGATTCCTAGGCCCTTCATCCTCCGTGAGGGTAACTTTTCCAAGATCCCAATCTCAACCTCATTGCCATGAACACTTTCTTACCTCAGCTGCCCATTCCTTTCCCATAACAAAAAGGGCTGCTGCTGCTAAGTCACTTCAGTCATGTCCAACTCTGTGTGACCCCATAGACGGCAGCCCACCAGGCTCCCCTGTCCCTGGGATTCTCCAGGCAAGAACACTGGAGTGGCTTGCCATTTCCTCCTCCAATGCATGAAAGTGAAAAGTGAAAGTGAAGTCACTTAGTCGTGTCCGACTCTTAGTGACCCCATGGACTGCAGCCCACCAGGCTCCTCCATCCATGGGATTTTCCAGGCAAGAGTACTAGAGTGGGGTGCCATTGCCTTCTCCAACCAAAAGGGCATAACCCCCCAAATTCCAAATTCTAGTATCTCACTCCCTGGTCGTAATTGTTTCTCCTTCCAGCTTACTTTCTTAAGGTCTCCTGCAACAATTCTTTGACCTCATCGTGCACCCAGGCCTACAGGGACCAGTTCTTCCCCACTACCCGTCAGTGGCTTCACTTCCCTTTCTGTCTCAGGTTCCTTCACTGGACTCACTCCCTTGAACACACCTCCAACTCCCTTGCTCCTGTTAGCCTCCTTTGCCCTATACCCTCCTTGCAATAACATTTGGCCTCAGTGCAGGGCTCTTGTGTTTCTAGAGCTTCTGAAAACATATAATTTCCTTTGGACATCTGGGTGGTCACTACACTATAGGGCAGGTAGGAGAGCAGGAATTTCTATTCTGTCTTATGTATAAGGTACTAAGGCTGAAAGAGGTGAAGTGCCTCTTCCAGATTCGTCTAAAGCTGAGCCTCAAACCCAAGTTTCCTGGCCCCAAGGCCACCTCACCTCTCAAAGGCAGCTCTTCTAGAGTAGGTTGGGATTTGGATACTTGGTGATGAGTGTGTGAGTGGGGGAAGAGCACCCCAACAGAGGGGAGAATGTTCCCTAGTGATGGTGGGGGCAGGAAAGGTGGAAGTCTAGAGAGAGCAGGCCCATGGTGTTCCTTACAGGCCTCAGAGTGGCTGAGAATTCTCTCACAGGCTGTCTTGCAGAGGTGCACCGGCCATGAAATGCAAAACCCGATGCCAATTGGTAAGGCACACTGTCTGAAATAGAATTCCTCCAGCTTCCTGGCCTTCTGCAAATCCCATTTCTTTCCTTGTCAGAGCTACGGGGCTGAGGGCCCTGCCCCACTCTGCACATCAAAGACACCGCCCATTTTCCCCACACATCTCTCAGAGGCTTTTAACCAGCCTCTGACAATAAAATCCCTTTTAAATAAAAACCAAGACTCAATATTCGGCAGGAAAGGGATTAACAGGACCAGTCAGGGGATGACATCATGCTATTTTTGTTGGCACTTACCCAGCTCAACTGTGAGGAGTCTGGGTGTGGAGGGAGGAGATACATATATACATACATATATTTTTTTTCTTTATTTTTCTTTTCAACTGACTTGGCTGCTCTGAGTCTCGGTCTGGAAAATCTGGGGAGCTAGAGGGAGCTGGCAGGGCTTGGGATGATCCTCTGTCAGGTCAGGGCATCTGCCAGCTGGAGGGAGGTGAGCACACCAGGTCTGCGGGGACAGAGCAGAGACGGGTGGGCTTTCTGATGTGTCATTTTCCTGGGGCCTCAGGCAATGGGCAAGGAAAGGCCCCATTTGGTGATCAGGCCCTCAACTTAGAGAAAGGTGCCCTCCAAAGTGGGCAAATGTACAACCAGTGGTAGAGACAGATTGATCTAGAGAACTAGGGCCTGGCCCATCACCCACAGCCCTCTGGGTGATGCCAACAGGCCATGCCAGAATGACAGAGACCCGAGGGCCTTGGAGGACACCTGCTCCACTGGTTCCCAAACTTAATTTTTTTTGTTGTTAAGGAACTTCAGCTTTAGGTGGCCCACTGCATGCTGAAGACTGAAAGAAGACAAGCTACAAGGCTTGGAGCCTTCTGGCTGTACTCCCCTGGTTCCTGGGACTCCCTTGGAATCTAACACCAAACATACAAACCCAACATTTCTGATCATTCATTTGTGAACACTTACTTAGTGCTTTCTCCATGCCTGACATTTCTCCAGGTATAAGGGGCACTCTGGTGAGCAAAACCAGGCACAGTCCCCCCAAACCCACCCCATGAGGCTTACCTTTTGGTGATGATTCATACTCGTTAAATAAATAATGACAGAAATAAATGTTAACTATCTCCACCCCAACATGCATGAAGAAATTCACTTGTTTCTTTTGTGCCAGATTCTTAGTACTCCAGGCTCTGGACCACCTAGCCTTTCCAATTTGGTCCCACACTTCCCTCCCACCTAACCCCCAGCACCATTCAGTCCTTGATGCATTTTTCCAGGCTTAACTTGTGTTTCCTACCTCCGGGCTGCCCCCGCTCCTCTTTTCTCCTTTTTCTCCCACCAGACATCTCCAGTGCGCCTGGAAAACCCCGGACAGCCCCACATGTCTGAAGTCTCTTCCACTGGAAGTGACCTTCCAGCCCTCCTCATCACCACTGCCTGGCCCTGGGAGAAGGGGTGCTGCCAGCATTGGCTGAGGAGCAAGAAACCTGGATGGGATCCCCATCCTGCTGCCAAGATCTCAGATGAGTCACCCAAGCTCACAGAGGAACTCACCCATGAACTCACCTCAAGTCCAGACGTGTCTGATCATCTCAGGTGTGCCCAGCTCCTCACCTGGGGAAACTCCTTGAAGGCCAGGGTCCATTCTCTCTTTCATCTTCTCCCAGTGCTTTGAGCTCATTTGAAGCCAAACATGACACTTGTCCATTGGCTATGCATCTTATTGGGTGCTCCTGGGCCTGCGTCTCTCACTTGCTCATTTGCTGCTCAGAGCTTTCTTCTCCTGGGAAGACTGAAGAAGCTCCTGCTGGGGTCTCATTCAGACCCCCAAACATCTGTTGATCACCTTTTGCTCTCCAGATCCTGTGCTCGGACGGCATCTTCTCTTCCCTTCAAAGAGTATAGGACCTAGGCGAGGAAGCAGGCAAGTAAAACCAGCGTGCTGTTGTTGTGGACTAGGTGGATCAGGGATTCCAGCCAGCTGTAGGCCCCCTCCCTCCTCCTTTCAGAAGGTGGCATTGTTGAAACTATAGGGGTGATCAGAAGGTTGGGTTATCCCCCTGTCCTCTCAGGCCCTCCCCTAGTATTGGCATGTCTGCTTCCTGGAACCCTGAGTTACTGGGTATTTGAGAGACTATGAGTCCCTCTCCTCTGAGGCCAGCAAGTAGATGAGCACTCTTTTGTGACCCCATTTTATTGGGCTTCCTGAAATAGCCATGTCAGACTGAACAAGGCATAAGTTGAGTTCTCTACTGAAGAAAAGACCCTGATGCTGGGAAAGATTGAAGGCAGGAGGAGAAGGAGACGGCAGAGGATGAGATGGTTGGATGGCATCACTGGCTCAATGAACATGAGTTTGAGTAGGCTCCTGTAGTTGGTGATGGACAGGGAAGTCTGGTGTGCTGCAATCCATGGGGTCGCAAAGAGTCGGACACGACTGAGTGACTGAACTGAACTAGTGAAGAAGTTGTAGCCACTTTGGAATTATAACGTAGAAGAAGAAAAGTCCTGTTTCCTATTTGTAAATTTATTTTACAATGTTATACAGTACATTACACACCCATACATACACAACTGGAACAAAAGTGTCATAAAATCACACTTGTCTCTTTCCCCTGGCTATTCTTGTACATGCAATGGACTCTGTACGTTCTTTCTTTCTTTTAAAATTTCATTGAAGTGTAGGTGATTTACCATGTGTGTTAATTTCTTCTGTGCAGCAAGGTGACTCAGTTATATATTGTTGTTGTTCAGTCACCAAGTCATGTCTGGCTCTTTGCAACCCCTGGACTGCAGCACGCCAGGCTTCCCTATCCTTCACTATCTCCTGAAGTTGGCTCAGATTCATGTCCATTGAATCGGTGATGCCATCCAACCATTTTATCCTCTGTTGCTCCCTTCTACTCCTGCCCTTAATCTTTCTTTTTAAAATAACATGATTTTTATTCTGTTGTTCAAGTCCCTCCAATTTTTAAACATTTCATTATTTAGCATGCATTACTTGTACTTTTTTTAAAAATAGATTTTAAGGATAAAGAAAAAGAGTGCTTATTTGATTTGGACATTTTATGTTTAATGGATATATTACCATTAACAGGCAGATGAGAGTGAGTGAGCCTCAGGAGAGGTGAAATGATTTCAGGGCCCTTACTATAAATGAAGATATTTGACAATGGAATTCTGAGAAGGTGGAGGGAAATACATGTGTGTGTGTGTGTGTTTTAGAATCCATTGATAAAGGACTTGTCCCAAAGTATGACAATGGGAACAGAATTGGCTTGATCTTCTCAATTCAAAGTCACAAATAAACCATAATGGAAAAGAATATAAAGAAGAATGTATGCATATGCATAATGGAGTCCCTTTGCTGTACAGCTGAAATTAATATTGTAAATCAACTATGCATCGATAAAAGTAAAAGCTAAAGTCACCATGGTGCTTGTGGGAAGTGTCCTGAAGGACTTCAAGGTCATGATTTGGAACATCCTGTTGGGAGGATGTTTAAATTACACTCACCTGGAGAAGCATCTGACGTGTTGGAGACTCTAGTGCCATACTGTACACAACGATGAAGGCTCATCAGTTTTGAAAGTAAGTTCGGTGACCTTCATCTTCTTGACCACTCAGGTTCTGAGGATTTAGGTCTATTTCTTATTCATTTGGATTTGCTCCTGAGTTTTAAAGGAAAGGCACTTAAAACAAAGTCCAAAGCAGAGGTCCCAATGACCTTCTCTTACACTCAACCTGGTTCCCCGAACCCTGAGCTTCCCCCACACTTTAGCAAGGGTCCAGGTCATCCCATCTCCACCTGGCTCCTTGGGAAACCTCTTCCCCTTGCCACTAGAAGTTTCCAACTCTCTGGCTCATCCTTTCTAGCCCCTCCTGATACTCTGGCCTTGGGACATTCATTCTAAAGGATTACCCTTTCAGCTATTTGCTCAGCTTTCTCTATCCTTTCCTCTCCAGGCTGTCTTGTGGCCCTTCAAATCCTGGGGCCCAGCAGGAACCAAGGAGGGAAAAGTTCCATATACTGTAGTCCATGGTCACCAGAGGACATGGATTCTTCTCTTTGGATTTCTTCTTAACATTTCCATCAATGTGAGCTGCATGCATGTGGGTACTGTGATCTAATAGCACCATGAAATCATGAATATACTCTTCTCCCCTAAACAGTAATTAATGTTGGAGAGATAGTACTGTTTAAGCCACAGAAGAGAAATTTAGCTGTTCAGTGGGTGCTTGAGACGGCCCATACCAGCTTGCAAAAGGTGACTGATACGTTTTCTGGCATTTGCAAGTCAGTAAGCAATGGCACCCCACTCCAGTACTCTTGCCTGGAAAATCCCATGGATGGAGGAGCCTGGTAAGCTGCAGTCCATGGGGTCAATAAGAGTCGGACAAGACTGAGCGACTTCACTTTCACTTTTCACTTTCATGCATTGGAGAAGGAAATGGCAACCCACTCCAGTGTTCTTGCCTGGAGAATCCCAGGGATGGGGAGCCTGGTGGGCTGCCATCTCTGGGGTCTCACAGAGTTGGACACGACTGAAGCAACTTAGCAGCAGCATAATAAACACATTTTATTGAAAACAAAATTTAATAAACACTAAAAATATTTTACTTCCTTATTGTTTTATGACACTTAACATCTGTGTTCTTGCAGTTACTCACA